>NW_005363468.1:2397388-2428751 GCF_000412655.1 Myotis brandtii
GCGCTCCCCAACCCAGAGTCGGGAAACCCGCGGTCCGGGGCGGGTTAGGGGGGGGGTGGCGGGGTCCGACGGAGACCCGAAGCAGGGGAAAGGGAGGGAGACAGAGTGGTCCCGGGACGCAGGAGGAGCGGGCGTGACCCGGGAGGATGCGGGGAGCAGCGCGCGTCCGGGGAGGACCGCGGTGTCCGGAGTGTGACTGCAGAGAACACGCCTGGCCAGTGCCTTGCGTGTGTGCATGTGTGTGTTTAAGAGGGAACACAGGAGAGGGTTGGGTTTCTGGAGGTCCCGCGCTCACTCTTGCTTGGTCTTGGTGGAGTTCTGCCCCTTGACCCATTTGGATGGTCGCATCCTAGTCACAGAAGCACCTGCGGGTCTCGGTGTGGGAGGCTGTTTCCAGCCGGCTTAGGAAACGTTACTAGATATTGTCAGATTCCTGGCCAAGGACGAATCTGCGTTTAGATGTTGCGTGGAAAGAGTTTTGTTGAAAATGTTTTTATACGCGAATTGGAGGCAGAAGCAACACCTACTTGGGTGGTTTAAAAATCAGTGTCTCAGAAGAGGTCGAAATCTGTCTTCTAAGATAATTTCTCCAGAGTTTACTAAATCGAGGTGCCTGTTACCAAATAGTGTATTTTTACTTCCTTAAAATCTAGCGCGATTTTTATCTGCTGGTGAGAGTAATCTAAACAAAACTTTACCATAGTGATTGTGTCTTTGAAAACAGGCTTTTAAAATGTGTGAAGAGTTTTTACCACATCAAAAGCCCCTCGAACTGCTATTTTAGAGGTAGTTATTTAATGTTTGCATAGTACTTTAGATCCTTTGGAAAAACAGTGTTGTCAAAATATAAATAAATAAAGTCTCAGTTGCACCATGTGGCTGTTCCTCTGGTATCTGGGAAATGAATAGTCAGTTGAGAAAAATAGCCTATACTGATAAATAAGGCTTTAATTTAAAAAAATTTATTATTTTATACCTGTAATTGAAAGACATTCTGTTTGTACAGTAGAATTTCACAAACAGCCTGAGGCTGAATTGAAGAAAAGAAAAGCTCATTGTCTTAGATTTCATCAGTCACTTTGTAAACTAGTTTAATAACTTAACAGAACTCCCAAAGTGAAGAGAGCAATTTTAACTTATGTGACCACTGTTATATTTATGGTAAGACTAGAGGCCTGGTGCACGAATTCGTGCATGGGTGGGGTCCCTCCGTTTGGCAGGCGATTGAGGCCTATGGGGGGGCCGGCTGGCCAGGGGGAGGGATCCTGGGAGGTTGGCCAGCCAACCCCACCCCAATCGGGGCCTATTGGGGTGCCAGACAGCAGAGGGGAGGGACAGTGGGAGGTTAGCCGGCTGTGGGGAGGGACCACAGGATGTTGGCCAGCCAGCCCCCCAATTGGGGCCATTAGGGGGGCTGGCCGGCTGGGGAGAGGGGCTGTGGGAGGTTGGCTGTAAGAGTGCACTGACCCCCAGGGGGCAGCTCCTGCGTTGAGGCCCCCCCCCATTGGGGCCTATTGGGGTGCCAGCCCGCAGAGGGGAGGGACAGTGGGAGATTAGCAGGGGGGGGGGACTGCAGGATGTTGGCCAGCCAGCCCCCCATTTGGGGCCATTAGGTGGGCTGGCCGGCTGGGGGGAGGGGCTGTGGGAGGTTGGCTGTAAGAGTGCCCTGACCCCCGGGGGGCAGCTCCTGCGTTGAGCGTCTGCCCCCTAGTGGTCAGTGAGCGTCATAGCAACTGGTCGACCAGTTGTTCCGGTGAGTCTTGTCATTCGGTTGTAACGGTTGCTTAGGCTTTTATGGTCATTCTTGTCATTCGGTTGTAACGGTTGCTTAGGCTTTTATATATATAGATTACGCTTTGATTCGTTGAATGGTCGACCGGACATTTAGCATATTAGGCTTTTATTATATAGGATATCTTACTACAAATTATTTTAAGATACTGAACATGATTAAAATAATTTGCATTTCATGCTTATTTGTTAAAAAATGTTTAATCTTTCACCTATGTTGTGAAATTAGAGTTCAGCATGAGTGCCTCTGGGATTAATTGGTAGTCAATTAAAAACACCCCCTTTTATTTACCTTTAGAGGTTGAATGTGCTGTTTACTTTACAAATAATAATAATATGCTTAGGCTCATGTCCTCCTTTGGTTCATGTAGGAACAGTGGAAGCCATGTGTCTGTTCGATAAAAAACACACAAACATAACATTTCCTATTTATTGCTATTTCCCAGTTGAGTCTGATCTAAAGCAGTGATTTTCCACCTTTTTCGTCTCATGGCACACATAAACTAATTAAAATTCTGCAGCAGCCCAAAAATATGTATTTTTTGCTGATCTGACAAAAAATAGGTATACTTTTGATTCATTCACACTAGACAGTTATTGTTGTGTTGGTTGTTGTCTTATTTATTTTATTTTTTGACAATCTAAGGGAAAAGAGGTCAGTGCCCTAAATAGTCAGGTATTGCATGCTTTAAAAATTCTTTCAGCACACCGGTTGAGAATAGACTATCTAAAGAAATGGATTTCTGTTTGCTATTTTGAAAGGCCAGATGTTGTCCCTCTAGGGGTTATCTCCAACCATAAATCAGGGGTTATAAACTCAAATGCCTGGGAAGAGGGTTGAGTGAGGACTGTGGAGGACTACATAGTGGGTGTCCTTTCTTAAGGTGCTATTCTGCTCCAGTTAGAAACTGAGTGAACAGTTTACAAATCCAGTGTTTCCAGAGCTTCTGATTTCCCAAGAGAAAGTAGAAATTGGGATTTTGATGAAAACATCCACATTTTAAAGAATTAGCAAATATCTTAAACATTTAACAATCCTCTCTGGGCCATATAAAACACATTTGAGGGTTGGTTTCAGAGATCTAAGGACTGCCACTTTCAGTCTTTGGCATTAATATTTGTTGAGTGGACAAGTGCAGTCATCAGACACTGTGTGCTGTTTGCCACATATCCTTTTGAGTATCTGAATTCATTTCATATGATTCTCATAGTAGGGAACATTGGAAACATGTTTGGGGAAGCATCTATTAAGTAAAACTCTGGTAAGAGATGATTCTTCATCACTTGTTGAGGGGATGATTCACTACATTATTACCAGGCAGCAGTATGCCTCATAGAGTAGACTCTGGGTGGTCTGGGCACCCTTGAAATCAGAAGGAAAAAGATGTGCTGTTTGCTTTACCCCCGAGTTCTACATTTGAAGAGGAGAATTATTTAGTTGGACTTTCAAGATAATTGTTAATAGCCCTAGCCGGTTTGGCTCAGTGGATGGAGTGTTGGCCTGCGGACTGAAAGGTGCCAGGTTCGATGTTTCTCTCTCATCGATGTTTCTGGCTCTCTATCCCTCTGCCTTCCTCTCTGTAAAAAATCAATAAAATATATATTTAAAAAAAAGGTAATTGTTAATAGATTCTCCTAAGTGTTTTCCTCAGTCACTGAACAAGTGTGGAAGGTAGCCTAGAGCAGTGGGTCTGCAAACATCTCCAAATAATCTTGCCTCTGGTTTCTCCCTCGTGCCTGTCCCTTTTCTGAAATGGGCCTGTCTGTAGGATGACTATATAATTTATTGTTTTTAAATTACTTTTAAAAAATATTTTTATTGATTTCAGAGAGGAAGGGAGAGGGAGAGAGAGAGATAGAAACATCAATGATGAGAGAGAATCATTGATCGGCTGCCTCCTGCATGTCCCACTCTGGGGATCAAACCTGCAACCCGGCATGTGCCCTTGACTGGAATCGAACTTGGGACCTTTCAGTTCATAGGCCGATGCTCTATTCGCTGAGTCAGACCGGCTAGGGCTATAATTTATTGTTTAATCCGGGACAGGTTTCATGAAGAAAGGGGGCACCACTAATGATTACACAAGCATAACAAGTACAAACTTAGATCGATGAGGGTAAACTGAGACATGATGACCTTAGATTAAATGGCAAAGTTTGTGTTCCCGCCGAGCCACTGAGATGAAGATAGAAACCACTTACTGGTTTCTATATATAAAATGATGAGGTTTTGCAGAATATCTGTTCACACATCTTTTTGGCGGTGGATCTGCCTGTGACCTCAGAGATGGAAGCACTTGGGTCTGTTTTGGGGAGTTGCCATAGTGACGTGCCCTCTGGCTCCAGAGCTTCCGGATGGGTCATAGGCAACTTAAGGATGTGTGTCTGGAGGAGCCCTCAATGGGAATGGCCTACTACAGAGCTGTTTCTCCCAGGTGCAAAGCCAGGTGGGAGTTGGGAGCAAACCAACCAGTTCCAGATCAAATATATGCCAACACAGTTTGGTTCCCATTTACTCAAGCTTGTGTAGTCTAGCACAGGGGAATTGTCAGCCTAGCATATTTCAGCAAAACTTGGATATTTGAACTAGTAAAAGTGCTTACTCTTCTTACTTTAAGAAATTCCACTGGTGTCCTAGCTGGTTTGGCTCAGTGAATATAGAGCGTCGGCCTGTGGACTGAAGGGTCCCAGGTTCGATTCCAGTCAAGGGCACATGCTTGGGTGGCGGGCGTGATCCCCTTAGGGGGCATGCAGGAGGCAGCTGATCAATGATTCTCTCTCATCATTGATGTTTCTATCTATCTCTATCTCTCTCTCTCCCCCTTCCTTTCTGAAATCAATAAAAATATATTTTAAAAATTCCACTGGCATAAATTGAGTTGTAAAACTGGTTGGGGATCCAAGAATTCTCTACCTACGATCTAGAATGGGTCACTAAAATTTTTCAAATATTTATCTTTACTTTTAGAAAGAGGCTGTGTAGCATTATCTCAATTTTCCTACTAAAAAGCAGAAATTGTTTTATATCACGTGTATTTTACCATACCAGAGGCCCGATGCACGAAATTCGTGCAAGGGGCTTGGCCCTCGCAGCCCCAGCTTTGTCCGGAAGGTCGACCAGAAGGACGACTGGAAGTTCGTTCGGCTGCCCGGTCTAATTAGCATATTACACTTTTATTATTATAGATTATTAAAAGCAAGAGTTGTTAGTGTTTATAAACATTGTTAGAGTTAATTATCATTTGCATAAGACTCTTAGCAGGAAAATTAGATATAATTATAGCATGAACAATCATTTAAAAGATAAAAACATAATAGCTATAATTTTTAAATGTTTTTATTGGTTTCAGTTATTGGATTTCAGAGATTGGAAGGGAGAGGGAGAGAGAGATAGAAACATTAATAATGAGAGAAAATCATCAATTTGCTGCCTCCTACATGCCCTCTACAGGGGATCGAGCTGGCAACCAACTGGGCATGTGCCCTGATGAGTGCCCTAATCTGGATCGAACCCTGACCTCCTGGTTTATGTCAATACTCAACCACTGAGCCACACTGGCCAGGCTAATTTCTGTAATTTTCATTGATTTTGTTTATGTACTTTTAATTTTAATTTTAATTTTTAAAATATATTTTATTGATTTTTTACAGAGAGGAAGGGAGAGGGATAGAGAGTTAGAAACATCGATGAGAGAGAAACATCAATCAGCTGCCTCCTGCATACCCCCCACTGGGGATGTGCCTGCAACCAAGGTACATGCCCTTGACTGGAATCGAACCCGGGACCCTTGAGTCCGCAGGCTGACACTCTATCCACTGAGCCAAACCAGTCAGGGCTGTTTATGTACTTTTTAAAGTTGCCTATGACCCATCAGGAAGGTCTGGAGCCACCTCACCTTCCATTGATTTCTAGAGAGTAGAAGGGAGGGGGGGGGTGAGGAAGAGAGAGAGAGAGAGAGAGAGAGAGGAGCATCCACATGAGAGAGACACATTGATTGATTGTCTCTCGCATGTGCCTCCACCCGGGACTGGGGAACCTGCAACCGAGGTACATGCCCTTGACTGGGAATGGAACCCATGACTCTTTGGTCTATAGGCTGACATGCTAACCAGTGAGCACATGTATATATTTCTTGAAGCTTCTAAGAACATATTTTCTGAGCTTTATTCAGGTAACCAATTTTCAACTTACTTTTTATTGATGTATTTCAAAAAAGGTTATTTTTAAGTTCTTTCTCATAGTTGACGGTTAGTAGCTTTGTGAATATACTAGTCAGGAAACTAGAGAAATAGAAATGTGGAAGTTCCCACAATTCTCCCTCTGCTTACTGAGTAGTTTGCTATTCTGGACAGGTAGACCTCTCTTTATTTATGCTTGATGTAGTCATTTTTTCCTTCTCTCCCTTCCTGCTGATCTGAGGTGGAGGTTAATGTGCTCTGGCTCCTGGTAGAATCTTGCCTGCGATACCTTGGGGAAAGTAGAAATGTGTGTCAGGGCTTCCCAGTTGTGAAGGAGAGTTTTAATGACGATTGAGGCTGTTTGTTATCAGGGCTTGTGTGTCATAAACCAGAGGCTCAGACTTGATTCTCTGTCAGAATCACCTGGAGGGCTTGTTAAAACAGACCGCTGGATCCCACCCTGTTTGTGATGCTAACAACTTCCTAGATGATGCTCAGACTACTGGCCCGGGGACCACAGTTTCAGAACCATGGCTGTCAATGATGTTGTTCATGTGGTTGGTTGATTATATGACCACAATGTTCCTTCGGTTATTTTTACAGTCGTTCTCAGACTTGAAAGTTCAAGGTGAGTGTGAAGAGGAAAAATATCTGACTACAGAAGATTTTAATGAAACTCTTCTTTTTCTGCTTCACAGCTTTGCATCTCCTCTTCTTTTGATACACAGTATTCTGCTAGGCATCATAAGACTATTCATATGTTGAATGGAAACTTTACCTTTCAAGCAAAAGTTTTAAGTTCTGCAGAGGGACTAAACAATTTTTGGGGGAATATATCCTAATGTTATATTAAGATGAGTTTTTGCAAAAATCAAAGCTTTATTTATTTGCATTTAGTGAAATAACAATATTCAGCATGTTTGATATACTAGCTGTTAAGAAAATCAGGCAAAAAGAAATAAAGATTTAACACTTTGGTGAATAAGACAATGGCCACTCTGAATAATTATTGCAAACAATTCTGTTTATTCCTTTTCTTTTCTTTTTTAATCCCAGGGCCTTTGTTTTGTCAAATCATCTGGATCGTTGTTTCATTTGGGCCATGTTAGTGTGTCTGAATCAAGTCAACATGCAGTTACTTAATGAGGGGCAGATTAATTATAATTTAGTATGTTCAGAATAATCGACCAGGAAAAGGATTGTGCTTGAAATATGGTCTACATGAAATATTAATACAAATTTAACAACTCATTGGGAGGCATTGACTAAGGATGTCTTTGGCTTGTTACTCTAATGCTGTAGTGTGGTACTGTACACCATATTATGTCTGTCTGAGCTTTTCAATGCATTTCCTTAAAAGTTAACATTATTGAGCTCCTGCTGGGTGATGTCAGTGCCCGTAGTGCATTTCCTAGGCTGTCCCATTTTATCTTCACAGCAACCATGTATAAAGTGTACACCAGGATTCTCCCCCGCTTTACAGATGACATAACTGGTATAGAAAAGTTAAATTATTTCCTCAAGGACACAAAGCTTGTAATAATAGAAGCAGATTCCAGTCCAGGCAGACAGATTCTAAAGCCTGTTCTCTTATCTGCTGTGCTAGAATGCAGTTGTTGAAAAATTGTTTTTAGTTGTTAGTGTTATGAACTTTTATGTTATCACTTTTACCCACTATTTCTTTTCAGCTTTATTGAGGTATAATTAACAAATAAAAATTGTGTATACTTTAGGGTACACTGTGATTTTTTGATATATGCATCAAATGAAATGATTACCACAATCAAACTAATTTACATACCCATCACCTCACAGGGTTATCATTTTTGTGGTGAGAAAACTTAAGATCTTCTCTTTTCGCAAATTTCAAGTATGCAATGAATTATTATTAACTATAGTCACCATGCTGTCTGTACATTAGATATTCAGCACTTATTTATCCTGCATATCTGAAAGTTGGTGTCCCTTGGCCAACATCACCCCATTTTTCCCATCTGCCAGTCCCTGGCAACCACTATTCTTATCTCTGCATTTATGAGTTTGACATTTTCAGATTCTATATATAAGGAGATCAAGTATTTTAGATTCTATATATAAGTGAGTATTTGTATTTTCCCCCACTTTTATATTGAAATTCTCCACAGTTAAATAGGCATATTAACTTTGTAAAATAATAATTAACGCTGAATGCATGCTTGGATGTAGTTATGCCAATATGTACTTTTCTTTTAATAGGAAGAAAAAAGTCTACATGATTTGTTAGGCTGGTGAAGCTAACCTGCTAACCTTTTACTAAATCACTGGAAAATGTTTAGGATCAATGGGGGAATTTAAAATATAAAGGGCTGTCAAGAAATAGAATACAATATCATCCCTTTTCTTATTGCTTTAATATTGTTATTAAAACTCTGGACACAAATCTGAGCCTGCTTCAAATGAGATAAAAGGTGGTTAGATATGAGAGGATTTGACTGTGAGTGGTGGGCACACAATGCAATATGCAGATCTTGTATCATAGAAATGTACACACTTGAAATCTATATGATCTTATTAACCCATGTCACCCCAATAAATTTAATTAAAAAAAGAATTATGGATGAATATAGAGGGCACAACCACCATACATGCCAACAGGCCTTTGCAAAAATCTACTTGAAAACTAAAATAAAAGCAGTGCACAATGGTTAACAGCCTTGCAAGGAGCCAACAGGAAGGGACAGGAGCAAATCATCTCATAGAAGAGGGAAGGCCAGCTTTCATAACTGGAAAGAAATTCAATCCAACAGACAGTGCACAATATTTAAAGAGTTATGTGACAAGCATTCGGTGATCTTCAAAGTGAGCAACAGAATCAGGGCTATCCAACACAGAGTGATGAAGTATCCCAGCAGGCATAAAGAGCATGCTACTAGATTCCTAAGGGGAAGAAATATTTGGAGAACCAAGACAATCAGTTAATTTCTGGTAAACTCAGGAAAAACGCTTGGGCTGCCCAGCTAAAGAGAATTAAATAGCTAACATCAGGGCAAGAGGTGAATTGAATAAGCTGGGAACCATCTAGGGCCTAAAACAGATTTGTTTATTGGTTTGTAAAAGGCCTAAGCCATAAATGTATTTCTTCAGATTATATAACTTATTACTGAAAATGTGTATGAAGATACAAATGTGAGGTACAAGACTACTTGATTTGCTCAGCCAGAAACACTGACTTAGAATTTAGACAACAGATTACTAACAAGTTACATAATACTGATAGTACAATGTTCTATGATTTTAAAATTTGAGAATTTTTTGAAATTTTTGTGAAAATCCATAGCAGTTTCAAAGTAAAGACTATCCAACTGGTTAACGGCATCTACCAAATACAAGAACTAGAGCAGCAAATTTAGGTTCTATATTTAGCCAGGAAGATCCTATTACTTGGAAATCCTTCCATCCCAACCACTTATAAGAAATGAAACTTGGAATAGATCAGTCACTTAAAAAATAATAACTCTAATATACTTTTGGTGGGATTGCAAAAATGTGTATCAAGGTTATCTGAAATTAAACAACCAAAATTCTAATCCCATATTTTTTCCCTTTCTGTCATCTAATCATAGAGTATCAGGGACATAATAAATAACATCTGAAAGTTTAAACTCAGAGATTTCCAAATTTATGGTTGTTCAGAATCCTTTTAAATGTAAATTAAGATGTTAACATAATTATTTTACTATTACTTTAAGTATGTTCACAAAAATGTAGATATAAACTTTATATACTTATAGTTCTAGCTTTTAAATAACTCTAAAACCAAAACCAATTTACAAAATACCCACAAACACAAGTATAAAACCAGTAACATTTATTTTATACTAACAACCTAAATTCAATATGATGAAAGATGTTATTTTCTAAACACATTACTATGGCACCGGATGCTATATATAACACAGGTTCAGCACGCTGAGTTACTGTGAACCCTGTGGTTTTTTGTGGGGGAGGGAATCATTGTTTTGAACTCCTACAGAACCATACATCAGACCATCAGGTCACTGGGCTTTATCTAGCTAGCCTTAAAATTTAAATATTCTTTTCTCTTCAACCCAAGGTAATTAAGGTTGTACAACTTGGTGCCAATGCCCCTTGCTTTATTGTATATGTTGTATAATGATGGTAAGATGCATTATTTTTATATTTTATACTTCATAGTACATGATATACGTTTATGTCACAATAAATACACTTTAATAGTTTCTACTTTGTAATACTTTGTAGTATTTATATACTTTATGGTTCAATAAAATATATCCAGATTCATGGTTGTATCTGTTTCTTAAATACATACCCTAATGTTTTTTATTCTAAACAAAAGTAGTTATAAAGTTTACAAATAGACTTTCATCCTTTACTTCCCTGCCTTTACTACACTATTACATAAAAGATACACCAGAGTTCAGCTTCACCATTTGTTGGATTGGTGTAGTTAGTTTCACGTAATTTCTCAAGTGTTCTTATGTAAGTCCACCTCATAGTTTAACAAGAGTTTGCTATCTCTCTGTTGATTGACACACCATAGGTGTCCAGCATTTGATTCTGTCTTTGGAATTAAACTGTAAACTTCTAGGAGCCAGGTTAATAATAATAATAATAATGATAATAATAGATATGCATTCATAATAATAATAAAGAATAGATACTTTATTTTTTTTTTAGAAGAGGGTCTCAAACTTTAGCATGCATCACCTACAGGCTTTGTTATAATACTGACTGCTGGACCACCCCCAGAGGTCTGACTCAGTAAGTCTGGGGTGAGGTCCAGAATTTGCATTTCTAACAATTTCCAGGTGACCCTGATGCTGCTGGTCCAGGACCACACTTTGAGAACCACTGCTCTAAACATAGGGGTTGGCAAACTATGGCCTTTAAAAAAAAATACAACAGTTTTATTTGAACACAAGCCTACTCATCTGTTTGGATATTGTCTATGGCTCTTTTCATGGTACAATGATAGAAGTGACTATTTTGACAGAGACCCTATGGCCGCCAAGCCCCAAATCCTTATTATCTGGCCCTTTACAGAAAAAGTTTGCTGGCCTCTCCTCTGGACAATCCAATTAAAAATAGGATTCCCCCCTTTTTTATAGGTGAGAAAGCTGTAGTTTCCCTAAGGACACAAATTAGCAAGTAGAAGATCTGGGTTTCCAAAACCCATGCAGGTTTTAAAACCCACTTTGTAAATTTTATTGATGGTTCTTAAATTAATCTCTATAGCCTAGCCCTCTCTGTTGAGCTTCAGCTTTTTTTTTTCAGTATCTAAATGCTTATTTAACACCTGCACTTGAATATATAGTTCCTGGTTCAGGTAACCTAGGAATTATATTTGAGTCCTACCTTTTTGGTCCTGGAGGGAAGTCATGTTGATTCTGCCTCCAAAACTTAGTTTTAGTATGTCCATATCTCTCTATGGCCAGTGCAGCCGCCTGATCTAGTAATTTACATCCTCTTGCTGGGATTATTAGACCCCTCTCAACTATTCCCTCTGCTCTCCTCTTGTCCTACTACCAATCCCGTCTCCCATGGAGCAGTAGGAGTGATGGTTGTAAAATTCAAAGCAGATCAGTTTTTCTTTGTACTCAAATAGGCAATTTCCTTCTCACCTGATCCTCTATGACTCCGCCCACTTTAGTATCTCCGGTCTCATCTTAGACTGTTTCTCTCTAGCATGCTCTCTATGTTTTAGCCATCTTTAAAGAAGCCCAGACTCTTAGAGTACTTCAAAGCCTTTGCATGTGTGGTTCCCATTCCTTTTGTTTGTTTGTTTGTTTTTTGTTAATACTCAATATTTTCCCATTGATTTTTAGAGAGAGTGTAAGGGAGGAGGAGAGACAGAGAGAAACATTGATGTGAAAGAGGCATATCAATTGGTTGCCTCCCGCACATGCCCGGACTAGGGCTGGGGATCTAGACTGCAACCGAGGTGGGTGCCCTTGACCGAAATCGAACCCGGGACCCTTCAGCCTGTGGGCTGATGCTCTATCCACTGAGCCAAACCGGGTTGGGCCTGGTTCCCATTCTCTGCTAGATCAGCTTTTTCTCAGGTTTCAATTCTTTGCTTAATTCACAAATGTAACTTTCTCAGATTGGCCTCCAACGACCCTCTAACAAACTAGCTAGGTATCCCAGTTTTGCACTTCTGTCCCAGCCCTATATTTGTTTTCCTTTTGTCCCTTAAACATTTAAAATTAAAATTTTTAACACTTTCTGAGGTTACTGTCACCATCTCTAGAATGTAAAGCTCTGTTCACAGTTGTATGCCTAGAACCTAGTTTTATAGCAGGGAATCATTTGAACAAATTAAAATTAAGTTGAACCCAGCCAAAGTGGCTCAGTTTGTTGAGTGCCCATCGCCCTGTGCACGGAAAGGTAACTGGTTCGATTCCCATTCAGGACACATACCTGGATTGTGGGTTTGATCCTGGTCAGGGCATGTATGGAAAGCAACCAATTGATGTTTCTTTCTCTCTCTGTCTCTGTCTCTCTCTTTCTTCCCCTTCCTCTCTCTAAGCATGCCCTCCCATGAGGATTTAAAAAAAAATTAAGTTGAGTAAGAATTAGTCCCTGCCCTCAAGGAATTTAAATCTACAGGCAGAATTTAAAGTTTACTGGCAAGGATACACATATGTTCCCATATTTGTTGCCTTTAGTTATCATTGACTTTAACAAATGTTGGTTGCATTGCTTGTACTATATTATTCTTTTTTTGTTATGAATGTTTATAATTTTAGAGACATCATACTGCTTATAATGTTAAATGGTTTTATAGGGCAGGTGTTTTTAATAAGTAAGTTATGTAGTTTCTGAAAAAATTAGTAGGCTAATTTGAGATGGATTTTTCCTTGCCCCATCAAAACACATGAAATTTATTGATGCTGCTCACATGGAACAGACCTCTCTGTCACATTTTCATTGAATAATGTGAACTGAACCTTCGGGCATCTGGAAGATGATCAGCAAGAGTGATGTTATGAATATGTCCTTGCAATAGTTGGATTATTTTTCAGTTTCATTTCAACTCAGTTACTTTGGCTTCTCAGTGGGAAATGATCTCATTTGGGAGGCTATTTAAGATATTTACTCAATGCTTTGAATGGCTTCTGTAAGTTTTTACTCCAAAGTCTAAAATTGACTGTTTTCTTAGGCCCTGAGTTTTAGTCTTATCCCAAAAAGGGCAAGGAGGACCCAAAAGGTGTCTCAAACCTTTTTTTTTTAATCAAAAAGGTAAATGGGCTTCTGGTCAGGTGGTGGGATAAGTAAATGCAGTACTAGAATCCTTCCAGAACCACGTCAAAAAAATACAACTAATATTCAGAACAACCATCATTCAGAACTGCCTGAAATCTAGCTGAATGGAAGTCCTACAAATAGGGAATTAAAGAAGAAGCCCCATCAAAATTGGTAGGAGGGGCAGAGGCACAGAACAAGCTGGTCCCGCACACATCTGTGGCAGTTTTTAATGGGGAACGATATCTTAACTGCAGAGGTTCCCCTCTGAGAGGTGAGGGGTCCCACCCTAACACCAGACCCCTCAGCCCAGGGTTGCAGTGCTGGGAAGAGAAGTCCACATAACTTTGGGCTGTAAAAACCAGTGGTGATTGAGGCTGAGAAAAACAAAGGCTGCTGGAGTCCCAGGCAGTTCCTCCTAGAGGGCCCACACATGGACTTACTTGGACTTACTCCCTCTGAGCTCCAGCAGTGGGGTAGCAGCTTGAAAGGAACAAAGCACATACAGGGAAGAACTAAATTGTCTAGCATTAGGGCAAGAGCTGGGGTTGGGGAGGGGGCAGCTTTCTCCCAGACAAAGTGCTGGGAGAGGCCATTGTTCCTTTGCTAAGCCCTCCCCACCACAGCAGTCACACGCAGGTGCCATATCTGAGTCTTCATCAGTCTTGCTTACACTGTTCATCCCATTCTGGTGATTCCCTGAGACCCCACCCCACCCAACTTGTGGACTCTTCCAAGCCTTTTCCATATAACTGGCCTCATTTGGTTCATGCTTCTGACTTTTCTAAAATCTCTCAAACAAGTAGCAGCTGGCCTCAGTGTGCTCTGTACCTTTCACTAAATGGCCCCAGGCCCAGCACCAGTGTAAGCCCACTTTGGTTCACAGTTTGGTCTCTTATGGACACCCCCAAGCCCATCACAAGTAGCATCCATTTGCAGATCGCCCATCAGCTTGTGCCCAGTGGCCCCAGGAAGGGCACAGGCAGTGGCTGACTTTGTACCTCCTGGGAGGCCCCAGAGCCAGTGTACCTGGTGGATAGCTTCAGACCACACTGGATTACAACCCTACCCACCTCCATGAGTCACAAACTCAAGGGTTGGCCTTGGTGAGCTCCAAAGTCCCACTGAAGTGAACCCTGCTCTGTAGGGTTGTCATCTGCACAGAAGCTCTTCAGCTGTAGTCAAAGGTGGCCCTCACAGCCAGTTGGCCTGGGGATCAATTCTTCCCTGTGATGCCAACAGCAACCAAGGCTCAACTACAACAGGACAGTGCACACAGCCCATACAGGGACACACCTGGAGCATCCAGCTCAGGTGACTGGGGAGGCTGCATCACTGTGCCCTATAGGACATCTACTACACAAGGCTACTCTACCAAGTCCAGGAGACATAACAGCTCTACCTAATACATAGAAACAAACACAGGGAAGCAGTCAAAATGCAGAGACAAAGAAACATGTTGCAAATGAAAGAACAGGAGAAATATCCAGAAAAAAAAACAAAACTAAATGAAATGAAGGCAAGCAAACTACTAGATACACAGTTTAAAACAATGGTTATAAGGATGCTCAAGGAACTTACTGAGCATATTAAGGAACTTAGTGATAACTTCAACAGCATGAAAAATATTTAGGAACCATAAAAAAGAACCAGTCATAAATGAAGGATACATGAACTTAAATGAAGAATAATTTACAGGTAATCAACAGTAGAGTAGAAGTTGCTCATAATTAAATCAGCAATTTGGAATATGAGAAAGCAAAAACACCCAATCAGAACAGTAAAAAGAAGAAAGAATACAAAAATATAAAGATAGTGTAAGAAACCTCTGGGACAACTTTAAGCATACCAACATTTGCATTGTGGGGGTGCCAGAAGGAGATGGGGAGGATGCAAGAAATTGAAAAAATAATTACAGAAAACATCCATTACTTGATGAAAGAAATAGACATACAAGTCCAGGAAGCACAGAGTGTCCCCAACAAGATGATTCCGAAGAGGCCCACACCAAAACACATCATAATTAAAATGCCAAGGATTAAAGACAAAGAGAGACTCTTAGAAGCAGCAAGAGAAAAACAGTTAGTTACCTACAAGGGAGCTCTCATATGACTGTCAGCTGATTTCTCAACAGAAACTTTGCAGGCCGGAGGGAGTGGCAGGAAATATTCAAAGTGATGAATAGCAAGGACCTACAAACAAGATTATCCAGCAAAGCTATCATTTAGAATTGAAGGTCAGATAAAGAGCTTCACAGACAAGTAAAAGCTAAAAGAATTTATGACCGCCAAACCAGTAGTGCATGAAATGATAATGGGTCTTCTTTCAGAAACAGAAGAAAAACGAGATAAAACTGTGAACAATAAAGTGGCAATAAATACATATCTATCAACAATTGAATCTAAAAATCAAAATAAATGAACAAGCAGAACAGAAACAGACTCATAGTTACAGAGAACATTTTGACAGTTGCCAGATGGGAGGGGGATTGGGGAAATGGGTGGAAAAGGTGAAGGGATATACAAGTACAAATTAATATTTATAGTGTAGTCATGGGGGTGGAAAGTACAGCATAGGGAATATAGTCAATTATATTCTAAGTACTGTGTCAGATGGATATGCGATTTTTTGGGGTAATCTTTTAGTAAGTTTTATAATGTCTAATCACTGGGGTGTACACCTGAAACTAACATAATGTATGTCAACTGTAATGAAAAAATAAAAAATGATTTAAAAAAAGGAGGCAGGAGGCCAGTCTTTGTGAAAAGTATTCCAGCGGGTTTCCCTACATCCTCAGGTCTGCCTTGGACTTCTCCTTTAGACCAGTACTTCTCATACACAAAGATCCCCTGGGTTACCTGGGAGACTTTAAAAAACACAATCACCAACGTAGTACACATAAAATATGGAAACAATGCTCCTTGCAGACATCCCCCGAAGGCTCCTGGACTGCGAGAGGGTGCAGGCGGGGCTGAGGGACCCCCCCATAGTGCATAAATTTCATGCACTGGGCTTCCAGTATCTATATATATATATATAAAAAGAGGTAATATGCAAATTAGGCCGGGATGCTAACGGTCAGACCAGCTCAGGAGGAGGGGCCTGGCATGGACCCAGAGCCTGAGAGAACAACAGACAGGGCGGCCTGCTCCTGGCCCTGGAGCCAGAGAGAACAACACGCAGGGGGGTGGCATGGACCCGAGCCTGAGAGAACAACAGACAGGGCAGCCTGCACCTGGCCCTGGAGCCAGAGAGAACAACACGCAGGGGGGCTGGCCCCCAACCGCAGCCCTGCAGCCGTGGCGCTGGGCTGCTGGGGCCGGAGCGGAAACACAAACCCTCAGGGGGGCCGGGTTCAAATCTGATCAAGGTCATGTACCTAGGTTGCAGGCTCCTCCCTGGCTGGGGCCCAGGTCAGGGCTCATGCAGGAGGCAACCAATCGAAGTGTGCCTCTCACATTGATGTTTCTCTCTGTCTTTCCCTCTCTCTTCCACGCTTTCTAAAAATCAATGGGAAAATACCCTCATGTGAGGATAAAAAAAAAAAAAACTGTCATATCTTATGAAAGACACATCTTGAAAATGCCTAAAGAAGGTTGTCATTTTTTTGTGGTGAAGGGACTGGAGTCCGTGTCGATGAAAACACCTTGGCGGCTGTGATGGCCAGCAGTGGCGGCAGCAGCGGAGTGATGGGGGTGGCACCTTCTCCTGATCAGCCTGGTTGCCTCCCGCAGAGGGTGGCCAGACTGAGGCTTAGGCGGGCCTAAGCCGTCAGTAGGACATCCCCTGAGGGCTCCCAGACTGTGAGAGGGGGCAGGCTGCCCTGAGGGAATTTCATGCACCGGGCCTCTAGTACTAAATAAAATTAGATGTCTTCCTGCTAAAAAAAGAGAAGAAAAGTAAACAAATGAACGAATGGAGGGGAGATCCACCAGGATGAGACCAGGGATGGGAAAGAAAACAGCTGTGCCCAATGAACTGTTGACCGATAATAAGATGTAAGATTTGTATTATGGATTTTTTTGTTTGCTTAAACAGCATGTCCTGTGATAGACTAATTACTTCCCTTGCATTAATTTTATCTGATGTTTAGAATAAGAACAGTTAATAGGTTGATTATAATGTTCAGTGGCCACGGGGCATGAAGCAGGAAGCCACAAGTAGGATGATATTCACATTCTGCAGTACAGTATCCCCATGTGTCGGGGCTCTACTTTAAAGAATACACACTCAAGTAAAAAAAACTTTATTTTTCCAGGAAAAATAAAAAAGTGCCACAGTCATTTGCCTTTATAAATACAGGCCCCCTGCTTCTTCCTCTCCCCTCAGAAAGGGCATTTTCTCCTCATTCCTTCATTGCTTTCAGGTATAATTTGTGTACCTACCAGCATCTCCACGTTTCTTCAGTGTTTGGTCCCTTATACAGGGTAGGAGAATACCTTTTGCTCCATTGATGAAGCAGGGTGTGCTTTCTGAAAGAGCTGCTCTGTTTTGTCATTGTTCTTTATTAATGATTGAAATGGTCTTTGAAAACCTCCTTTCCATTAATTAGTAAGCTTGGCCTGAAGACAGATATTGCTGATGCTGCATTGTTCAAAACAGCAAATATAGCTGTTATTAAGGCAAAAGGCAAACATGTAAATAGTTTCATAACACGTCTGCCCATTTAAAAATGGCTGTTTTCCTTTGCTCTTGGAATGGAGGATAAACCCAGGAGTCACTTCGGCAGAGAAACAAGCTGTAATGTTCACATTGAGTTTGAGAGTTGGTATCTGTTAGCAATGGGTTTGTTACTCTGTTTACATTACCGCGAGGAACCAGTTAGGTTAATAGCTTTTGTGTATTTGTGATTCTACCAACTAATAGCTTCTCTGGAAATGTTGTTGGCTGTGATTTTTCTTCTGAGAGCAGAATTAATTCTGGACATCGACAGTGGGAACGAACGTATCTGTGCCCCGTAATTTTCTCTTATCTACTTACATTTTCCAGATGATTTATTTTTAGAAGTCCTTGCACCACTGTGAAAGAGAATTACAACAAGCACTTTGCCTATACTTAGATCCCCATAAATCAAGTGGATACTTTGAACTGATTAGTTTTCTAAATTGTTGATTTAAAAAATATTTGTTAAATTTCCTCAGTACCTGCATAGGGCTTAGTGTATGTTTTTAGTTTTGGGTTCTTACTTTTAATGAACAAAATGTTCATTTGTTGAATGCAGGTAAGGTAAATGCAAGAAAATCTCATTCTTAACTCATATCATTCTATGTTTTGAACATGTTCACTTATCATCTGTCTTAAAAGAAGTGACTCCTGCTGGAGTCTTCATTTGCTGTTCAGTGGCTTTGCAAAGGAGGAAAGACTACTTATTATTGACTATGTAGGTCTACCATGTAGAACAGAGATAACGGACCTCCAGGTAGAGCAGCCAGACACAGGAAATGGAAGCTGTGGACCCCACTCCTTCATAACATGAAAAATCTGTGAATCTGGATTATGGTTTTCCAAGTTGTTCCTTTGTTCATTAACTCATTCATTCACTTATATCTTCAACCATCTATTAATTTGTTCAGATATTAGGTGAATTGAATGTTTTTTATATGTCTGGTGTACTACATTAGACATTCATTTGGAATAGTATACAAAATAAATGCATTCCCTGCTTCATATATCTCGTAGTTTTGTGGAGGAGCAAGGAAGAACTAAGGAAAAGAACCACACCGCAGTAGCTGAGAGCCTGGGCTCTGGGGGCTGGTGGTTGGGACTCAAAGCCCTACCAGTTATGGGCTCCATGGCCCTGGGCAAGTGGCACCTCTCGGTACCTTGCTCTCCACATCTGTAATATGGGGATGATAGAGTTGTTCTGAGGATTAAGTGAACCCACTCACTTGAAGCATTTACAACAGTGCCATATAATAAGTGCTCTGTACATTTTAGCTACATATCCACACGTATTCCAATGTCAAACTGTGATAAGGGCTATGAAGAAAATGATTGTGGTGCTGTGAGAGACTTACTCTAGACTGGGTTGAGTAGTAGATAGATTCTCCAACTCTCTTTTCCTAATGAAATCTTACATGTTTCTTAAAGATGTCTGTTCTTTTGCCACTCAGCCCACATGGGATTCTGGCCCCATCCCAGCTCCAAGGTGGGAAATGCCACCTTGTCCAGGAATCCAGGCACAAACTAGTTTATAAGGTTGTACCTGGCGATCCAGGGAATGTGTCTCAGTTTTTGCCAAGAGGAGAGAAATTGTGTTGGGGCTCCCGGGAAAGTTTTCTCCTCGGTCATTGTGCATAGACTTAAAGCCTGGAAGTCTTAGAGTTCTTTCACTGCCAGGATAAAAACAGGACTAACACACTGAGGGGGGCACCCTTGAGGGACGGGAAAAACTGCGCCTGAACTGGGGACATGCCTGTTTACCGCCTACCTGCAGGCCTTTTCAGTTTATGAAAGTCGAGTTGAATTTTCTGGTACTTGCAGATAAAAGCAAGACACGAGTTAGGGAAGGAAGGGTTTTTGTGGACATGACAATTAAGAGTAACTCCCTGGTTTGCTGAATTTTTTTGCTAATGAGTGGGTTTCATACTGATAGGAGGAAATCTGGTTGGAGGAGTCCAGGAGAAATAGGCTTTAGGGGCAAATCAAGAGTTTTCATTTGTCAAATAAGAGGGCTGGATGTTAGCAGTGATTTGCACACTTTTTCTTTTTCTGACCAAAGATACCCGAGAGAGATGACATCCTTCATCAGTAACTATGATTTTTAGAGCTTGGCCACCATTTTCATGAACATTGGGCCAATGAAATCAGAAACTCTGTCGGGGTGGGGAGGGTGATATGCAGGTGGTTTTCAACCTGAGAGCACATAAGAATCTTGTGGGGACTTTGAGAAAAGCATACATATTTATTGGATTCTTGGACCCCTCCCCAGATATGTTGAATCAGAATCTTTCCCTGGGAATCTATTTAAAAACTGGTGCCTGGAATGCAGACAGCTTGGCAGTTGTGCAGCCTGCATTTGGAGAACCACTGCACTAGGAGGTCCAGGCCCCTTCCTGTACAGGGATTTTGATCACAACCCTAGGAACCGACTTCAGTTAATTTAAGATCAGGAACCAGCAAGACTCATAGGACTAGGCCAGCGGTTCTCAACCTGTGGGTCGTGACCCCTTTGGCGGTCGAACGACCCTTTCACAGGGGTCGCCTAAGACCATCCTGCATATCAGATATTTACATTATGATTCATAACAGTAGCAACATTACAGTTATGAAGTAGCAACGAAAATAATTTTATGGTTGGGTCACAACATGAGGAACTGTATTTAAAGGGCCAGAAGGTTGAGAACCACTGGACTAGGCACAACACCATCTTGTTAAAAAGCCTCAGCTGCCATCATGACACTGTTGCTTCTTGATACCACCTCTGGTCACATTGTTAGGATGTGGAGTCTTTCAGCAGTGATGGTCAAAACGCCATATCTGACTGCAGGCATAGTGGCAGTATTGCAAGAGTATTAACAGTTATCAGTGCTTGGGTGTTTGATTGATGGTTATTAGAACACTAGGGGTCCAGTGCACGAATTCGTGCACCTTGAAAGGAACTGTGGGCCTCGATGCTGTGGTGGGCACAGGGGCGGGTCTCTGCTCATTTTTCGTGCCCCCGCCCGGCCCCTTCTGCAGTGGACCCCAGTCCCCTGTCTGCTGGCAGCCCCGTTCCCGCCACCGCTCCCAAGCACTGATGGTGCCAACCCCACTCACACCCGCTGACGGTGTGGAGCGATTGGGGCCAGCACTGTCAGTGGGTGCAAGCGGCGGCTGCTACTCCGATTGCCCCTCAGGAGCAAGGGGAGGTGGAGAAGCCCTCAGGGGTGATTGGGGCTGGCAGATGCTGCTCGCACCCCTTGATGGCACCAAGTGATCAGGGCCAGCGCCGGGCGCCGGCAGTGGGTGCGAGTACCAGGTGGGACTGTGGCACGTGGGAGCAAATAATTTTCAGTAACCACCAGAGGCTTGCCCTGCCTTGGTCTGGTGGCCCCACTCACGTTCTCCACTATCCCGCCGCGGCTGACGCCCGCCATGTTCTGTGCTCTGCCACCTGCTGCCAAAGCCCACCATGTTCTGCGTGTGCCTCCTGGTGGTCAGCGCATGTCATAGGACCGGTTGTTCGGTTGTTTGGTTGTTCCTCCGTTTGGTCTATTTGCATATTAGGGTTTTAGATATATAGATCTGTTACTTAACCGTTAAAATGTCACTTTATATATCGGTAGCTGGGTAAATTTCATGAGAAATCAGGTGCTAGATCAGCCTCTAATCATAAGGTTATGTTCCATAGTCATTGCAAGGACATTACTACCCATGCTCTGCCCAACAGATGACTTTCATCAGACAATGAGAGGCTGTCCTGGAGAAGGAACGAGCCAAGGACACACTGAGGCATGATTAGCAGCAGTGTTACAAGCAGCAGGGAAGAGAGTTGTCTGTGATGGGGATGAGCCAAGGTCGGTACTGGCTTCAAGGCTGAGACAGGCCCCCCCAAAGAATGAGATGCTCTGCAGAAAGAATTGCTCTAATTAATATAATTAAGGCTTTATTCATGGTCATTTTGGGCTGCATTGGCAGCTAGGCAATTTGCCCAAGTTAGTAAGATTCTCTCAGCTTTGGAAAATGATGCTGCAGGCATTTTGGAGGAAATTTAGCTTTGTTTTGCCACATCATTTTTTTCGTCCCCTTCAACCTCTACCCTCATAGGTATTCAAGTGGTGGATGGAGAACACTTAGTCCTGGAAGGAGGCAGCAGTATATTAACTCTACTATGTAGTAATAGATAGGTTTCTGATTTGTTTCTGATTTGAATTTACCAGAAAGAAAACAAAATCCTATATAATAAAGAGCCAATATGCAAATGGTTGTCACACCCTCACACCATCATGCTGTAACAGTTCAGACACTCAACACTGGGGCGAGAGAAATGGGGACCAGCCAGGCACAAATGAGCTCGTGATAGAGGAATGGGGACCAGCCAGGCTGTGGCTTGGGAGAGGGACAAGCCGCCTGACCCACAGTTCCGGGCACCAGCAGCTGCGCCTGTGCCTGCGGCCCGGCCTGGGAGAGGGACAAGCCGCCTGCTCCGCAGTTGCAGGCGCCAGCACCTCTGCCTGTGCCTATGGCCTGGGAGAGGGACAAGCTGTCCACCCTGCGGTCCCGGGTACTAGCACCTGCGGCTGCAGCCCAGGAGAGGGACAAGCAGCCCGCCCCGCAGCTGTGGCCTGGGCAAAGCCATTCGCCCATGGTCCCTTACGGCTGCAGCTGGCCCGGGCGAAGCCGGCCCAGGTCCCAGGTGCCTGTGACCAGCCAGAGGAAGGAATCCTGGGTCCTGGGTGCAGGGCGAGGCAGAGGTGGTTAAGGGCAATCAGGCCAGCAGGGGAGCAGTTAGGGGTGATCATTCAGGCAGGCAGAGGTGGTTAGGGGCGATCAGGCAGGCAGGCAGGCGAGCAGTTAGGAGCCAGCAGTCCCGGATTGCGAGAGGCAGTTGGACTTCCCCTAAGGGGTCCTGGATTGGAGAGGGTACAGGACGGGCTAAGGGACCCCCCTGCCCCTGTGCATGAATTTCGTGCACCGGACCTCTAGTGTAAATATAACAGTCTTTGTGCTGATTTATTTTTGAGGTAATATGCACTTTAGGAGTTATCTTAGGTATGATAGGAACTTCAGAACATTGGACACCTTTGCATTTGTTTCTCTTTTTCAATTTGCCATCCATAATTGAATTGGCTTTTATACTTAAAAATTAGCTGAGCCTGGCTGGTGTGGCTCAGTGGTTGAGCATTGACCTATGAACCTAGAAGGTCTTGGTTCAATTCTGGACAGGCACAGTTCAGGGCACATGGTTGTTGTGGGCTCTATCCCCAGTGGGTTGTGAGTTCGATCCCCAGGGAGGGGAGGGGCATGTAGGAGGCAGCTGATCAATGATTCTCATCATTGATGTTTCTCTCTCTCTTCCTCTCACTTTCTATCTGAAATCAATAAAAATATATATAAAGAAAAAAAATTAGTTGATCGGAGAAAAAAAAAGTAATGGTGTCCGTGTAGGATATTTAGAGGATGACTTTTGGTTACGTGTTAGAGCCAAGCATGTCAAACTCAAAGGCTAACATGGGCCAAATGAACAAGGCATGCGGCCCGCAGGCTGTGAGTTTGACATGCTTGTGTTAGACCTTGGAAGCCATGAAACTCTCGTAGTCATCAGAGTGTTTGAATTTCAGCTCCACTACGGCCATGAACATGGTTAAGCTAATCAAGTGTAAAGATTAGCGTGTTAGCAACCAGGCATGAGAGATTGGAGTGATTTCTGCAGAAACAGATGAACAGTGGTAGTAGCATAAGCTTTTCTTACATGTGAGGGAAGCTGTTGAGAGAACACATGTTTAGAGAGTCACTCCACATTCTCTGACATGAGGTCTGTACTATGTCTCCAGGGATTGGTTCTAGAGTTTAGAGAAAAGTGACAGATAATTTTTTTTAAAAAATATATTTTATTGATTTTTTACAGAGAGGAAGGAAGAGAGATAGAGAGTTAGAAACATCGATCAGCTGCCTCCTGCACATCTCCTACTGGGGATGTGCCCGCAACCCAGGTACATGCCCTTGACCGGAATCGAACCTGGGACCTTTCAGTCCACAGGCCGACGCTCTATCCACTGAGCCAAACCGGTTTCGGCGACAGATAATTTTTAACAATTAAGGATTTTGTTCTTTAGTGGAATGTTGCCCTTAATTTGTCTGAGACTTTTTAAAGTCAGTACATCTACCTGTATGAAGGAAATGAAGAACTCTGTTAGGAAATTTTAACAGCAGTGGTTGTTTTATCATTCTTACATTTCTAAAAAGAATATGGCATTTATGGGTTTAATTGAGTTACACATTTCTTTCAGTAGCTTCATGATGATTTCCAAGTTGCTCAGAAACATAATCATGCCATTTTGAAAGAACATGCTGGTATAGCTGGCAAGTTTATAGCTCCTAGTAATTTTTGAAGTTGTAACATTAAAGAAATTTATAGCTCCATTATGTATGGAAATGGGAGCTTGAAAACATATGATAATTGAAATCCACACATAGTCCTTCGCTTGGGGTCCTCTCCAGACTGTGGTGAGGAATAAAAATAATAGCGCGAACCCTTTTTATTTTAAGCTCTCACTTGCATTCTTTTTACCATTATGTACTGAAGATTTTAAGAAGTATTACAAGTATTTTAAAAAAGTAGTAAACTGAATATGAGCTCCTCATTGTTTTGCTTCTTCCTTTCTATGGTTACAGACATTCATGGGACCCCAAACTTACACAGAGTAGTAGATGCACTCTTCTGTAATCTGGTGACTTAAGTAATCATGATAGTATTGAAAATGACAACCAAAAACTATGTTGACTGTTCACGGAAACAGATGATGAAAGGGTGCAGCTTAATCTTGTATAATGTTAGTGTCTGGTCTCTAAGACTCTATAGTCATTGACGGGGTATTTGGCTCAACCGTTTATTTCAGTCCCTGTTTCTCCCTTTTCCTAGGCCCAGCCCTGTTGCTCAGAGAATGTCCAAGCTCCTTAACGTGGCTTAAGTGCTACCCCTTTCCCTTTCCCCCACCTGCCACTCTGGCTCTGCCTTCCAGCCTCTTTGAACTTCTCATGTCCTCTCCCCACTGGCCTTTCGCATCTTTATGTTTGTTGGGAATGTCTTCTTGCCCACCATTCTGGTGGTGCGGTCTCCTAATCTTTACAGGCACCACTCAAGTCACTTCTTTTCCTGTAACATCTTCTTTGATATCAACTTCCAGCCCCCATTTGAGGATTGCTTCTTCCTCTGTGCTCCCAGACTCCTTCTTTATAGCTTTATCATGCAGTTGTCTAGTAATCTTATTGTTCATTTATAAGCCTCTCTCTACTGCTAGTTGGTAAACTCATTGCAAGTTGAGACATTGTCTAACCACTCTGTGGTACACCTGAAACTAAAAATATATAATATGGAATGTAAACTCTAATTAAAAAAATTAAAAAATTTGAGGCAGTGCCATTTTTGTATCTTTAGCATCTAGCACAGTGACTGATATGTATTCTGCATTCACTAATGCTTTGTGGAAATAATTTCAACAAAATACATTTTTGTTGTTGCTTTTGACTGTTTTCTTCCTTTCTGAGTAGGACTGTGCTATGTGTCCAGCGGTATAAGAAGTGTGACATCTGACTTGGGCCTTAAGAGGCTTATTTATTTATTTATTTTAATCCTCACCGAGAGAGAGAGAGAGAGAGAGAGAGAGAGAGAGAGAGAGAGAGATGTGAGAGAGAAGCATTGATCAATTGCCTCCTGTATGAACCCAGACGGGGGATTGAATGTGAAACCTAGGTATGTGCCCTGGCCGGAAATCAAATTCACAACCTATTGGTGTATGGGATGATGATCCAACCAAATGAGCCACCGGCCAGGGCCTTCAGAGGTTTATATTGCAGTTGTAAGAGAAAAGATACAAAAGGAAAACGTTGAATAATTAAAGACAGTGAATGGTACTACCACTGCTTTAAGAAAAGGAACATGGAGAAAGCACATAGGTCCTCCACAGAGAATGGTGTAAAAGACGCTATGCTTGTACAGAAGAGGAGAGATATAGGGAAGTTGGGTGGAGCATATGCATCTGTTTTGGAGGAGGACAAGGAAAACATAAAGCAGTGCCTAAGTATGGAGACCAGATGGAATTGAGAGAATTAGTAAATTACTTAATCTAAATATCTTTTCCTCTTCTATAATAATAGGAATAATATTAGTACCTATTTCACAGAATTATGCAAAAGAAGTGAGATAATTCATGTAAAGCATTTAACATCATGCTTGCAACACAGGAAGTGCTTACATGATAGCATGTTGTTGTTGTTGTTATACTTGTTCTCATTAAATTGTAGTGGCCAGGCATAAAAACTCACTATTATGAGGGGACCATAGGAAGCAAATCATGCAATCAATCAGAAATACAGTTGGAGAATCACATCAGCCAAAAGGAAATTGGGAATGAACACGGATCAGGTCAGTGTTTGGAGAAAGGAAAGGCAGAGAAGTTTGGAGAGCAGGCAAGAGCTAATACAAGAACTAGTGAACAGGGGACGACCTTGAAGCTAAGGCAGTGCTTGCCTGCGGCTGGTAAAAGAATGATCGGCTTTCTGCTGGGACTGGAATGATCTAGGAGTGTGACCAGCCAGGCCCTGATGGTGGGAGCAGGTGTGTAGAAAGAGTGAGCTGGTAATTAGGATGACTTGTGGAAAGTGGGGACTTGCAGGAGGGGCAGATAGTGACAAGAGACAGAGTAGGCCCTAGCCGGTTTGGCTCAGTGGAGAGAGTGTCGGCCTGAGGACTGAAGGTTCCCGGGTTCCATTCTGGTCAAGGGCACATGCCCGGGCTGCAGGATCAATCCACAGTAGGGGGCGTGCAAGAGGTAGCTGATCAATGATTCTCATCTTGATGTTTCTAGCTCTCTCTCCCTCTTCCTTCCTCTCTGAAATCAATAAAAACATATTAGAAAAAAAAGAGAGAGTGTAGTGCTGGAGGTAGGTAGGGATACTTTTGAGGAAAAAGAATGGCTGACAGATTTATCAGAAACAGGATCCAGGTTTAGATTTACCTGCTGCTTTCTCTTTCCACTGCCCTCTGTTTGAAAGGCAAGACCAGCAATCCAGAAATGGTGTCATCTCATAGGCTCCTAGGGCAGTGATGGTGAACCTTTTGAGCTCGGTGTGTCAGCATTTTGAAAAACCCTAACTTAACTCTGGTGCCGTGTCACATATAGAAATTTTTTGATATTTGCAACCATAGTAAAACAAAGATTTATATTTTTGATATTTATTTCATATATTTAAATGCCATTTAACAAAGAAAAATCAACCAAAAAAAATGAGTTCGCATGTCATAGGTTCGCCATCACTGCCCTAGGGGAATCCACAGCCACTTGCTTGACCCATCTGTTCCCAAATGTTAGTTCCATGCACAGTATTTCAGCTTTCATTGACTTTTATTCTATTTTATTTAGCATGAGATAAAAAAAACAAAGTCTTGTTTATTTTGTTGGTGAAAATGTTCAGGATTTTTGTCATGTAATATAACCAGAACATTTTCTACCTCAGGTGTATACATTAAATATAGCTTAGAGTGTACTGTTCTCAGACTTGCATGTTTATAAAAATCACCCAAGGTGCTTGTTAGACAAGTTAGATTTATAGGCCACTCCCTAGACCTACTGAGTTTCTAGGGAAAGCACCTGGGAATTTATACTTATAAGCATCCCAGGTACTTTTCATGATCAGGCAACTTGGATACATATTGCTTATGTCAAGTGAAAGACTATGAAGTTCTTCTATCTGTGTAGGTCAAGGATTCCAGTTATAAATTTTTAAGTCATAATTTGATCGTACTCTGATTCAAACTTTAAGAGATTATAAGGAAGGTTTACTATATCCTCCTAGTTACATAGGGAGTTTAGCCTAGGGGTTCTCAGCTGGGGAGGGGGTGGATTTTATCCCCCAGGGGACATTTGGCAATGTCTGGAGACAGGCACCTAGTGGGTAGAGAGGCTATGGATAATACTAAATATTCTTTTTTTTAAATTTTAAAAATATTTTTTATTGATTTCAGAGAGAGAGAGGGAGAGAGAGAGAGAGAAACATCAATGATGAGAATCTTTGATTGGCTTCTTCCACCTGCAGCCCCACACCGGGGATCGAGCCCGCAACCTGGGTATATGCCCTGACTGGGAATTGAATCATGACCTCCTGGTTCATAGGTCGATGCTCAACCACTCTGGCCTGGTCTAAATATTCCATTTAAAAAAAATATTTTAAAATTCATTTTAGAGAGAGAGGAAGGAAGAGGGAGAGAGAGAAACATCGATTGGTCACCTCCCAAACACGCCCTGACTGGGGATCCAACCTGCAACCTGGGTATGTGCCCTGACAGGGAATTGAACCTTCAACACTTCAGTGCAACCAGCTGAGCTACACTGGCCAGGGTAATGCTAAAATATTCTATAGGACTAAGACAGCTTCTTACAAACAAGGAATTATATGGCCCCAAATATCACTAATGCCAAGGTCAAGGAAGCCTGGTTAGCCCTAAGGTCTGTCTGAATTCATCTCTATATATAAAAGCCTAAGTGACCGTTAGACCGTTGGACTGTTCGACCAGTGGCTATGAGGCACACTGACCACCAGGGGGCAGATGCTCAATGCAGGAGCACAGCTGACTGAGGGGCGCTGGGCTCACCGCTGGTGAGCGCAGCTGCAGCAGTGAAAGCCTCTCCCATTGACAACTCCCCCTGTGTGCCCCTCCCCCATCCGGACTGGGACAGTTGCTTTGAGGCACACTGACCACCAGGGGGCAGATGCTCAATGCAGGAGCACAGCTGACTGAGGGGCGCTGGGCTCACCGCTGGTGAGCGCAGCTGCAGCAGTGAAAGCCTCTCCCATTGACAACTCCCCCTGTGTGCCCCTCCCCCATCCGGACTGGGACAGCTGGCTGAGGGGCGCCAGGCTCACGGCTGGTGAGCGCAGCTGCAGCAGTGAGAGCCTCTCCCACGGACACTCCCCCTGTGTGCCCCTCCCCCATCCGGACTGGGACTAGCATCGGGACTGACTGGGCGGGAGCCCACGGCTGATTCTCGGTCATGGGTGTGCTGGTATCACCCTAACACAGATGCGCGGAGACCACAGCAGAGCGGCAGCGAACCTGCGGAGCGGCGGGTGCAGCAGGGCTGGGATGAGTGGGAGCGACACGGTGCCCATCTGGGCTCAGGCTTCTCCCTGGCCGCCTGCTGCTTCACGCACTACTACATCCCTTGGGATGTTGGACTGCTGGTTTTGGCCCGATCCCTGCAGGCCCCGCAGGCCAGGTGCACGAATCCATGCACCGGGCCTCTAGTTAATAAATAATTAGTTAATTAACTAAGTCTTTAATCACATATCATATATATCCCATGTGACTACCATTCATAATAAATATAGAACATTTTCTGCACTCAAAGGTGTCTTGTGTCTTCCTCTGGTAGATACCCATTCTCCACCCAGAAATCATTATCCTAAACACCATAGACGGCTTTGTTTGTGCCTGAACTTTATAAATAGAATCATATAGTATGTACTCTTTTGTGTCTTGCATTTGTTCAAATTTATACTTGAGAGATAAATTCATGTTGTTGCCTATAGCAGAAGTGTGTTCTTATTTATTGTTGCATATGTATTACTGCAATTTAGCTATCCATTTTACAGTTGACAAGTTTGGTGTTCCCAATTTTTGGCTATTATGATTAAGGTACTGTGGACATCTTTGCGTGTGTCTCGTGTCCTTTTTTATTGTTGCATATGTATGACTGCAATATAGCTATCCATTTTACAGTTGACAGGTTTGGTGTTGTTCCCAATTTTTGGCTGTTATGATTAAGGTACTGTGGACATCTTTGCGTGTGTCTTTTAGTGGACATAAGCAATCACTTCTCTTGCATATATTCCTAGGAGTAGAATTGTTAGATCTTGGGACAGTGTTTGGCCTCAGCAGATAACAGCCAAACAGGTTTCCCAAGTGTTAGAGCTCACCAGCGATGTGTGGCAGTTGTATAGCTCTACTTCCTTCCTCCTGTCAGATATTGGCAGCTTTTACATCTTTATGGCAGTATAGTGGTATTTTGTGGAGGTTTGAATTTGCATTTCCCAGATGACTAATGATGTGCTAAGCACTGTTTCATAGGACTCATTGGCTATTTGGATATTCTCATATGTGAAACAAGAGGCTCGATGCATGAAATTCCTGCAAAGGGGCTTGGCCCTTGCAGCCACAGCTGCTTGCCTCGGCCCTCGGCTTTGTCTGGAAGGTCAGTCGGCTGTCTGGTCTAATTAGCATATTATACTTTTATTATTATAGATGCCTGTTCAAAGTCTTCTGCCCATTAAAAATATTGTATACCAGCTATACTTAAATTTTTTGAAAATTAGGGTTGTTTGTCCTTTTACTATTGATTTGTGGTAGTTTTAAAAAATATATTCTGGATATGAGTCCTTTTTCAGAGCTATGCATATTGCAAATGTATTCTTCTAGTGTGTTACCTGGCCTTTTTGTTCTCTTTTGTCTTTTGTGAAATACCAGGCCTTAATTTTAATTAAATCCACTTTATCAATCTTCTGTTATAATAAGTGCTTTTGTGACCTGTTAGAGCCGCGATTTTCAACTAATGTGTAGCCTTGGCGCACTGGTATGCTGCAAGAATTTTTATAACGTGCAATACTTGACTATTTAGTCAGGGACCCTGACCTCTTATCCCTTAGATTGCAAATGAAAAATGACAACAGCCCGTCAGTGTGGCTCAGTGGTTGAGCATTGACCCATGAACCAGGAGATCACTGTTCAATTCCTGGTCAGGGCACATGCCCAGGTTTCGGGCAGCCAATTGATGATTCTCTCTCATTGATATTTCTGTCTCTCTCTCCCTCTCTATTCCTCTCTCTGACATAAACAAAACAAAAAAAATATTTTAAAAAATGACAACAGCCAATGTAACAATAGCCGTTCAGTGTGAATGAATCAAAATTATACCTTTTTTTCCAGATCAGCAAAAAATATAACATAATTTTTGGTGTACCACAGAATTGTAGTAATTAGTTTATGTGTGCCATAAGATGAAAAAGGTTGAAAATTGCTGTTAGAGAAATTAGTGCCTATCTCGAACATTTGAGATCTTTTGATGTTCAGGCTTCTATGTCAGCTCTGATCTTTGTAGTGAACCAGATTTGAAGCAATTAGGGCTTGTTTTTCTTTTGTATAATGTAGTTGGTTTATATTGGACACTGTATAAAAGGCCTATATGAATAGCAGGCATATATATATATTGCTAGTCTCTTGAGGTAGGTTCAGGTCAAGGTTCTTTTTTGCAGATGGACAGATTTTAAAGAGTAGAGTCTCTGATCCAAGCATGTCGAACTCGTGGCCCATGGGCTGCATGCGGCCCAAAACAAATATTTTTGAAGCCCAGCCAATATGATAGTATGTAAGAAACGTTTTAATAAAAACTTTATAACTTAAGTTTTACAATATCCTGTTATATATAACTAG
>NW_005363468.1:2428767-2430913 GCF_000412655.1 Myotis brandtii
GGTCAGGGCACATGCCCAGGTTTCGGGCAGCCAATTGATGATTCTCTCTCATTGATATTTCTCTCTCTCTCTCCCTCTCTATTCCTCTCTCTGACATAAACAAAACAAAAAAAATATTTAAAAAAATGACAACAGCCAATATAGCAATAGCCGTTCAGTGTGAATGAATCAAAATTATACCTTTTTTTCCAGATCAGCAAAAAATATAACATAATTTTTGGTGTACCACAGAATTGTAGTAATTAGTTTATGTGTGCCATAAGATGAAAAAGGTTGAAAATTGCTGTTAGAGAAATTAGTGCCTGTCTCAAACATTTGAGATCTTTTGATGTTCAGGCTTCTATGTCAGCTCTGATCTTTGTAGTGAACCAGATTTGAAGCAATTAGGGCTTGTTTTTCTTTTGTATAATGTAGTTGGTTTATATTGGACACTGTATAAAAGGCCTATATGAATAGCAGGCATATATATATATTGCTAGTCTCTTGAGGTAGGTTCCCCTCCCCCATCCGGACTGGGACTAGCATCGGGACTGACTGGGCGCGAGCCCATGGCCGATTCTCAGTCATGGGTGTGCTGGTATCACCCTAACACAGGTGCGTGGAGACCACAGCAGAGCGGCAGCGAGCCTGCAGAGCGTTGGGTGCAGCAGGGCTGGGATGAGTGGGAGTGACACGGCACCTGTCTGGGCTCCGGCTCCTCCCTGGCCGCCTGCCGCTTCATGCACTACTACATCCCTCGGGATGTTGGACTGCTGGTTTTGGCCCGATCCCCCCAGGCCCCACAGGCCAGGTGCATGAATCCATGCACCGGGCCTCTAGTTAATAAATAATTAGTTAATTAACTAAGTCTTTAATCACATATCATATATATCCCATGTGACTACCATTCATAATAAATATAGAACATTTCTTGCACTCAAAAGTGTCTTGTGTCTTCCTCCGGTAGATACCCATTCTCCATCCAGAAATTATTATCCTAAACACCATAGACGGCTTTGTTTGTGCCTGAACTTTATAAATAGAATCATATAGTATGTACTCTTTTGTGTCTTGCATTTGTTCAAATTTATACTTGAGAGATAAATTCATGTTGTTGCCTATAGCAGAAGCGTGTCCTTTTTTATTGTTGCATATGTATGACTGCAATATAGCTATCCATTTTACAGTTGACAGGTTTGGTGTTGTTCCCAATTTTTGGCTGTTATGATTAAGGTACTGTGGACATCTTTGCGTGTGTCTTTTAGTGGACATAAGCAATCACTTCTCTTGCATATATTCCTAGGAGTAGAATTGTTAGATCTTGGGACAGTGTTTGGCCTCAGCAGATAACAGCCAAACAGGTTTCCCAAGTGTTAGAGCTCACCAGCGATGTGTGGCAGTTGTATAGCTCTACTTCCTTCCTCCTGTCAGATATTGGCAGCTTTTACATCTTTATGGCAGTATAGTGGTATTTTGTGGAGGTTTGAATTTGCATTTCCCAGATGACTAATGATGTGCTAAGCACTGTTTCATAGGACTCATTGGCTATTTGGATATTCTCATATGTGAAACAAGAGGCTCGATGCATGAAATTCCTGCAAAGGGGCTCGGCCCTTGCAGCCACAGCTGCTTGCCTCGGCCCTCGGCTTTGTCTGGAAGGTCAGTCGGCTGTCTGGTCTAATTAGCATATTATACTTTTATCATTATAGATGCCTGTTCAAAGTCTTTTGCCCATTAAAAATATTGTATACCAGCTATACTTAAATTTTTTGAAAATTAGGGTTGTTTGTCCTTTTACTATTGATTTGTGGTAGTTTTTAAAAATATATTCTGGATATAAGTCCTTTTTCAGAGCTATGCATATTGCAAATGTATTCTTCTAGTGTGTTACCTGGCCTTTTTGTTCTCCTTTGTCTTTTGTGAAATACCAGGCCTTAATTTTAATTAAATCCACTTTATCAATCTTCTGTTATAATAAGTGCTTTTGTGACCTGTTAGAGCCGCGATTTTCAACTAATGTGTAGCCTTGGCGCACTGGTATGCTGCAAGAATTTTTATAACGTGCAATACTTGACTATTTAGTCAGGGACCCTGACCTCTTATCCCTTAGATTGCAAATGAAAAATGACAACAGCCCGTCAGTGTGGCTCAGTGGTTGAGCATTGAC
>NW_005363468.1:2431728-2442660 GCF_000412655.1 Myotis brandtii
TTATCAAAATAAACCTACGTTTCTATGAAAATTGAAGCTTTTGTTTTTTGTGGCCCACATAAACTTAAACCTTGTTTATTTGGCCCGTGTTAGCCTTTGAGTTTGACATGCTTGCTCTGATCCATTTTTTAAACTAAATTACACTTTAAAGGTTCTGTTGAAGTGGAATCAGAATGAAAAGACACTTGGGAATCGGTCTGAGTCCAAAGTCATCCTAAATTTTTACAATTTTTCTCATTTTCTTTTATTGTTGTCCAGTTTATACTTAATTTTGATAAGAGTTTTTGTTTTGTTGACTTGCCTTAATCCTGTAAGACACGTTTTTTGTTTTTTGTTTTCATTTGGGACTCATACTTTATCAGTTTACGTTATATTTAGTTACATGAGTGTGGTTACAACTGCTGTAGAGTGAGTACAAACAGGGCTGGGGACAAACACAATAGACTTACAAGGATTCAACTAGGGGGACTGATAAGGTTTCGTAAGTGGAGGGCGGGCCCCTAATGACTAGTAGCCAGTGGATGTGTGGGCACAGGGGACATGCATGTTTTACGTTCATCAACTCACTTTTGGGAAGGTTTATGAAGAAGCTTCTCCAACCCGGTGTGGCTTGGTTGGGTGTCGTCCCGTGCACCAGGAGGTCGCTGGTTCGATTTCCTCAGGGCACATGCCTGGTTTTCCAGCTTGATCCCCAGTGTGGGGTGTGTGTTGGAGGCAGCCAATCAATGTTTCTCTCTCGTGGATGTTTCAATAAAGAAATATATTTTAAAGAAGCTTCTCCAGTTCTCACCAAGGCGTGTAGTTTGGAAAACAGGATGGGAAGGACTGAAAATCAGGTATTTTGATCAGCTATCTAGAAGCAGTCTCTAATTTTTCTAACCTCTCTAAACTAGACAATTAAAACTTAAATTGGGACTTTACACCAATTCATAGTTTTTGAAAAGAATCAGAAGTGATTGAAAGAATAGTCATGTATTTCATTAGGAAAAACATGTTGATGTTCACAGTTTTTCTAGAGAGTACTGAGTTTTCAAGTTTAAAATAATAGTGTGGGATCATATAGAAGATTCTGACAATTACAAAAAGTTACTTTTGAGTACGTTTTCAATGTGATTATGTAAAGTACTTTAAGATTATATTTCAGAAGCAAAATACATGTGTCTTTAGATGAAATCATTGCAAACCCTGGGTAAGAGGACTGGGACTTGCAGACTCTTGTTGGTTCTTGCTTGTCTGTATCTAGAGCCAGCCTTACATTAACAAGCCAAAATTCCACCCCATAAATTCTGCCAGAAAGCACTCTGCCAGTTTGAAGCTGTGTATTGCTTCATAAAGTCTAGCAGCTCCTATATGTTTTCTGTAGAAGCTGAGTAAATGTAGCAAGATAGAATCTGTGCTTACTTCCAGAAATGATAGTATCTTTCACTTAAAATATTTCAGTTAAAAGTTGGAAGTAATTTTTGCATGCAGCTTTAATTTCACATGAACTATTTTTATATACTGTGGGAGAAGTCTTGTAAGAATTTAAAGTGGAACATCTATGCTAGCATTTGTATTAGTGTTTGTTTTTTTTATATACCTGGAAAGAACCCTCTTAAATAATATGAGTTGATAGTTTAAATTACATTTCAGAATGGTAGACTATATACTTTTTTTTTTTAGTCACAAGTGAGATTTATTTTATCATGCATTGTTAGAAATAATTGTATTTCACAAGCTATTTCTTTTATTTCCATTTTTGTTTAATTTATTATTGACAATTCCAGGTACTAGGATCCACACGTGATTTTTCTTGTTCACCCTTTTAAATAAGAATCCTATCTAATCAAAGACAAAAAGGGTAATTAACCGTACCTCCACTACGCTTCCCATTGGCTAATCAGGGCAATATGCAAATTAACTGCCAACAAAGATGGCGGCTGGCAGCCATGCAGCTGAAGCTAACATGAGGCTTGCTTGCTCCAGTGATGGAGGAAGTCAAGGTACCCCGCCTTGTTGAGGGGCCTTGACAGGCAGCACCCTGAGCAGTGGGTTAGAACCTCCTCCTGATACAGCAAGGCTTTCAGCCGGCCGCGGCCTCAGAGCTGGGAGCACCAGTAACAGCAACAATGTTTCAATTATAGAAGGTGAATAAATCCCAGAATAAAAAAAAATTAAAAAAAGGAGAGTCTGGGAGCTTCAGTCGCCCACCAGCTTGAAAATGGCCATCAGCCCCTCATCCAGGCTGGCCAGGCACCCCAGTGGGGACCCCCACCCTAAAGGGGGTGTGGCCAGCCTGAAAACAGCCATCAGCCCCTCATCCAAGCTGGCCAGGCACCCAAGCAGGACCCCCACCCTGATCCAGGAAACCCTTCAAGGCAAACCAGCTGGCCCCCACCCATGCACCAGGCCTCTATCCTATATAGTAAAAGGGTAATATGCAAACTGACCCTAACAGCAGAAAGACTGGGAATGACTGGTCACTATGACACACACTGACCACCAGGGGGCAGACGCTCAATGCAGGAGCTGCCCTCTGGTGGCCAGTGAGCTCCCACATGGAGGAGCTCTGCTCAGCCACAAGCCAGGCTGAAATGACATTTATTGTTTTGGGACTTGACATAGCAGTTTTACAGTGGATGCTGAAGCGTTTTTATATGGCTCTTTTTGTAATAATGCTCAATAAAAGCTAAGGGCACATTATTCTGTGAGGCAATGGCAGGAATTTTAGAAACAGCAGAGTCACAAATATTTGACTTCTACTTGCTTGAGCTCATGTTAGTCTAGATCAGCGGTTCTCAACCTGTGGGTCGCGACCCCTTTGGGGGTCAAACGACCCTTTCACAGGGGTCGCCTAAGACCATCGGAAAACACATATATAATTACATATGTTTTTGTGATTAATCACTATGCTTTAATTATGTTCAATTTGTAACAATGAAAATTTGGGGGTCACAACATGAGGGACTGTATTAAAGGGTCGAGGCATTAGGAAGGTTGAGAACCACTGGTCTAGATAATTTTTTTTTTTTTTTTTTAACTAGAAAGAGGCAGGAAGTCCTTAAGAAGGCCTCTGCCAGCAGTCCTGAGGAGCTGGGAGCCTGGTTGGGTCAGGGGTATGTTTTGCAATTAATAGTGAAATATTATAGTTTGAGGGCTGACATCTTTTTTGTATATTTATGTAATGAGGCATAGAGGATACAAGTGTTAACATTTTGGGACATTTGTATTACCTATTTTTATTAAATGCTGAACCATTTGAAAGTAAGTTGTAGGCATGGTATTTTAGCATGCATTTTTTAAAAGTATGGATATTTTCATTTATTCCACAACCACCCTGTCATTACAGCCAAGACATTTAACACCGATAATAGTAAAGTTGTATTCCGTCTATATTCAAGATATCCCATTTATCCTGGAGATGTTCTTTATACTGTTTCCCCCCCCCCCCCCCCCCCCCCCAAATTGCTTAATATCCTCAGGTGAGAATTAAAAAAGTGTGTATCGGTGTAACTCAATTATTTGGCAGTATTTGGGGAGGAAAATATGAATTGATGAAAAATTCAAATTTAAGCTTTAACTGTATAATTTAATTATTGTGTTGAAAAGAAAAGCTGAATAAATGTAGCCATGTAGAATCTGTGTTTAATTTTGGAAATGATAGTATCTTTTACTTAAAATATTTCTTGTTAGAGAGTTTTAGGAAATTTGGATTTGAATAGCTCAGAAAACCTTGTAACTAGCGTAATTCTAGATGTACAATTTAGTGCTTGAGGGTGCTTGGAAACAAAATTTTTTTTCCTAAAAGTCCTATTTACATATTCATAAACCACCTGTTTGTGTTTATCCCTTTTTTTCAGGTAAACTCACTATTTATTATAGATGTTTTACAATCTCATAATGTCTGGGATTACTCAATATATGGTGTTTGTAGTCTGTCTAGAAATCGGAAATAAGATGAACTTTTGTACTTCTTCCATAAAAGACAAAGATATTTTCTTGGAGTTTATGACCTAAAATACCCTAATTAACATACGATGCCTCCATCTGTTCAGAAACTTTGAACATATGATATGAGCATATTTTTATAAAGCTATGAGCATATCTTTTAAAAACTTGTCACATTGGCTTACAAAGCTAAATTATAACACCAATAAAAATGGGGAAACATAATTTGAAATATGTATTCATCTTTATTTCATAATTTCCTAAGAACCTGTCAGTTATTCTTTATGATTAAATATTAACCCACATTCCATTGCATAGCCATTCCTTAAAAGTTGTTACAAATTGACACAAGTAATTTTCTCCAGAGAAACGGGTAGAGGTTAGTCTATATTCTATTTTAAAACACTTTAATCCCTCATCTGTGAGTGGAGGAGTGTAGTGATTATCTGGATCATGGGAGATAAGATAACATTTCAGTTGTGGTTCTGTAGAAATGCCATATGAAAGTCTTTTTCCTTTTCGTGCAGTGTCTGTTTCTATGTAGCTTGTTGCTGTGGTGGGGAAGCCTGAGGAGGAAACCCAGGGCAATAGTGTCTGGAGGTCTTTGACTTCTCACTCAGCATCTTTAATCAGAGCAGCTGCTTTTATTTCATTTGTGTACTGGGATTACTTGGATGATGTCCTCTGAGATAAAGAATCCTCCCAAGACCAAAACCAGGCTGGTTTAGAAAACCCTGACCCAAGAGGATGTTTAAGGATTTTAAACATAAACTGAGCAGTTGGAAATTATACTAGAACAGAGAAGTAGAAAGGAGAAGCAATGCAGATGGCAGGAGACAGATTCATTTTCTCTCCACACACCACAGTGAAAATGTGAAGAATGTAATATGACTGTTTGGCTGCTAACCATATGCTACTTGCTGGGCCAATGCCGCACTTTTTTTTTTTTTATTGAGGTAAAATTTTTAGAACATAAAATTAACTCTTTTTAAATAAACCGTACAGTTCCGTAGCATTTTTATGACTATAGAGTACTTCTAATTTGTACTTATTGAATTTATTTATACTGGGCTTTTTTCTAAAAAGAACTTGGAAATGGCATTTAATAAAGACAATTAATGAAATAGAGATGGAGATCAGGACCAAGGAAAGGAAAGGAGAAGGAAGCTAATATGTAATCCACTATTGTTAGTGTTGTCTTTATTCTGTGTCATAGTTGACTCTTAGGTGTCCCAGCAGCAGAGCATTCAGGTGCATCCCATAAATAACCTAAAAGCAGAGCACGTACCAGCTCCTCAGAGGAAACAGTTTTTCTTCACACTCAGCTCTAAATGACATTTCTTGTTTTGGGACTTGACATAGCATTGAGTGACTACAGTTTTACAGTGGATGCTGAAGCGTTTTTAATATGGCTCTTTTTGTAATAATGCTCAATAAAAGCTAAGGGCACAACATTATTCTGTGAGGCACTGGCAGGAATTTTAGAAACAGCAGTCACAAATATTTGACTTCTACTTGCTTGATCTCATGGTAGTCTAGATCAGCAGTTCTCAACCTGTAGGTCGCGACCCTTTGGGGGTCTAACGACCCTTTCACAGGGGCCGCCTAAGACCATCGGAAAACACATATATAATTACATATTGTTTTTGTGATTAATCACTATGCTTTAATTATGTTCAATTTGTAACAATGAAATGAGGGGTCACCACAACATGAGGAACTGTATTAAAGGGTCGCGGCATTAGGAAGGTTGAGAACCACTGGTCTAGATATATATATATATTTTTTAAACTAGAAAGAGGCAGGAAGTCCTTAAGAAGGCCTCTGTCAGCAGTCCTGAGGAGCTGGGAGCCTGGTTGGGCCAGGGGTATGTTTTGCAGTTAATAGTGAAATTGTAGTTTGAGGGCTGACATCTTTTTTGTATGTTTATGTAATGAGGCATAGAGGATACAAGTGTATCCTCTTTGGCACATTTGTATTACCTCTTTTTATTAAATGTGGAACCATTTGAAAGTAAGTTGTAAGCATATTTTAGCATGCATTTTTAAAAAGTATGGATATTTTCATACTCCACAACCACCCTGTCATTATTACTGCCAAGACATTTAACACTGATAATAGTAAAGTTATCTGTATTCTGTTTATATTCAAAATATCCCATTCGTCCTGGAAATGTCCTTTATACGAGATCAGACTGGCAGGGGAGAGCAGTTAGGAGTGATCAGGCAGGCAGGCAGAGGCAGTTAGGGTCAATCAGGCAGGCAGGCAGACAGAGGGGTTAGGGGTGATCAGGCAGGCAGGCAGGTGAGCGGTTAGAAGCCAGCAGTCCCAGATTGTAAGAGGGATGTCCAACTTCCAGTTTAGACCCAAGGGGTCCCAGATTGGAGAGGGTGCAGGCTGGGCTGAGGGACCCTCTTCCGTGGACAAATTTCATGTACCGGGCCTCTAGTATATATATATATAACATGCATATATTTATAATTCTTCTTTATCCATTCCTCTGTTATGCTAGGATCATCTTATGCCCCATTAACACTGTAAAAAATAATTTTTATTTTTGCAAAGAACACATAGCAGAAAACTCACCCTCCCAACAATTTAAAGTGTACAGTACAATATTGTCAACCACATGCACACTGTTGTGCAACAGATTCCTCAGAACCCTTCCACCAAACCCTGCATGACTGAAACTCTACACCCACAGAAAACAACTCCCTGCCTCTCCTCCCCCTGGCCCCTGACAAACACCATTCTACATTCTGTTTTTATGAGTTTGACCACTTTAGATATGTACTATAAGTAGGATTATGCAGCATTTATCCTTCTGTGACTGGCTTATTTTACTTAGTGTATTATCATCAAGCATCATCCTCATCATATGCCACATTCCCCTGTATGTATATGCCAAATTTTGTCTCTCCACTCATCCGTTAGAGGATATTTATGTTGCTTCCAACTTGGCTATTGTGAAAAATGTTGCAATGAACATGGGAGTGCAAATAGCTCTTTGAGAGTCTGCTTTCAATTCTTTCAAATATACTTCTAGAATTGAGACTGCTGAATCCTGTTAGTTCTATTTTTAATATTTTGAGGAACCTCTGGATTCCTGAGTTTTTTTCCATAGTGGTTGCACCATTGTACATTCCCATCAACAGTTTACAAGGGTTCCAATTTTTCCACATTCTTGCTAACACATTTTCTTTTTGCTTTGGTTCACTTCTTAATAATGGCCATTTTGATAGGTGTGAGGTGATTTCTCATTGTGGTTTTAATTTGCATTTTCCTGATGATCAGTGATGTTGAGCACCTTTTCATGTGCTTGCGGCCATCTGTATGTCTTGGGGAAAATGTCTATTCAGGTTCTCTGCCCATTTTTTAAGTGGATTATTTGCCATTTTTTTTTTTTTACTATTGAGTAAAAAATAGTAAACTCATTGTATGAGTTTCTCATATATTTTAGATATTAACCCCATATCAGATATATTTGGATATATTGTCTCCTATCTGTAGGTTGCCTTTCATTTTGTTGATGATTTCCTTTGCTGTGCAGAAACTTTTTAGTTTGATGTAGTCCCACTTGTTTATTTTTGCTTATGTTACCTGTGTTTCTGGTGTTATAGCCAAGAAATCATTGCCAAGACCAATGTCAAGGAGCACTTCCCCTTTGTTTCTTCTATCACTTACATTTAAGTCTTTAATTCATTTTGAGTTAATTTTTGGGAGTGGTGTAAGATAGGGGTCCAGTTTTGTTCCTTTGCATGTGGCTATCCAGTTTCGTCAGCACCATTTATTGAAGAGATTATCCTTTACCCATTGTGTGTTTTTTGGAGCTCTTGTTAAAGATTAGTTGATCATATAGGTGCAGGTTTATTTCTGGGCTTGCTAGTCTGTTCTGTTGGTCTGTGGTTGTCTGTTTTTGTGTCAGTTTTCATTATTATGGCTTGGTAATATAATTTTAATTTAGGAATGGTATCTTCAACTTTGTTGTTCTTTCTCAAAATTGTTTTGCCTATTTGGGGTCTGTTGTGGTTCCACACATAGTTTAGGATGTTTTCTCTATTTCTGTGAAAAAAGCTATTGGGATTTTGACAGGGATTTCATTGAATCTGTAAATCGCTTTAGGTAGTATGGACAGTTTAACAATATTAATTTGTCCAATTCAAGATCATAAAATATCTTTTCATTTACTTGTCTTCTTCAGTTTCTTTGATCAATGTCTTAATAGTGTTTATTATATGTCTTTTAACTTCTAACTAAGGAGTTAACTAACATTTATTTCCAAGTATTTTACTTTTTGGATGCTATTGTAAATGGAATTTCTTTCTTAATTTCTCTTTCAGGTAGTTTGTTGTTAGTGTACAGAAATACAACTGATTTTTACAATGGTTTCTGAGGAAAACACAACAGACATTATTATACCTTTTGGTACATATGACATAATAACGTGCTAAAGGACCATGTTCATATTCAAATCTCCACAAGAAGTCCAATGTCATATAGACAAGGAAGTGTTCTCTTCTAAAGATTTGAAGATATTTATTCAATAACAGCTTGAGCAGTTTTAAGAACAGTGCCATTCATTGTTCTATATGCTGTATGGGATACAGAAATGAACAATGTATACCTATAGATTATTTCAAATTCTGTAAAGATGGGAAATTGAGAAATGGCAGTTCACTCTGTGGTTTTATATATATTAGTATGTGTATGTATATAAATGTATATATATATTTAAATATATCTTTATTGATTTTTAGAGAGAGAGGAAGGGAGAGAGAGATAGAAACATCAATGAGAGAGAAACATTCATTGGTTGCCTCCTGCAAGCCCCTGGCTGGGGATCGAACCCGCAACCCAGGCATGTGCCCTGACCAGGCATCAAAGAAGCAACCTCTTGGTGCATGGGTGACACCCAACCACTGAGCCACACAGGCTGGGCTGGATATATTGTTTGATGGCTGCATAATGTTACTAGAAAATACCAGTTTCAATATAGCATGAGGAAAAAACATGATCTTCGGAGTTCACATAGTTGTGATGACAGCCCTTAGCTTTTCTATTGGTTTGACTTGGGCAAGTGACTTCTTTTTAATTGTTGTTTGGAAAACGGAGATAATTGTATCTATTCCCAGAGGTTTGGGGAGGGTTAAATGAGACCACATACAATCAATAAATAGTAGTCACCTGAGATTTGGCTGTCTGTAGGAAAAGGTGATTTCTTTTCAAGACCATCAAACTTGGAATGAATACAGTATTCTCTTTCTTGACAGCTATCTATTTTGAGACCGGGGGAAAGTATACTCATTTACTAGGTGGATATAATATTCTATTTTTGTAATGTGCAAAGACACAATCTATAACCCAACTGGGAGTGAGTTTTATTATCTATCTATTTCCTCTTATACATATTGGAATTATTCAATAAATAGTTTTTGAATGCTAAAAAATGGTAGCCACTAAGATAATTTCCTTTCAATATTGAAATATAAAGTAGAAATATAAAGTAATCATGATACATCACATTGTGTTAAGGTATTAACACAATATCAACACAAAATTTGAATTTGGCTGTGTAAACTAACACAGACTGCAGGGATATATGATCAACTCTAGAACAAAGGCATTTTATTTTATTTATTCTTTGTCTCTTGAATTGTTTTGTAAGTCTGTAGGTGGCTTATAGAAAAGCTGGGGAATACATCAAACGTTGTCTTGTTAGAAGCCAGATTATCTGGCAAATCTAGCTGCCTTTGTGTCTATAATTCTAATGTTTATATTATTTTCATAAACTTTCAAAACTCCATGACACATCTTGCCTTTTAATTTCTTCATGGTTAAACTCAACAGTGAAAAAAGCAGTTGCACAGTTATTTGTCATTGACATATTTTGGCCACTATATCCACTTTTCATCTGCCCACATTTAATGAGGGGCCTCTGAACTGAAGAAAGTAAGCCCTGGGGAGCTGTGATAAACTTCATAGAAAAGACAGGTCAGTGATACATGTAGCAGTTTGTCTGTAATGGTGGGTCCTCAGGCTAAGTGCTGATGCTATTTTTAGCTTAGGCCAGCACCCAGAGAAGAGTTCTCAGCCCAGGCAGGAGAGGGAGGGAGTCTGCACTGTTTTTGTTTGTTTGTTTGTTTTTCCCGTTGGTCTCCCTTCCCTATCTTTTCTTCATTCTCCCTCCCACCCCAAGTAAGTCACACTCGAATTGAAATATTAGCTTTAGATTATATTCCAGGACCAAATGTAAGTGATTTTTACACTTGTCTTCTATTTGGGGATATTCTAGCATTGCTGTACTTTATTACTGTTGATCATTAGGACCTTAATAATAATATCATTAATTATCATGGCTATAATGGCTAAGGTTTAGTAAACATCAGGTATGTGCTAGATTCTCTACTGGACATTATTTGGTTTAGTTCTAAAATGATTCTGTGAATAAATGTTACTATTAGTCCTATTTCATGGAAGAAGAAACCAGTTTTAAGAGGTTAAATGTAAAACAGCATTTGTCAAAAACTAACTAAAGACCACTTCCTCCTTTTTGAGACCTGATACATATTTTTTGAGGTTACTCATTATACAACTGAGGAAGTACTATATATATATATGTATATATATATACACACACACACACACACACATATACATACACACACACAATATATATATTTAGTCCCAAAATTCATGCAAGAAGTAATTTTGATAGAAAACACAGGTTTATAATTAAAAATTGTAAATTTTTTTTATTGATTCATAAAGTATACAGTATAGGGTTATGTATGGAATAGCACATCGGGTAAATGGCCTCCATGGCTTTGCTGGCACATACGCAAAGCCATGGTCTTCATTGGTCTTCATTGTCCCTGCTCCTGGGCCATAATTGGTACTTGGTAATGCTTATCAAATTGAAGGGATTGAAATCAAAGGGCAACAGATATTAGAATCTGATTCAATAAACCAAGTAAAATTAGGCTTTTATTTTTTGTTGTTGTTGTT
>NW_005363468.1:2442698-2451400 GCF_000412655.1 Myotis brandtii
TATGATGTTTATAAATTATCCAAGTATTTACTGAAACTTTTGAGTAGCCCTAAAATGGAAATATGACTAATCATTATTAATAAGTACATTTAGCTGAGTTAAATATTGAATATAGTTACACCATACATTAGATACAAAGATGTGTAAAGTGAGTCTAGTTTGTCTTCATATGGGTGAAACAGACACATGCAGTTAAACTGTAATGCGGATTGGATTGTGATAGCTGATATAATTCACGGGGAAACCACAAAGGGAGTATAGAGAATGCAATGATTGATTTTTACTGGCAGGATTGGAAAGGCTATAGAGTTGTCCTTCTGTTTCTGGATTTAACTGATTCTGTTACAGCTTGCAATTTTAAATTAGTCCTAATAGTCATGACTACATAATTTTGTAATATAGTAGGCGTTGTAGGCCATCTGAGCACATGGTACATATACCTTCCTGGGCGATGGCAAATAAACTATATTTTTAATCTTCTTAGAGATATTAAGAATATAATGCTTTTAAGGTAGCATATTAATTCATGGTTTCTTGTGGTATTTGATGTCTACTTTTGAAAATATGTTTTCTAGATGAGTCTCCTAAAATAGAGATAGCTGTCTTCATTATATATATTTCACATATTGTTGAATATATAAAGCAATATTTTTAAAAAAATATATTTTATTGATTTTTTACAGAGAGGAAGGGAGAGGGATAGAGAGTTAGAAACATCGATGAGAGAGAAACATTGACCAGTTGCCTCCTGCACGCCCCCTACTGGGGATGTGCCGGCAGCCAAGGTACATGCCCTTGACCGGAATCGAACCTGGGACCCTTGAGTCCGCAGGCCTACGCTCTATCCACTGAGCAAAACCAGTTAGGGCTAAAGCAATAGTTTTTTATATCTCAAAAGTAATGTCATGTCTTATTCTCTTTTTTATCATCTAGCATTTAGCATAGTACCTGTCTGATAGAAGTGAATGATCATTGAATGTGAATAAGTATTAAAATATGGAGATGTAAACATAGGTTCAGTCTTCAATATGTATTTCTTGCTTTTAGTTTAGTCTTCATATTCTTTTTTATAAAATATTTTTTATTGATTTCAGAGAGGAAGAGAGAGGGAGAGAGAGATAGAAACATCAATGATGACAGAGAATCATTGATTGGCTGCCTCCTGCACGCCCCCCACTGGGGATCGAGCCCACAACCCGAGCATGTGCCCTTGACTGGAATCGAACCTGGGACCCTTCAGTCTACAGGTCAACACTCTATCCACTTAGCCATACCAACTAGGGCAGTCTTCATATTCTTTATATCACAGGCAGTGTGTTTGTTTTTTTTTCCCCCTCTAAAATTTAATTGTGCCAATCACTGCACTAGTTTAAAACCCCAGCTGTTTTCTCATTACTTGAAAGATGAAGTCCAATTTCATGCTTGGCCTAATGCCCACTTCATGATGTGACCTGGCTCAGCTTAGCCTCAGACTTTTCAAGGGACCTATTCCCCCTTGGAGTTTTAACCATTTCACTTGTGTATTCTTCACTCCCACTTGAAATACCTTCCTCTTTACTTCCAACGAAAGCAGTTTTTACCCTATCGTAAATGTTCATTCACTTATATGATTCCTTGGAACTTCTTGAAGATGGGAATTTCTGCCTTGATATATTTATATAGTTCATCTTTTAAAAATACCCGTGTCTGTTTCATAGTAAGCAGATAAAAAAAATGCTTGTCTAATAATTGTGTGCTCTCTCAGAGTCCTGCACACATTTTTTTATGCTCATTAAGTATAAAGAATCTTTTAGTAAAAGATGCAGTGCAAAGTCAGACATTAATTTTACCACGTGGTATACTATATTCCAAGGAGTTTTGGCTGTTATAGATACGGACACATTTTACACTAGCATCAGTAAAAATGACTATATTAGTTTTCTATTGCTGCTGTGACGCATTACCACAGATGCACAGGCTGAAAACAACCCACATGTATTGTCTTCCAGTTCTGGAAGTCAGAGTCTGACATAGGCTTCATGAGATGGAGCCGCTGTGCTGGCGGGGCTGCTTTCCTCTGGAGGCTCCAGGGAGGACCCCGCCTTGACTCTCTGTGCAGTCCTTAGCTTGTGGCTCCCCTCCAGCGATTGCATCACTGATGTCTGTTTCCTCCAGTGATAGCTTCTCTCACCCCCTTGCCTCTCGTTTCTCCTGTAACTCTTGTGATGACATCAGTCTCACCGGGATAATCCAGGATAATCTCGGCCATCTCGAGACCCTTAATTTAATTGCCATGTGAAGTATTGGGGATTAGGACATGGATGTCGTTGACGGGGGACGTTATTCTGCCTACCACATTGATTAAATGCTCTTAAAATTGTATTTGTTTTTCTAAACAGTGAGCCAAGCAAAAATAGTAAATGGACAGAAAGAATAGACTGATGGATGTGTTCTAAGCAGCTACAAGTGAAGTACTTACCAATGTATACCAAGTTTCAGACGTAGTCAGTGGTTTATAATTTCTGTTAAGTACTCTCCATACCAACCTTATTATTTTGTATGATTAATATGATATTTTTGAGTGAACAGTATGGTTTGCATTGGAGAAAGAACAAAAGATTAAGAGATCAAGCATATTCAGGATGATGACAAAGTATTAAATATGAACTGCTAAAAGTAAAAAATTATGTTTTATCACAATACTGGCCTGAAGTGAATAAAAATCAGCATACATACAGTAAGAACTAAGTCTTTTTATAAAGTTTATTATAAAGATATTTAGATGTGGTAAATTTTACTTAAAGTTCCCACCAAGAAACTGGAATTATCTCTTGGATGAGGAATGAGGCACTTTTTTTCTTAGATTTTCTCTATGGCAAACATTTATAGAATTTTCCAAGAGAAACATCAATAGTTTGTTGCTAGAGCTTATCGTCAGCGGCAGCAGCTAAGCTCTTTGTTCTCAAAATATATGGTGCACACAGCACCATAAACCAAAGTATTAAAACTTTGGCACTAAAAAATGTAGCTCTTCATTCAAATGATCTTAAACCATAAATATTTTTTTTTATCTCATATCATGTGCCCTTTTTACTATACAAGTACATAATTGTAAGAAGTGATTTCCACATTTTGTAAACAACGAGTCTAAGGATTAGCCACTGTTTATCTGTAGTGGATGAGATTGACATTTAACTGCTACAAAAAATAAGTGAAGAGCCATGCCATGCTTTTGGATGAAAGTCTTAACATTGTAAAAGTTTTCCATAATGTTTTACTGGTTGTAACTTGAATTTTCAGTGTTGTATGGCCTGGTGTGTCCTTGCCTCTTAGACCGACTCTTGGTAGAGAATTTACCTACACATTTGTTGGCTATGCTTCCTACACAATGGGTGGTATAGAGGACATGGATTGGATTTGCCCCTTTCTGTACATCTAGGTTGGAGCCTTTTCATTTTTAAATGTTTAGATATTTGCAAGTGACTAGAGTTTTGTTAAGGTGGGTATTTCAGGAGCAGCTAATATTCAAAGACAAAGTTAATGAAATGTTTCTAGAGAAAACTGAGCATAAACATTGTTTCAATTAATTATTTGGAAAAAATTTTTTTACAATGGTCAGATTAATAGAGATGCTTTTTTGTTTTATTTTTTTAAAATAGATTTTTATTGATTTTAGAGAGGAAGGGAGAGGGAGAGAGAGATCTCGGGCCCTCGGGTCCCTGGGCCACGGGAGTGGGTGCTGGGCCAGCCATCACCTGTCCCCTGGACTGCGGGCCTCTGGGCCCCCGTGGAAGTTGGAGTTGGGAATTAGCACATGTGAGAGCTAGTTTCTATGAACTCTGAGGTGGAGGCATCGTGCTGCCTGTCGCTCTGCACGGACCGTCCATAAAGATATTTAGATGTGGTAAATTTTACTTAAAGTTTCCACCAAGAAACTGGAATTATCTCTTGGATGAGGAATGAGGCACTTTTTTTCTTAGATTTTCTCTATGGCAAACATTTATAGAATTTTCCAAGAGAAACATCAATAGTTTGTTGCTAGAGCTTATCGTCAGCGGCAGCAGCTAAGCTCTTTGTTCTCAAAATATATGGTGCACACAACACCATAAAACAAAGTATTAAACCTTTGGCACTAAAAATGTAGCTCTTCATTCAAATGATCTTAAACCATAAATATTTTTTTATCTCATATCATGTGCCCTTTTTACTATACAAGTACATAATTGTAAGAAGTGATTTCCACATTTTGTAAACAACGAGTCTTCTCACCCCCTTGCCTCTCGTTTCTCCTGTAACTCTTGTGATGACATCAGTCTCACCGGGATAATCCAGGATAATCTCGGCCATCTCGAGACCCTTAATTTAATTGCACCCGCAAAGTCCCTTTTGCCATGTGAAGTATTGGGGATTAGGACATGGATGTCGTTGACGGGGGACGTTATTCTGCCTACCACATTGATTAAATGCTCTTAAAATTGTATTTGTTTTTCTAAACAGTGAGCCAAGCAAAAATAGTAAATGGACAGAAAGAATAGACTGATGGATGTGTTCTAAGCAGCTACAAGTGAAGTACTTACCAATGTATACCAAGTTTCAGACATAGTCAGTGGTTTATAATTTCTGTTAAGTACTCTCCATACCAACCTTATTATTTTGTATGATTAATATGATATTTTTGAGTGAACAGTATGGTTTGCATTGGAGAAAGAACAAAAGATTAAGAGATCAAGCATATTCAGGATGATGACAAAGTATTAAATATGAACTGCTAAAAGTAAAAAATTATGTTTTATCACAATACTGGCCTGAAGTGAATAAAAATCAGCATACATACAGTAAGAACTAAGTCTTTTTATAAAGTTTATTATAAAGATATTTAGATGTGGTAAATTTTACTTAAAGTTCCCACCAAGAAACTGGAATTATCTCTTGGATGAGGAATGAGGCACTTTTTTTCTTAGATTTTCTCTATGGCAAACATTTATAGAATTTTCCAAGAGAAACATCAATAGTTTGTTGCTAGAGCTTATCGTCAGCGGCAGCAGCTAAGCTCTTTGTTCTCAAAATATATGGTGCACACAGCACCATAAACCAAAGTATTAAAACTTTGGCACTAAAAAATGTAGCTCTTCATTCAAATGATCTTAAACCATAAATATTTTTTTATCTCATATCATGTGCCCTTTTTACTATACAAGTACATAATTGTAAGAAGTGATTTCCACATTTTGTAAACAACGAGTCTAAGGATTAGCCACTGTTTATCTGTAGTGGATGAGATTGACATTTAACTGCTACAAAAAATAAGTGAAGAGCCATGCCATGCTTTTGGATGAAAGTCTTAACATTGTAAAAGTTTTCCATAATGTTTTACTGCTTGTAACTTGAAATTTTAGTGTCCTATGGCCTGGTGTGTCCTTGCCTCTTAGACCGGACTCTTGGTAGAGAATTTAGCTACACATTTGTTGGCTATGTTTCCTACACAATGGGTGTTATAGAGGACATGGATTGGATTTGCCCCTTTCTGTACACGTTGACGGGGGACGTTATTCTGCCTACCACATTGATTAAATGCTCTTAAAATTGTATTTGTTTTTCTAAACAGTGAGCCAAGCAAAAATAGTAAATGGACAGAAAGAATAGACTGATGGATGTGTTCTAAGCAGCTACAAGTGAAGTACTTACCAATGTATACCAAGTTTCAGACGTAGTCAGTGGTTTATAATTTCTGTTAAGTACTCTCCATACCAACCTTATTATTTTGTATGATTAATATGATATTTTTGAGTGAACAGTATGGTTTGCATTGGAGAAAGAACAAAAGATTAAGAGATCAAGCATATTCAGGATGATGACAAAGTATTAAATATGAACTGCTAAAAGTAAAAAATTATGTTTTATCACAATACTGGCCTGAAGTGAATAAAAATCAGCATACATACAGTAAGAACTAAGTCTTTTTATAAAGTTTATTATAAAGATATTTAGATGTGGTAAATTTTACTTAAAGTTCCCACCAAGAAACTGGAATTATCTCTTGGATGAGGAATGAGGCACTTTTTTTTTAAGATTTTCTCTATGGCAAACATTTATAGAATTTTCAAAGAGAAACATCAATAGTTTGTTGCTAGAGCTTATCGTCAGCGGCAGCAGCTAAGCTCTTTGTTCTCAAAATATATGGTGCACACAGCACCATAAACCAAAGTATTAAAACTTTGGCACTAAAAAATGTAGCTCTTCATTCAAATGATCTTACCATAAATATATTTTTTTATCTCATATCATGTGCCCTTTTTACTATACAAGTACATAATTGTAAGAAGTGATTTCCACATTTTGTAAACAACGAGTCTAAGGATTAGCCACTGTTTATCTGTAGTGGATGAGATTGACATTTAACTGCTACAAAAAATAAGTGAAGAGCCATGCCATGCTTTTGGATGAAAGTCTTAACATTGTAAAAGTTTTCCATAATGTTTTACTGGTTGTAACTTGAATTTTCAGTGTTGTATGGCCTGGTGTGTCCTTGCCTCTTAGACCGACTCTTGGTAGAGAATTTACCTACACATTTGTTGGCTATGCTTCCTACACAATGGGTGGTATAGAGGACATGGATTGGATTTGCCCCTTTCTGTACATCTAGGTTGGAGCCTTTTCATTTTTAAATGTTTAGATATTTGCAAGTGACTAGAGTTTTGTTAAGGTGGGTATTTCAGGAGCAGCTAATATTCAAAGACAAAGTTAATGAAATGTTTCTAGAGAAAACTGAGCATAAACATTGTTTCAATTAATTATTTGGAAAAAATTTTTTTACAATGGTCAGATTAATAGAGATGCTTTTTTGTTTTATTTTTTTAAAATAGATTTTTATTGATTTTAGAGAGGAAGGGAGAGGGAGAGAGAGATAGATATATCAATGATGAGAAAGAACCATTGATCGGCTGCCTCCTGCATGCACCTCTCTGGGGATCGAGTCCACAACTTGGGCATGTGCCCTTGACCGGAATTGAACCCCCCAGGACCCAGTCCTCAGGCCAAAGCTCTCTTCCACTGAGCCAAACCAGCTAGGGCATGTTTTATTCTTTATGAGTTATAAGTTTCTAATAATTCCTAGAAAATGTAATTAATGGAATATGCACAACTTCAAGAGGAAGGCTTGACTGAAAATTAAAAGGCGGAAGTTGAAAGAGCAATTTTGAAAGAGCAATTCATCATCATTTTAGTTATTGGATAAAGCAAGATGATAAAAAGTTTATAATGTTGGAAAATTAGGGTGTGATTGTAGAGTCTGCAGGCCCCCCCCCCCATATTAGTTTAGCTTTTTTGAGTATCACCTAGGCTTACAACATTTTCCCCAAATTGCAATAATTACAGCTATAGTTCCTCTAAAATAGCTTAGAAAGTCTTTGTAAAAAAAGAACTAGATTTATTAATGATTTTAAGCACATCTTTACTCTTTAGGCAGCCTTCTACTGTTATGCCCAGATTTCAGGATCCCCATGAGACCACACCAGGGAGCCAGCCGTGTCCGATGCAAAAGCATAAGAGTCTTTTATTCAAACCCGGGTTTGGCTCCCCTACCCTCCTTACCGACGCAGTGGCAAGTAGCAGGGAGAGCCAACCCTGTGGGGAGAGGGGTTTTATAGTAAGGGGAGGAGAGAGGACTGTGGGCCCTGCTGATTGGCCAGGCGCAAGTCAGTGTCTCGTTACACAGGATGTGGTCGTATCTATGGCGCGCACTTCCCTTGATTATACTTCCAGGAAGAAGTTTCTTGCTGAGCACATGGCTGCTGCCCAAAAATGGAGGATTCGGGGCAAGATGGAGGGCGTAGCCCTTGCCCTTTCACTACTAGTAACCAGGAAGAGTTAAAGGCATCTTCAAATAGTTCACAGGGAATAACAGTGACTTCTCACTGAGAAGGTCAGGACACTTAACAACCTGCTCAGTTTTTTTTTTTGTTTGTTTTTTTGTGGGTTTTTTTTTTGGAGGAATTAGCTGCTACTGGTGAGTTAGCTGTTCTCTGAGAGGCTGCTATCCACTGGAGAACTGCCAGACTTTTTAAGACATCAGCAACTTTTCAGTGTATTAAATCTGAAAAATTGTATGTTCTTTTTTTTGGAGGGGCTAGAAATAACCCCACATTTTTTACTGTCTGTAATGACAATATAACTTTAAGGAATTTGCTTCCAGGTGATAAACTGGACACAAGGAATGTGTACACTGTAGCCAACTGATTGTAGATTTTAAAAAACACTATATTTTACAACTTTTTTGTTTTGATATAGTTTCAGACTTATAGAAACATTGAAAGAACATTACAAAAAATATTTGTCTCTTGCTCAAATTTCCCATTTGTTAATATTTTTGCCAAGTATGATTACAATTCTCTCTTCATAAATTTTTACATAATTTAAAAAATATAGTTTTATTGATTTCAGAGAGGAAGGGAGAGGGAGAAAGAGATAGAAACATCAATAATGAGAGAGAATCATTGATTGACTGCCTTCTGCACACCCCTTACTGGGGATTGAGCCTGCAACCCTGGCATGTGCCCTTGACCGGAATCAAACCTGGGATCCTTTAGTCCGCAGGCCAACGCTGTATCTACTGAGCCAAACTAAGTAGGGCATAATTCTTACATATATATTTTTTAAATATATTTTATTGATTTTTTACAAAGAGGAAGGGAGAGGGATAGAGAGTTAGAAACATCAATGAGAGA
>NW_005363468.1:2451730-2456750 GCF_000412655.1 Myotis brandtii
TGTTATGCCCAGATTTCAGGATCCCCATGAGACCACACCAGGGAGCCAGCAGTGTCTGATGCAAAAGCATAAGAGTCTTTTATTCAAACCCGGGTTTGGCTCCCCTACCCTCCTTACCGACGCAGTGGCAAGTGGCAGAGAGAGCCAGCCCCGTGGGGAGAGGGGTTTTATAGTAAGGGGAGGAGAGAGGACTGTGGGCCCTGCCTATTGGCCAGGCACAAGTCGGTGTCTCGTTACACAGGATGTGGTCGTATCTATGGCGCGCACTTCCCTTGATATACTTCCGGGAAGAAGCTTCTTGCTGAGCACATGGCTGCTGCCCAAAAATGGAGGATTCAGGGCAAGATGGAGGGCGTAGCCCTCGCCCTTTCACTACTAGTAACCAGGAAGAGTTAAAGGCATCTTCAAATAGTTCACAGGGAATAACAGTGACTTCTCACTGAGAAGGTCAGGACACTTAACAGCCTGCTCAGTTGTTTTTTTTTTTGTTTGGTTCTTTGTGGGTTTTTTTTGGAGGAATTAGCTGCTACTGGTGAGTTAGCTGTTCTCTGAGAGGCTGCTATCCACTGGAGAACTGCCAGACTTTTTAAGACATCAGCAACTTTTCAGTGTATTAAATCTGAAAAATTGTATGTTCTTTTTTTTGGAGGGGCTAGAAATAACCCCACATTTTTTACTGTCTGTAATGACAATATAACTTTAAGGAATTTGCTTCCAGGTGATAAACTGGACACAAGGAATGTGTACACTGTAGCCAACTGATTGTAGATTTTAAAAAACACTATATTTTACAACTTTTTTGTTTTGATATAGTTTCAGACTTATAGAAACATTGAAAGAACATTACAAAAAATATTTGTCTCTTGCTCAAATTTCCCATTTGTTAATATTTTTGCCAAGTATGATTACAATTCTCTCTTCATAAATTTTTACATAATTTAAAAAATATAGTTTTATTGATTTCAGAGAGGAAGGGAGAGGGAGAAAGAGATAGAAACATCAATAATGAGAGAGAATCATTGATTGACTGCCTTCTGCACACCCCTTACTGGGGATTGAGCCTGCAACCCTGGCATGTGCCCTTGACCGGAATCAAACCTGGGATCCTTTAGTCCGCAGGCCAACGCTGTATCTACTGAGCCAAACTAAGTAGGGCATAATTCTTACATATATATTTTTTAAATATATTTTATTGATTTTTTACAAAGAGGAAGGGAGAGGGATAGAGAGTTAGAAACATCAATGAGAGAGAAACATTGATCAGCTGCCTCCTGCACAGCCCCTACTGGGGATGTGCCTGCAACCAAAGTACATGCCCTTGACCAGAATCGAACCTAGGACACTTCAGTCTGCAGGCTGATGCTCTATCCACTGAGCCAAACTGGTTAGGGCTATTCTTACATATTTTTAATGAATTTTTTGAACTATTAGATAATCAGTTGCAGATGTGATGTTCTACTACTAGCCCTGTTAGTACTTAAGTGAGCTTTTCCTAAAAACAGACACTCAGATAACCATAGTGCTACCATCAAAATCAGGAGGTTAACACTGATCTATTATTACCATTTAATCCACAGGCCCCACTCAGATTTTGCCAATGACCTTCATGATACCCTTCATAGGTACAGGATTTATATCCAATTCATTTGTTTATTTATCTCTAGTCTCCTTCAGTCTGGAATCATTCCCTAGTCTTTCCTTCCCTTTCATTATCTCAACTAGTGCCCCAATGCATGGATTCGTGCACATTGAAAGGAAATTAATTAGAAGAAATATTTTAATATTGCTGTTCGCCCTTTCTCTATAATAAAAGTGTCAACCAAATTCACGATTGACAATGACAAATCAAAACACATGTGTGCGAGAGCTTTATATGTATCACACATGCTTGAGTCAACTTAGCTCTTTATAGATATAGAATAAACTTGCTTAATTAGACCTGCTTTCTGATGTAGCTAAACTTTTTTCACCCCAGTGAAGCACCCCAACTTCTCTTTCAGGTAATTGTCAGCAACACAGCAGTAAATATCAACACGAAGCAGATTATTATTGTAGATCATGCAGGGAGAACAAAGGGTAAAATATTTAACTGCAGCAGTGTTTGATTATATTCTATGCAGGGAGAAAACCTGAAGTCATTTTCAAGGTCCACCATTTCTTACTTCTTTTCAGTCGGCTCAAGTTTCTAAACTTTCTAAATCTCCATTTTCCGGCTAATGAAAAGAAAATAGGATTCTACCAAGTCTCCTATCTACCTACTCCAGGACTTCTGTGAGGATCAAATGAGATGAGGCATGGGAAAATGCTTCACAGACATTTGATTAAAGTGTAAAATATTTGCACCTGGCTATAAAGCAGGTCGTGTTCCTGGGCTGAAGAACTGCAAGGAGGCTAATTGCTAGGGAGAGGAAGCCAGGTGTTGCTATGTGACGTCATTACCCAGCGTCCACAGCCACTGTTTCCAGGCTGGGCTGGTCTGTGGGCTGCATTTTGCACCATGGGGGAGCTGGCGTGGAAACTGGTGTAAAGCAGCAGCACTTAACAAGAGAAGCCCTTGCATGACCTCTTTCCCAGGTAGCCTGGTTCCTCATTCTGTGCTCTACATTCCATGGCGACCCTTTGGTTACGTCTGGAAAGAAGAGGAGGCTGTAAGAAAGAAAAGGGATTTTGGAGTGTGTGCTTGGGATGGAGAGGGAGCAGAGTAGAGACTGTCTTGAGAAATGGCCTATTTAATTTAGAATTCACCAAATTAACTTACTTAATTTCAAAGCATTGAGACAACGCCAAATTGAACTCCAGAGTAGAAATGAGACAGTGCTAAACTTTTCAGAGTAGAAAGTTGTCAGCCTTTAAAGAACATTTGTGTTTCACAGTGAAAAAGGAATGTCCTCTAACGTAAAGTGTCATTTTTGTCATCTCTTCATTCAGATTACAGAATAAATTTTATAATGTCCAGTTACAGAGTGAACCTATAGTAAGATATAGGTACAGATGCTATAAGAATATTTTGTGTAAACTTGGATTCTCAAGGGTCATATATATTTGTCATAATTTTATTAAGTTCACCAGGATGCTTGCTGTAGTAATATGACTTTTCAGAAGAAATACCACAGATGTGTGTCCTTCTCAGTGTATCATATCAGCAGGGATATATTTTGTCCCATTACTGGTGATGCTAACTTTTAAAAAAATTGAGGTATCATTGACATACAACCTTATATGGTGATGCTAACTTTTATCACTTGGTTAAGATGGTGTCTACCAGGTTTCTCAAGTGTAACGTAATGAGGCCTGGCTGGTGTGGCTCAGTGGTTGATCATTGATCCATGAACCAGGAGGTCACAGTTCGATTCCCAGTCAGAACACATGCCGAGTTGCAGGCTTGATCCCTGGTAGAGGGTGTGCAGAAGGCAGCTAATGGATGATTCTCTCTCATCATTGATGTTTCTATCCCTCCGTCTCCCTTCCTCTCTGAAATCAATAAAAACATATTTTATAAAAAAAGTTAATGAGATTTTGTACTGATAGATTAATAATAAGTTAGTATTTGTGAGGAGGTACTTTCAAACTTTTACCCATTAGCATTCATTGATGATTCTTACCTAAATCTATTATTACTATCATGATAGTGAAATAGTAATATTTTGATTCCTTAATACTGAAAATACTATTTTGAAATGCCTATGTGTGCAAGTCTATGTCTCCTACTATGTTCTGTTTCTGCAATATAAATAGCACGAACCCTTAGTGCTAATACAGATCCAGGCACATTATAGATACTCAATAATTGTTTATCTTATTAATTGGATGACAAGGCAAGAATCTGCCTACTTCTAACTATTGGCAAATAGTTCCTTACGAAAGATCTTTGGTAACAAGTATGTAACATAAAATTCCTTTTATTTGTTTTTATCATGACATCTATTCTCCAACCCTGATCATTAGAGTAATCAAGATCATTTAGAAAAATGCACAAAAACTTTCCTAGAATCCAACCATCCATATGCTTGATAGACAAATGACATCTGTTTTCTCATTTCTCGAGAATGAAAATTACACAGAAACAAAGGACCAATACTCAGATTGCTCATAATTTGTATATATTATTTTTAGCTCCTACAAATCAACTAGCAAATTCCTAATTTCTAGGTCATCTTCTGTAATTGATTAGAAGTATTGAATAAAGCTGTTGTAAGGCCCATTACAGCCTTGTTTTTTCTTTTATTCTCTCTGGGACACCCCAGAAATAGCTTCGCTTAAGCTTGCCAGGGGTGTTCATTTGCTGGGGTCCCCTCCTGAGCTGAGCTTGAGTTCAGCTCATTTTAAGCCACAAGGCTTAAAATTCACTTTGTCTTTACATGAGAAGCAGCAAAGATATCCTCAGTCATGGTGGCGGGGTTGTGGGGAGTCATGCAGGAAGGCAAGTGCGAGCAAACACACCTCAGGAAGGAGCTATGCTGCTTTATGGAAAGGAGGGGTGCAGGGAGAGTCAGGTGCTGTGCCCGGGGAGGAAGCCTGAGGGGAGCAAGTGTTCATATCCACACATCAGTGGAAAGTAAAAGAATGAAAGATTTGAAACAGGAACGGCCGTCTGCACCTATGGTAATATTTGGTAAGTGGTGGTTTCTCCATCTGTCCGCTGATGAGCTGGCGTGGAAACTGGTGTAAAGCAGCAGCACTTAACAAGAGAAGCCCTTGCATGACCTCTTTCCCAGGTAGCCTGGTTCCTCATTCTGTGCTCTACATTCCATGGCGACCCTTTGGTTAAATCTGGAAAGAAGAGGGGGCTGTAAGAAAGAAAAGGGATTTTGGAGTGTGTGCTTGGGATGGACTGGGAGCAGGGTAGAGACTGTCTTGAGAAACGGCCTATTTAATTTAGAATTCACCAGATTCACTTACTTAATTTCAAAGCATTGAGACAATGCCAAATTGAACTCCAGAGTAGAAATGAGACAGTGCTAAACTTTTCAGAGTAGAAAGTTGTCAGCCTTTAAAGAACATTTGTGTTTCACAGTGAAAA
>NW_005363468.1:2457859-2479743 GCF_000412655.1 Myotis brandtii
TTTGGTTCATAGATGCTTTCTGGTTCCCTCTATAACCTCACAGAAGGCGAGAGTGAGTTCTCCGGGGTCTCTAATCCTATTAATCCCATTCATGAAGGCTCCGGTCTTAGGAACTATCACCTCCCAAATACCATCACATTGAGGGAATACCTTTCAACATATAAATTTGGGGGCGGGAACAAGTGTTCAGTCTACAGCAAGTGTGTTAAGGTTTAACAACTTTTTTCCCCCCTCTAATTTGCCCCAGATGTTGTTGTTGTTTTTATTCCTTTTTTCTTTCTTAGTTGCAGTCACACATAAATAAATTTAAAAAACATTTTAGGATCATTTAAATGAATTCCTTTTATTTTCTGTTACCAAGGATTTTTTGAAGAAAATTTGTACAGTCTTTCTTGTCTGACAGAAGTATAAATGCCCAGGACTGGAAGTGCTGGCAAACGGCACCATGTTGCCAAGACCCAGAACCTTAGCTAGGCAAGGTCAGGCCAGAAAAATCCTGGAAGCTCTGGTTAGCCCTGGGTCACTCTGTCATATAATCACACCCCAGAAGTTCTGTTCCAAGTATGACTTCAGTTTATTAATCGAATGGTGAGGAATTGGGCTCTTCCTTGAGCACATGTAGTGGAGCTGATTCTTCATTGGTCATAAGGTGGAAAACACAAAACATAAATTTATAGCCAGTAGAAGGAGGGAGCCTGCCAATGGAGAGCCTGGCCTTTGATGAGGGGTCTTTTGTCAGCACTCTGGAGTATGTAAGTCCCTAGTATCTACGCATCCTTTATCCAGACCCCGGAACTGAATAGATTTGGATAGTTAAGGATATTTGTTTTTTACTCGTGTGATGGTAAATGACATAAACATGTGTGCCTATCTGCTCTTTTCCATCCATGACCGTTGATAATGGACATGACTTCCAATATGAATAAATGTCACATGTAGGTTTATATTGTTTTCCTCTCTGTTTATGAATTCATTTATACTAGAGGCCCTGTGCATGAAATTCGTGCATGGGGCAGGGGGGGTGGTGTCCCTCAGCCCAGCCTGCAATGACGCCAGCGTCCCTCTGCATGGCCGGGGCCCCTCCACTCCCCTCCCTCCGCACAACTGGGGCTCGGACACTGGGCTTGCGTTGCCAGCGTCCCGCCCCGGCCACTATGGGCACCACCATCTTTGTTGTGGAGTGATGGTTAATTTACATATTACTCTTTTATTAGATAGGATAAATGAATGCTGTATCAAAGCATGCATACACACATAGGTAGAGTCATGGAATGCTAAGTTTGAGCAAATTGCTATTTGATATTTCTTTTTTTTTTCTTTAAAGAAAATTTGATTTTAGAGAGAGAGAGAGAGAGACATAAACATTAATGTGAGAGGGAAACATCGACCAGTTGCCTCCCATATGTACCCTGACCAGTGATCGACCCAAAACCTGGGTATGTGTCCTGACTGGGAATCGAACTTGTGCACCGAGGGAGGATGCTCCACTGCACCGGCCAGGATTATTCTGATATTTCTTGATACTCATAAACTATGAATAGGAATCTGGTGCCTCATTATAGGCGTCCTTGTTTTTTTGTAGCAGGTGATTTAATGCCATGAAAGCAGAATGTGATGGTTTTAATTTGTCAGTCATGCTTAAAAATAAAAAAAAAAACAACAGAAAAGTCTCGCACAAAGCTAGGATTGTCACTACTGGAGACTCTGTGTAGTGGTAATCTGGCATGTGCTGTCTGAGATTTTGTGATAGTTGGGTGATTCAACAGTGACAGTTTCCACAGTTAATTTATTCTTATCTCTAGAACGCATGGATTTTTAGGCAGTGGGGCTCCCGTCGTCATCATCGCACTGAAAGTCAGCCTCTAAAGACCAAAGCCGTCCAGGGTGGAAACACGGGAGCCATAGGAAATGTGTGACGAAGGGGTTCTTTGTGACAGCTCGCATTCTCCTATCTACCTCCCCCTCCGTCTGCCCTGAAGATGTTTGTCTCAAGCCTTGGTCCTAGAAGGCACCGGGTTTTGTAATATTGCCTCAGAAGCAGGTGACTCCATTTCAAAATGGAAAAATGAGCTAATCCAGGGAATTATGCCACCACAATCCATTTCAGAAGAAAATTGTTCCTCGATTGTCTATTATATTTTCGCTTCTATTATGTTCAATCCCTGATTCTATACCTAGGGTCTTTTAGCTTATCAAAGGATTGTTTTTATTCAAACAGCTAAATGAAATCATTATGTGTTAATTCCAGACTTATTTGCTTTTCAAGAAAGATCTAATATAGAACCAGCTCAGTGAATGCCACACCAGTTTTCCAGTATTTATTATTGTATACATAATTTTTAAAAGTAAGGATGGAGCAGAAACATGCGGGGGATGGTCTACAAAATGTGACATTTTTCATAGGTAAATTTTCAGTTTTTTTATCTTTAAAAATCTGCTTTGATGGTTCCCATCGGAAATTAGTGAAGAATGTACAGAAATAGATACATGTTTGTGGTCTGTCTCTTGAGATGAAGCATATATACTGAATGTGAGAGCTTTGCTTGCTTTATTTCTTACCTTCCCCCCCAAAAAACCTTAATAAACACATAAACCCCACAGTACAGAAGCACCCCAGTAATAAAGGCTGCATATTATATCCTGTGTGTTTATACTTGTAGAGAATACCAGTTATTAAATACCAAGTTTTACATGATTTTATACCAAATGTTAAGTACTTACTTCCTGGCTTTATTTTTATGGTTCATGCTTGTACGGTCTATTCCTTATTTCAGCCCTTCTTCCTGTTGATAAATTGTTAGAGGATTGTTTCCCAAAGTACATTAGAAATTGATGAACAGTTTACTAAATTATTATTAGAAAAGTAACTTAGCATTTTCTTTTTGCTCCTCTAACCAACACAGTAAAAGCAAACGGACATGTGCAGTATGTCTTAAAGGTTTTTTAGTTAGAGAGTGAATAAAGCACGGTTGGAAATGCTAAGGTGGATGCAAAGGTGAGTGAGACCAGTGAGGAGAGTGGTGTTGATGAGTAATCGGAGAGAGTGAATGTAGGACTAAAGTAGGATCCCAGTGATGTATAAACACAGAAGAAAACCAGGCTCATCACCTGCACTCAGAATTCTTTTTTAATAATGCTGGTATACATGGGTACTTAAAAGTTAGTGTTTTGCAGATATTTATTTTTTCTACTTTTGCTTAAAGATTTTTGATCTGGGGATGTTTTCTGTTTCATGAGGTTTTTGGAGATCAAAAGCCTTTTGTGGTAATTACCAGACATTGGACTGTGCAAGACGGCTTCCAAGCCTGTGTAGCTGTTTGTCCCATCAGGTAAGAAGTTGAACCAGTACTTCTTACCTGATGAATACTTCCTAGAATTTCATATCAGTGTTGCTAGGAAATGAATTTATTTTATTTTAGAGAGAGAAGAAAAGAGAGGGAGAGAAAGATAGAAAGATAGAAACATCGATGAGAGAGAAACATCAATCGGCTGCCTCCTGCACACACCCCACTGGGGATCTAGCCTGCAACCCGGGCATGTGTCCTGACTGGGAACCGAACCCTGACCTTCTGGTTCATAGGTCAATGCTCAACCACTGAGCCACGCCAGCCAGGCTAAAATTAATTTTTATTGAGAGAGAATAAAACCTGTGTTATAAAAATAAATCAAGGACCGTGCCAAAAGGAATTATACTAGAAAGGCCTTAAATAGAGACTCAACAGAAAATGTAGCTGTGGAGTCACTGTATCATGGACTCTTTTTATAGTCTCATAGAGAAGTCTTCCTTCCTGAGCCTTCAGTATCGAGGATCAGTAGAGTAATTAATATCTGGAATTGATTGATGTCGTTACCTGCTTGGGTTTGTTCCCCTCCACCTTGGTTTATTCAATCTCCTTTCTTTTTATTGACTTAAAATTTTTTAAAGAGAAAACTCTCTCTTTCTTAAATATAACTTCTGTAGCAAGGCAGTAGTCCTAACAAACCACCTCTTGTTAAAAACAGTGCTTCCTGTATTTTTACTGCTGTAATAACTGGGGAAATATACATGTTATTATGCCACATTCTTTTGGAAATAAGTTATATGGAAATTTACTGACATATTTAGCTGCAACTTAATAACTAGCTTTAACAGCAAAGAAAACTTAAATATATACATATCTAGCTATGTAAGTTAAATGTTAACATAGATTATATTGCAATAAAATTGTAGCTACTTTCTGTTGACTGAGGGCAAATGCCAACTCTCTATTTAGACCTAGTTTGTGATTACTTTGGGCTAATGTTTCTGCTTCTAATTTAGAGTGTTTTGCTTTTTGAAACTTTCCTTCCCAAGATTAGCTCTGGTATAATGCCATTATAATACGTTTTCCCAGTCAGCTGGGTTATTAGCATGAAATTGGCCTGATTTTTAAAAGTTTAATTTGGGTAAAAACTATAAGGTAAATTACAGTAGAATTGATAAACAGATGGTAATTAGACATATGTACAGAAATCCATTTTAAAATCCAAAAATAGCTGGATACTTGATTTTAGTCTCTATTTTGCTTATATAGAAAAATGATCAAATTAAAGGTCTCCTAAATATTCTGTGACATTTAGAAACGCATTGAGGGTTTTTCCCCATCAGTCCCAATTTTTATTAGAAGTAATTTTTTTCAGCAACTCTTTTTTTAAAATGTATTTTTATTGATTTCAGAGAGTCATGAAAACAGAATGTGAAGGTTTTAATTTGTCAGTGATGCTTAAAAATAAAAAAAACAGAAAAGTCTTGCACAAAGCTAGGATTGTCACCACTGGAGACTCTGTGTTTTGGTTATAGCATGTGCTGTCTGAGATTTTGTGATAGTTGGGTGATTCAACAGTGACAGTTTCCACAGTTAATTTATTCTTATCTCTAGAACGCATGGATTTTTAGGCAGTGGGGCTCCCGTCGTCATCATCGCACTGAAAGTCAGCCTCTAAAGACCAAAGCCGTCCAGGGTGGAAACACGGGAGCCATAGGAAATGTGTGACGAAGGGGTTCTTTGTGACAGCTCGCATTCTCCTATCTACCTCCCCCTCCGTCTGCCCTGAAGATGTTTGTCTCAAGCCTTGGTCCTAGAAGGCACCGGGTTTTGTAATATTGCCTCAGAAGCAGGTGACTCCATTTCAAAATGGAAAAATGAGCTAATCCAGGGAATTATGCCACCACAATCCATTTCAGAAGAAAATTGTTCCTCGATTGTCTATTATATTTTCGCTTCTGTTATGTTCAATCCCTGATTCTATACCTAGGGTCTTTTAGCTTATCAAAGGATTGTTTTTATTCAAACAGCTAAATGAAATCATTATGTGTTAATTCCAGACTTATTTGCTTTTCAAGAAAGATCTAATATAGAACCAGCTCAGTGAATGCCACACCAGTTTTCCAGTATTTATTATTGTATACATAATTTTTAAAAGTAAGGATGGAGCAGAAACATGCGGGGGATGGTCTACAAAATGTGACATTTTTCATAGGTAAATTTTCAGTTTTTTTATCTTTAAAAATCTGCTTTGATGGTTCCCATCGGAAATTAGAGAAGAATGTACAGAAATAGATACATGTTTGTGGTCTGTCTCTTGAGATGAAGCATATATACTGAATGTGAGAGCTTTGCTTGCTTTATTTCTTACCTTCCCCCCCAAAAAACCTTAATAAACACATAAACCCCACAGTACAGAAGCACCCCAGTAATAAAGGCTGCATATTATATCCTGTGTGTTTATACTTGTAGAGAATACCAGTTATTAAATACCAAGTTTTACATGATTTTATACCAAATGTTAAGTACTTACTTCCTGGCTTTATTTTTATGGTTCATGCTTGTACAGTCTATTCCTTATTTCAGCCCTTCTTCCTGTTGATAAATTGTTAGAGGATTGTTTCCCAAAGTACATTAGAAATTGATGAACAGTTTACTAAATTATTATTAGAAAAGTAACTTAGCATTTTCTTTTTGCTCCTCTAACCAACACAGTAAAAGCAAACGGACATGTGCAGTATGTCTTAAAGGTTTTTTAGTTAGAGAGTGAATAAAGCACGGTTGGAAATGCTAAGGTGGATGCAAAGGTGAGTGAGACCAGTGAGGAGAGTGGTGTTGATGAGTAATCGGAGAGAGTGAATGTAGGACTAAAGTAGGATCCCAGTGATGTATAAACACAGAAGAAAACCAGGCTCATCACCTGCACTCAGAATTCTTTTTTAATAATGCTGGTATACATGGGTACTTAAAAGTTAGTGTTTTGCAGATATTTATTTTTTCTACTTTTGCTTAAAGATTTTTGATCTGGGGATGTTTTCTGTTTCATGAGGTTTTTGGAGATCAAAAGCCTTTTGTGGTAATTACCAGACATTGGACTGTGCAAGACGGCTTCCAAGCCTGTGTAGCTGTTTGTCCCATCAGGTAAGAAGTTGAACCAGTACTTCTTACCTGATGAATACTTCCTAGAATTTCATATCAGTGTTGCTAGGAAATGAATTTATTTTATTTTAGAGAGAGAAGAAAAGAGAGGGAGAGAAAGATAGAAAGATAGAAACATCGATGAGAGAGAAACATCAATCGGCTGCCTCCTGCACACACCCCACTGGGGATCAAGCCTGCAACCCGGGCATGTGTCCTGACTGGGAACCGAACCCTGACCTTCTGGTTCATAGGTCAATGCTCAACCACTGAGCCACGCCAGCCAGGCTAAAATTAATTTTTATTGAGAGAGAATAAAACCTGTGTTATAAAAATAAATCAAGGACCGTGCCAAAAGGAATTATACTAGAAAGGCCTTAAATAGAGACTCAACAGAAAATGTAGCTGTGGAGTCACTGTATCATGGACTCTTTTTATAGTCTCATAGAGAAGTCTTCCTTCCTGAGCCTTCAGTATCGAGGATCAGTAGAGTAATTAATATCTGGAATTGATTGATGTCGTTACCTGCTTGGGTTTGTTCCCCTCCACCTTGGTTTATTCAATCTCCTTTCTTTTTATTGACTTAAAATTTTTTAAAGAGAAAACTCTCTCTTTCTTAAATATAACTTCTGTAGCAAGGCAGTAGTCCTAACAAACCACCTCTTGTTAAAAACAGTGCTTCCTGTATTTTTACTGCTGTAATAACTGGGGAAATATACATGTTATTATGCCACATTCTTTTGGAAATAAGTTATATGGAAATTTACTGACATATTTAGCTGCAACTTAATAACTAGCTTTAACAGCAAAGAAAACTTAAATATATACATATCTAGCTATGTAAGTTAAATGTTAACATAGATTATATTGCAATAAAATTGTAGCTACTTTCTGTTGACTGAGGGCAAATGCCAACTCTCTATTTAGACCTAGTTTGTGATTACTTTGGGCTAATGTTTCTGCTTCTAATTTAGAGTGTTTTGCTTTTTGAAACTTTCCTTCCCAAGATTAGCTCTGGTATAATGCCATTATAATACGTTTTCCCAGTCAGCTGGGTTATTAGCATGAAATTGGCCTGATTTTTAAAAGTTTAATTTGGGTAAAAACTATAAGGTAAATTACAGTAGAATTGATAAACAGATGGTAATTAGACATATGTACAGAAATCCATTTTAAAATCCAAAAATAGCTGGATACTTGATTTTAGTCTCTATTTTGCTTATATAGAAAAATGATCAAATTAAAGGTCTCCTAAATATTCTGTGACATTTAGAAACGCATTGAGGGTTTTTCCCCATCAGTCCCAATTTTTATTAGAAGTAATTTTTTTCAGCAACTCTTTTTTTAAAATGTATTTTTATTGATTTCAGAGAGGAAGGGAGAGGAAGAGAGAGAAACATCAATAATGAGAGAGAATCATTGATTGGCTGCCTCCTGCACGCCCCCTACTAGGGGGATTGTGCCCATAACCCAGGCATGTGCCCTTGACCGGAATCGACCCCAGGACCCTTCAGTCCACAGGCTGACACTCTATCCACTGAGCCAAACCGGATAGGACTCAGCGACTCTTTTTATTAGGAGACACGTTACATTGATGCTACCTTTATATAAATACCCAGAGAATATCCTTCTCACAGATTTTTCTGGAACAATTATGAAGGTAATTCAATAAATGAATAAGTATAGCAATTTTTAAAAAGATGGATTTTAATCTTGTGAAGGATTAAATTTTTGAAAGAATTTTCTTTGATAATAAAAAATTTATAGTAGGAATCCTCAATATTTTAAAATGAACTTCCAATATTTTCTGATTCCAAAATTATTTTTTTATCTGAATAATTAAGCAATTTTTGCTTGACATAAATGTGCTTATTGAGGGAATTTTAAGATGCAGGTAAATGAGATAGTATCTGGGATTGTTACATGCAGCTTCTCATCTTGGTTATGAGGAAGGAAGGGCATCCAGTAACTGTCACAGAAGCGGTGGCCTTCTAACTTCAGGCATGAATTATTTTGATTTTTTTTAACACTATATTTTTCAGACAGCATCCCAGGGAACTCCACGAGATCAGGGGACAGATTGATTCATCTTTGCTTAGTTCATAATGTGGGTCAGCAACTTTAGCCCCTTGAAATAAGGTCTGTGATATTACTGTGGGTGACATTAAAAATAACGCCTAGTTCACTAACTTTTCATTTTAGTGCATAGTCTTTGTATCCGATGTACCTATGAAGGGCAGAAAATGCCCTTGTACAATATTGGATGAAATGGGAGGACAAAGAACCTAAGTGATTGATTTCTCCCAATGTCAGTGATAAAGCTAAGTCACAATATTAACCTTAGAACACATATCTTTTATAGATTTGGAATATGGTTTCCTTTTGCTAAGAAATGAAATTCTTACTTGTTTGTAATATTAAAGGAAATGAGGTACATGTATTTTTCAAGCCTAAAATCATCTTGCTGAAAATAAGATTTGTTAGAGTTCTCTTTGATTAGTCTGTGATATGCTGATTCACGTCATGTTTTGCTTCCAAGACTCTACACATACAACCAATGGAGTAACCATGAGTGCTCCTTTGAAGTGTAATTGTTCTTAGCAAAAATAATTATTCTGGAGTTCTTGTTGTAGAACAGTTTGTAACAGGAAAGCATGTGTAAATATACTCCAAAGAAAAATTTAGTAACAGAGTTTCCAATTCTACAAGGAAGTCCTGGGGACTCAGACCAGGCCCTCAGAGGTTGCACAGACGAGTGTGACCTGACTCCTGTCCCTGAGGACTTTTGAGAACTCAGTTGGGGGATAAGATCACACGGAGACTGGAAATGGGGTCTGAGAGACCCAAACCAACTACAGTGATGTTTCCAAGGATGGAGAGATTAATGTGGCCAAAAGGGCAAGAAAAATCTTTGTGGTTAAGAAAGTGGTTTCTTTCATTGTCATTGTTTCGAGATGTCGTTGATGTCCTCATGAGATTTGCAGAAGCACCTCAGATACCTGTGGTGTGGTGGTGCCACCCATTGTTCCCCAGTTTATTACTTCTCTGAAGGACACTTGGGAAGCAAATGTGGCAAAGGTTTCCAAGATTTTGTTAGTGCTTCCTTTTGAACATGTCGGCAGGGTTTCTGTGGATAAGCACATATCTAAATTGTGAATGAAGAAAGATGTTTTTGTTTGTTGACCTTGGAATGTCTTAAAGCCAGGCTCTTAATAATAACCAGGTATAAATCTGCTTAAATCATTCCTACTGCTTTTCATTTTGTATTCATTCAAGTTCCATTTTTTAAAGGCCTTGTTCACCTCTTATATGTGCTACATTTCTTCTCTAGAATTTGTTTTTTCCTTCTTCCTCACCGATTTCCTGCTTTTATGTTTTCTTGGACTGTGTGTACTCTTCCTGTCTTCTTGGCGTCGGCATATTCCACTGTGTTAGACGTGACTTAAATTATTGTTGGGTAGAATTCACAAGGACCTCACAAGGCATAATTGTGTGAGGTTATTTGAAACTCTTAGTTATGTCGGATTATGTTCCAGGAACCTATAATAGTGATCTGCTTATGATTCCTGCTTATCTTCTTGAAAATAGAGTATCTGCATTTCAGGTTGCATTAAGTACTTCTAAATGTCTTGCTTATTTGCCTCACCAAATCTTCACTTGAGACCCATGTAGTTTCAATTACAAAAGGTAGGATACCTACGTATACATTTTGTTGATTACTTATTAAAAGTAGCACTCTAAAAAAAAATCATACTTATTAAGATCTAAAACTAATGCTGACTCCATGCTTATGAACATAATAAATTAACTACATCAATTTGAGTACTTCTACAGCTCTCTGAATTTGCAAGGCCGTGGAGTTAGAAGGCTAGCTGCAGCTGGTGAGTAGTGGCGGTCCTCATTCATCTCAACTTCTCTGGGGTCAAGTGTCTCTCAAATAAGAGAAGTCTCTTTTCCATTCCTGTTTCCACTGCCCTGCCCAGGGCTCACCTCCCACCCCTTTCCGGAAGCTTTTGGCATTAACTTCTTAGTTTGCCACTGAGGAATTTCTCAGACCGAGGCTCTTTGGCCTATTCTGTCTCTGCCAAAATGTGTAACTTGGATTCTTCAAGTACATTCTTCTCTCTCCTCCTTCTTTGCATTTGTTCATGTAGTGTTCTCCCCAATTCTGCCCAGTGAAATCCGGCTTTTCTTTCAAAATCTAGCTCTTATGCCTCTTCCTGCATGAGGTCTTCTGATCCTTCCAGAAACTGTAATCTGTGCTAGTGGCATAGTGTTTTTTAGGGTTTATCATATTGATATTCTGTGGCTGTATGTATGAATCTCCCCACCCCCAAGGAGAGCTGCTGTATCATATAACTTATTTTTATATTCCCTATAGCATGTAGCATGGTACCATACACATAAGAAGCACTTCGTAGAGAGTTTTAGGATTTAATAAAGTTTGTGTGGCCCAAATGTACCAGCACACATAAGGTGGCCACGGCTGGAAGACCACAGTTAGCTGCCTGCTTCTGTCTCATCTTTGAAAGATTATAAAATTGTGATAAACCCTTTACTACCATGTGGTGGTTCTCATTCATTTCCTATTGCAATTTAAGAAATACATCTATTAGAATATTTGGAAGATCTTTTTTCTCATTTAACATTATTTTAATAGCTTGTTCATATAACTTTGAGGTGTGCTTAATCTGAACTAAGATACTTGCCTTCTTTTAGTCCATATTTTCTTAAAGCTGGTAATAGACTAGTAAATCTAAAAAGTTGGTAAAATCTGTGATCTTAACTAGATACACACATTTTTTTTAATGTAGCAATCCAAGCAAAAGAATGTGGGAATGTTGAATGAAACGTCAACTTTTTCTTTCTCCCTCCTCCAGCATTGGAATGGGAAGAGGACAGAGTGGTAAAGAGGCCAGATGATTGCTTAAAATCACCCCTTAGATTTCCACAGCACTTGACTAGCAAAATAAGCTCCAGCGAAACTTTCTTAAGCAATTATCTGAGGGAATTGTAAAATTAGCTGGATAGTAAAGGGGCTGCTGAAGTAAAGGTCATATTCAAATTTGAATTACTGTAAAAGTGCCTTGAGTTATTTATAATTAGAATATCCAAATTATCATAGTCAGATTATGAACATTTATGTAGGACTGTGTATTCATGTTATCTATATTTTTCATCTAATTTAACATTGCTTGAAATACCGTCAAGTAAATATTTAGAAAGCAAGTATTTTATTAAATTTAATTAATTAATCAATCAAATTTTTATTGAAGTATAGACATATTATATTATATTCGTTTCAGGTGTCCAACACAATGATTCGATATTTGTATATATTGTAAGAGAGCGCCGAATCCTAACCACTAGACCACCAGGGAACCTTACGATATTTGTATATATTGTAAAGTGATCACCACCATAAGTCAACTTAACGTCCATCACCATACATAGTTACAGATATTTTTTTTTGGACTGGGCTTTGTGGCTTTATTAGAGAGAGCCAGGATTACAAAGTACTTAAGAGTTGGCATTAGGGCCCTTCTTGTTGCCAAAGGTGGGCACAACGTTGACGAAACTGTCTGTTGTATAGCATCTGCTGCTTGGCCCAACCAGTCTTCTTCTTTTTCTCCTTTTTGGCCATCGTGGGGATCTGACCACTTACTTTTCCAGCATGGGCCAGGGCACCATGGACTTGACCTCCGATCATGTGTCCGGCTACTTCCAGAGTGGACAGAAACTCCACCCCACCTGGCCCAGGGCAGCCTCACCCTCTAGGGGCGTGCCTGCCAAGAGCACGACTTGATCTGGAGTGAGGCCCTCCAGCGAGGCTACATGAGCCTTGATCTGGCCACAGTCTCCTGGCCGGTCACCTCGAGGGTGTGCAGCTCCTGGGTGCGGACAAAAAGCTATTTGTTGGTGACTTGAACTGTGGCTTCTCCAGATTTTTTGTGTGTGAAGGAATATTTAAGATCTAGTCCCTTACAACTTTAAAATATGCAATATCGTAGTATTAACTCTAGTCACCATGCTGTACATACATCCCCATTACTTACTTAATTTATAACTGGTACAATAGATATTTGGGAAAGGTTTAAAGGCCACATCTTAGATTAATTAACAAGAAGGTTTGACCTAATAGCTAAATGTATGTCTTTAATTTCTTTTTCTTTTTCTTTTTTGCTAGGATTCTCTTCTCCCTTTGTTCACTTGGCAGATTCCTACTTACCTCCAGGGCCCAGCTCAGATGCCACTTGATCCATGTAACTGTCCCAGATTCATCCCCTTCTGGCATGAGAAGTAATTGTCTCTCCATCTGGATTCTTATTTAGATTGGTTTTTCCACACCTTTCATTACAATTTTTCTTAACATTCTGACTTCCCAATAGACTGTAAGGATAAACACTCTGGTGTTCTAAATACTACATGTCGGGGCTAAGTGTTGACAGTGACAGAAGCTATCTATCACTCAAACTGATTGAATTAAAAATTGGGAAATTAATTAAAATGAATTTTACTAAATGATTTATAAGTCAGTCTTTGTCAAGTCTAACATTTTATGATTCCAGGAGAAATATAATTTTTAGTATTTTTAACAATAATGATGATGATAATAGCAATAATAAAAATATAGTACAACATTTATAGGCATGTCATTATATTCCACATACTATGATTTATACATATGTTTATTTAATTTTGGCACCAGCCTATGATGTTGTCAGTGTTATCACATTGACAGATGTGGAAGAGATAATGTGACTTACTCAAGGTCACATAACTCGTAATTGACAATTTTTGAACCTAGGTCTAGCTGATTTCTGAGCTTATCTGTCAGCAAGTTGGAACTGAAAGGGGAACAAAACAAGAAGCCACCTGGGGCATTTATTTACCAGGGTTGGTAGCTCACAAACCACTGAAATAAGAATAAATACTGCCAGTTAAAATAGATTTTCATATATTAATTCCTACTATCTGAAGGAAGAAGCCACAGAGGAGGCCTGAAGGAGGCTGTATCTGCCTCATCTCCACTCCTGTTCTCCACAAGTTTAAGGTCTGGCCCAAGACAGGCCTTTGATCCAGCCTGTCCCCAACCCCTAAGCTAGAAGCAGCTCCTATTCTGAAACTACACAGTGTTTTTATTTTTGTGGCTCTTATTTTCTCTCTGTGTTGTAGTGTCAGGAGGATAATAAAATGGGATTCTGTTTGAGCTGAGGTCCTAAGTGCCCATCACTCTCATGGTCCAAAGCACAGTGCTGCACCGCCTAAGCAGGACTTGCTCAGGGCAGGGTGAGGAACGAGGTTTGGGGGTGCCAGCTCAGCACCCACCTCCAGCCTGTCAATGGGCTGCTGAGGCTGAAAGGAGATTTGGAAATAGGAGATGATGAGGCCAGTGTGCCGTCAACCCCCCATCCCAGTGAGAAGGTGGCAAAGAGAGCCTCACATGTGTGCCCTGGAGGTTGGGGAGCAAGGGGACCGTGTGTCAGTCATGCCAGAGAAATCTAAAGAGAAGGAGCTGGCTGATACAGCCAGTGACAGAGGAGAGGATGTGGATGGGGAGGAACTGTTTCCCCCTGCAGGAGGTGTTCTGTGACATTGTAAGTGACCGTCCAGAGAAGGAGCATTCATGCTTGTCAAGGATGAGCAGTCAGCTTTGATCATCTGCACAGCAAACCAACCAGATATTTGCAGGGCAGTTATGACTTTCGCTGCCCCTTTAGCTCCCCTAAGGGGGTCAGAAGCAAAGGCCCATCAGTTATTAGGAGGCTGGGGAGATCTGCTGTCTAAGGGGAGAGGGAAAGTGAGCCTGCCTTCCTGCCCCAGACACACTGCAGGCTCTGTGCCTGCAGCAGGCCAGAGCAAGGGGAGGCAATGCTGAACTTTGAATGAAGTCCAGACTTTGGTTTTTATGTGGACTGAGTATTTAATTACTGAACTGAGGCTATTTTTAGGGACTTTTTTTTAATTATCCAATACCTGGCACACAATTTGGGCCTGTTTTAGATTTAATCCCGGGTCAGAGGAAGATGTAGCCTGACAGAATAGGTTTGTAGGGGCTCACGAAGGGAACGACATTGCTTTGTGTCTTTTGTGTGTTGCTCTTACAGTGTTCTGAGTCTTATTTTTTCTCTCCTGGACGTTAAGTTCCTTGGCTGTGGGAGCTTGGAAGTTAGAGGGAAGTGGGTTCTTTGTCATCAGGTCTCAGTTATCTTTGCAAATGATAGAGAGCTGAGCACCCACTTGTTCAATGCATATTTATTGAACGAATGCTAGGTTTATAATATTAAGCAAAACGTGATCTTTAAGTAAAAAGAAGTACAGTGATTCCTCTCCCTCCCTTCCCCAACATAACCTTTTTATTTTAAGGTAGTTTTAAATTTATGGAAAAGTTACAAAGATAGCATGGAGAGTTCCTGCACACTTGCCCAGTTTCCCCTATTGTTAAACTTTTACTGTAGTATGGTGCATTCATCACTACTAATGAACCAGCGATTACTTTTTATTTGTACAAATTGTACTTCCTACGGTATGAGATAATACAGGAAAGAATGCCACAGTATTTATTTCAAAGAGTAGCCATTTTGGTTTCTGGATCAAGATTTTGTTCTTAGTGTTTGTTAAGCTTCTTCATGAGTTTGCTTTCTACAAGCAATATGCTTCCTAATTTCAGTTATAAATAAAAAAGGAAGTAGTTATGCTTTTCTTTAAAATGATTAAGGAGGAACTTGATACTTAACGTGAGCTGCTGTTTTCTTCAGTCCCTGATGGAATGTGTCACGTTGCTGCCAGAAATAATGTGAATTAAAAGTTAAGACTTTTTGGTTCAGGTGGTTTTGTATAAAACCATAAAATATCAGGAAGCAATCAAGTAAAACTTTTTAACCTAAGAAATTTTCCTCTTTCTCTAGCCCAGCCTTTATATCCTTGATCCAAACAATGTGGTCTTCCTCCCAGAATAATTGCAAAGAAAAGAAGCCAATTAATGTAAGAAAAATACTCAAAGCCAAATAATGTGATACACACTTTGTCATTGTTCGCCAAAACTGCATTTGGTGGTCTGTTATTTAATATTTATGTGTTCACAAGCACAGTTTAACCCTACAGTAAACAATGCTGAGATTAGAAGTACTCTGAATAGGTATGCCTATGTAAAAAATGGCTTAATAAACTTATCTTTGAAGATAACTTAATCACACGTCAGGGAAATTTTATCTAATACCTTTTCTAGTGTCATTGGGACTTTTTCCACCATACCTGCCACCAGGGCTGGCTGCGATGGGATGTCTTATGTCACTCCAAACTCAGTATGTCTAAAATGAATTCAACTTTTTAAGTCTTAGCTATTTCTCTTGACATCCTCTTTTCAGTTTATGGCAATAATCCAGTGACCTAGCCCCAAACCTCATATTTTACCTTTGATTTCTTTTCCTTTCTACTTCTGTATTAAAAAAATCTTCACATTGTTGACTTTGAATGCATTTCTTCTTTCCACTTACAAGTCCTTGGTTTAAAGCTTGAACACCTCTTATCTGAATTATTGACACAGCATCCTAATTGGTCTACCTTCTTTTGTTTTGTGTTCCCCGACACACACATACTACACTCCTACTCCTACCAGGCCACACTCACCTTCCACACCCCCTCTACACCCTTCCCGCACAGGAAGCAAATGTGCACATGTACATACATGCCTTTGATTGGCCTAACTCATGGTTAGATTAATGTTCCTAAAGTACTTCCATTCATTTTAGCATAGTACAAAACTTTTAATGGATGGCTCCTCATGCTGGTAGGATATTGTCTGGGCTTCTCAGTCCAGCTTTGTAGGCAGGTCACCTTTTATTTTGCTTTGTGAGAGCTCTCCCTCTGCCAGCCCTAGATTTTTGTACGTAGGAGATTTATGTGCTCTTTATTGAGACTTCTAAGAATGTCAGCTGTTTTTGTGGCATCATCCAGAACTCATTCAAGACTTTCCATGGGCCAAAGCCTAGAATCCTCCTTATCTTATGTCAAAACCAGAGAACACATCCAGGCAAGCTGATTGATTCGTGCTTAGCCTTACGAAAATTTATAGGATAAAATAGAGTTAATATTGCAAATGCAGATAGTGCTTTTCTAAAAATATGTTTTTATTGATTTCAGAAAGGAAGGGAGAGGGAGAGAAAGATAGAAACATCAATGATGAGAGAGAATTATTGATCCGCTGCCTCCTCCATACCCTTGGGCATATGCCCTGACCGGGAATATAGGTCAACGCTCAACCACTGAGCCATGTCAGCGGGCAAGGTAGTGCTTTTTGATCCCTAACAGTCTTAAAAGACTAAAAGACTCTATAAACATTCTGTGATTAACTGACTAAATAAATAGGAGCTGTTACTCTAGCTTCAAATAACAGTTTCAGCATTGTTCTATTAAAACCCTTTGGCCAAGTGGTTCCTGCCACTGAGGCCATTTGAGAGAAGTCCTTTCCCCCAAATGTTTGTGAGTTTGAGAGGGATCCTAAGGGCCTTATGGAGTAGAGGCCTTTATTGATATATTATAGTTTGTGTATAATTATATCAATTACTAGAGGCCCGGTGCACAAAATTTGTGCACTGGAGGGGTGTCCCCCCCAGCCCAGCCTGTGCCCTCTCACAGTCCAGGAGCCTTGCGATCGATCACCCCAAAAAGGTAGGCCCTGCCCACCTGGCCGGGGCTCCTCGATGGATCACCCCCCCCAGAGGGCGGCCCCTCCCACCCGCCGCAGCCCACTGGTTGGTGGCCTGGGCTTCCCTCTGCAGGGCGATCATGAGGCAATGGCCAGGCCCTCGACCAATAGCATCTCACCCGCCTTGGCTGGCCTGGCGCCAGTGGGTGTCATAGTGTGGTTGTCTGCAGGGTTGTTCAGCTGTCTGGTCTAATTAGCATATTATGCTTTTATTATTATAGATAATATTTATACTATTAATTGGATTTTACATAAGATCTCCTGCTTCATACTAAGTGGTACCTAGCTCTATTTCATTATATTACATTGAAAAGGTGGAAAGAATAGTATAGTGTATATTATTTTATTTTTTTGGTATTGTGTATTTTATTTCACTATAATTATTGGCATTAGAAATTGAATTATTGCCATATTTACCACATGCTTGCCTTTAAAGCTCTGTAAAGCAAAGGAACAGGTTTGGAGAAGAGAATCATTTAAATCATTTGTTGTAAAATCTGTGGCACAATGTGAGGGCGCCTTTGTCTTCATCTGATACAGCTTTTGCCTCTTGGATCTATGGTTTGTGTGAAGCATCTGGCATTTGACATGGGTTGAAATATTTTTTACTATACTTAGAATGTAGGGTGTACATTTTCCCCTTTGGTATTTCTAAGATAGTTATTTTCACTTTTTTTTGCATAGTCCTCACCTGAGGATATTTTCCCATTGAATTTTAGAGAGAGTGGAAAGGAGGGGGAGAGGCACATAGAAAGAGACATATCAATTGGTTGCTTCCTGCACATGCCCCCAAAAGGGGCTAGGGACTGAGCCTGTAACCGAGGTATGTGTCCTTGACCAGAATTGAACCCAGGACCCTTCAGTCTGTGGGCCAACACTCTATCCACTGAGCCAAACCCACTAGGGCTACTTTCACTTTTAATTTTCATGTACTATCTCTGAAAAAAAAAAGACAGGTGTTTAATATTTTGGTAACCAACTCTAGATTTGCACATCACGTAGCAGCATTCTTCGGAGCCATGTGCCATGAACCATCTTCTTAAGCAAATATAGCACATGTAGAGTTTATTTATAGTTTTGACATCTAGTCTTCATTGGCTCCTATTTTATTTGGGGCATAACTCACTAGGGTTATGGGTTTCAATATTTAAGGGTCAGCTGAGGAGAAGGAGATTATTATGTGTATAGTATACTGAGGTGTGTCCACACTTAAATTATGCATTATGGTGGGTGTGGTTTAGGCAGACCATAGAAGGAGAGACTGAAAGCATAGGGGCCTTTAGTATGAAAGGGGGAGGTAGGCATAATATAGAAAAGCTTTGAAAAAATATTTAAATATTACTAACTAGAGCCAGCACCTACTGAGGGATTATCAGGTGCATGCACTGTGGTAAGAGCTTTATATATGACAGCTTATTTAAACCTCACAACAATTTTCTGAGAGTGTTGTTATTTCCTTTGTACTAAATAAATAGCCGAGTTTTAGGGCTATGGGAAGTCAGGGTAAAATAAACAAACATGAATTTGGTGAACGTAGGTAAAACTCCTGACGTTAACTAAATGCTTTATAACTTCCGTGAAATGGATCAGAACATTTAAAAGTTTTGCGTTCAGATTTATTTTCTCAAGAGGCGATAGCAGGTCAAGTATAAAGTGACACTACTATCTTAACATCCTAAGTTTAGAAGGAACTTTTGTAGCTATCTAGAAAAAGGTTTGCATAATTTATCAATTGATATTATATAAATGTCTAAAAAGAAGCTGGGATTGCAGACAACATTCACCAAATCTTTGAAGGTGCTTGTTGGCAGCAAAATGTTAATCTGTTAAGGAGATTTGTGTTTTTGTTCCATAAAATTGTGTCTAGGATTTTGTTTGTTCTGTTCTGAAACTTCTCCAAGGATCAATCTGAATCATACTGTGCATTTCAAACCTAAGTGAATTAACCCAATTTGCAAAAATTCAAGAGGAGCCCAGATACTTTAAATTATCTATTAACCAGAGTATATTGAAAGGGAGAAAAACCCTAATGAGTATGTTAAAATAAATCCACATTGGAAAAGAATTGAATGTTTGCTAAAACAACTGATACGGAATTACAAAATAATTGTGAACCCAGTCATTAAATTAAAGCAGTTGATCAACTTCTTGACAGAAGTGAAAACACACTGTTTAAACATTAATAAAAAATTTAAGATTTGAAAAAAAGTACATATTTATTATAGAAAAAAATTAAAACAAAGTGAGCAAAGAGAAAAATAATTGCCCATAACTAGCCATCACTATACTTAGAACATTGGTAAGATTCTGGTATGTACTTTTCTAGCTTAAAAATACACACACATGAGAGTATAATTATGTCCACACACATTTATATATTTGTAATAAACATGCCCAAAATTATGTTAAAACAATTAAATTTACAACAGCATCAAAAAGAACAAAATATTTAAGGATAAGTTGCACAAAAGAAGTTTAAGACTTGTACACTAAAAACTATAAAATGTCACTGAAAAGCAATAAAGAAAGTCTAATAAATGGAAAGTCATCTATGTTCATGGATTAGAAGAATTAATATTGTTAAAATGGATCTACATACAACAATGCAATCCCAATCAAGTGGATCTACATACAACAATGCAATCCCAATCAGAATTCCATCTGGCTTTTTTGCAGAAATTGGCAATCTGATCCTAAAATTTATGTGGAAAGGGAAGGGATCCAGAAATCTGAAAACAATCTTGAAAAGTGCAAAGTTGGAGGACTCATACTTCCTAATTTCAAAATGTACTACAAAGCTGCAGTAGTCAAGTCAGTATAATACTCACATAAAGAGAACAGAATTCAGAGTAAAGAAATAAAACTTTACATTTATGGCCAGTTGACTATAGACAAGTGTTCAATGACACTTCAATGGTAGAAGACAGTTCAATGGGGGAATAATTATCTTTTCAACAAATGATTTGGGACAATAGTATAACCATTTGCAAAAGGATGAGTGTAGATGCTACCTACTTCATACCATACACACAAATTAACTTCAAGTGAATCATAGGTCTAAAGGTAAGAGTTAAAACTGTAAAACTCTTAGAAGGAGTAGATCTTTATGACTGGATTAGTAAATGATTTTTAGATATGACTTTCAAATCACAAAGGTCAAAAGAGAATATTGAAAAGTTAGACTTCAAGGACACATTTGTAATACCTTAACCAATAATGAAATTAAAGATAAAAAAATCAATAAAATACATTTATAAAAAGAAAAAAAGAAAATTTAGACTTCATCAAAATGAAAAATTTGTGTGCTTTTACAATGAAGAAGTGAAGGGAACCCTAACCGGTTTGGTTCAGTGGATAGAGTGCTGGCCTGCGGACTAAAGCGTCCCTGGTTCGATTCCAGTCAAGGTTTTGTACCTTAGTTGCAGGCTTGATCCCCAGCCCTGGTCGGGGTGTGTGTGGGAGGCAGCCAATTGATGTGTCTCTCTCACATCAATGTTTCTCTCTCTCTCTCTCTCACTATCTCCCTCTCCCTTACACTGTCTCTAAAAATCAATGGAAAAATATTCTTGGGTGAGGATTACAAAAAAAAGTGAAAGGACATTTTACAGAATGAGAGAAAATATTTGCAAATCATATATCTAAAGGGACTTATAACCAGAATATATAAAGAATTCTTACAACTCACTTATAAAGACAAATACTCCAATTAAAAATGGGCAAAGTATTAGAATGACATTTTTCCAAAGGAGATATGCAAATATCCAATAAGCACATTAAAAATGTTCAACATCATTTGCCATTAGAGAAATGCAAATCAGAATCATGAGACACTACTTGACACCCACCAGAACAGCTATAATAAAAAAGGCAGATAATAACAAGTGTTGACAAAGAAGTGGAAGACTTGGAGTCCTCATACACAATTGGTGGGATTGAAAATGGTTCAGCCACTATGGCAAACAGTTGGGTGGTTCCTCAAAAGGTCATAGTTGCCATATGACTCAGCAATTCCACTCCTAGGTATCTATTCAAGAGAAATGAAATGAAAACATAACTGCATGCAAAACTTGTACATGAATGTTCCTAGCAGCATTATTCATAATAGCCTAAAATGAAAACATCCTGAATGTCCCTTAAGTGATGAATGGATAAACAAAAGTGGTATATCCACACAATGGCATAATTATCCTATATAATAAAAGGCTATTATGCAAATCGACTGAATGGCAGAATGACTGGTCGCTATGACACGCACTGACCACCAGGGGGCAGGCGCTCAATGCAGGAGTTTCCCCCTGGTGGTCAGTGCACTCCCACAGGGGGAGTGCTGCTCAGCCAGAAGCTGGGCTTGCAGCTGATGATCGAAGTGGCAGTGGCGGGAGCCTCTCCTGCCTTCGTGGCAGCACTAAGGATATCCGACTGACAGCTGTCAGACATCCCCTGAGGGCTCCCAGACTGCGAGAGGGCGCAGGCCGGGCTGAGGGACATCCTCCCCCCTGCCCCCCCCCCCGAGTGCATGAATTTCGTGCACTGGGCCTCTGGTTTTACAATAAAAAGGAATGAGTTTATGAATTATTAATCATACTACAGCATAGATGAACTTCCAAAAGTGCTAAATTAAAGAAGTCAGTCACAAAAGATCACATATTATATGACATTATTTATATAAAATGTTCAAAATAATCAAATCTATATAGGGATAAAATAGATTAGGGTTCCAGGACTGGAGGAGTGGGGGAAGGACAAGGGTATAG
>NW_005363468.1:2480030-2505935 GCF_000412655.1 Myotis brandtii
TTTTTTTCTCTATTTTCCCTGTTCTGCTCAAGCTTGCTTCTGTGCCCAGCAGTTTCTTATCAATGTGAGTACCTATCTATAATAATAAAACCGTAATATGCAAATCGACCGAACTGCCGAACTGCGGAACGACTGTCCTGACGACCTTCTGGACAATGCCAGGGCTGTGAGGGCTGCTGAGGCAGCCAGGGCTGCGAAGGCCTACTCTTGCACGAATTTCGTGCGTTGGGCCTCTAGTCTTGAATATGAGTCTTGGGGGAGCAGTTTCCAGAGTGTAGAGTGGGAGACGTGTTTGTGGGCCCATCCCACTCGCCTGGTTTTGGTATTGGAGTAGACAGAAGCCTTCCAGTTCAGCTGCTGCTCTCCAATTGGCCAGCCAGGCTTTCAGTGAGGACCTGATGGCTGCTCTGGCCCCTCAGGCACCCTATTGCTTCCCTTTCTTTCTTCCCTCAGAGGTGCAGAGAATGTGCGGGTCTTGTAGGTATATGTGATTTGTACCAAAACATTTGTATTTTGGAATTCTTCAGGATACTTTCTCACCTAATTTTGTTGTGGCATTGTCCATGGGTTCTGGTTGTTCTTTTTTAATGTGCGTCCATTGCTGCTTCCATCTTTCTGGAATTCAAAAGTATAATCTTTCAGACATACTTGAGGAAGAGATTTGGAAGGAATTGGTCTGACTAAAACAGAGGATAGCCTTCTGGAGTTTAGAGAAGAGCCTGTGGTGTATTAATCCTTCTAAATCCAGAATCTAGCATAGGCTAAAGCAGGGGTCCTCAAACTTTTTAAACAGGGGGCCAGTTCACTGTCCCTCAGACCGTTGGAGGGTCGGACTATAGTTTAAAAAAAAACTATGAACAAATTCCTATGCACACTGGAAGAGCCTGTGGTGTATTAATCTTTCTAAATACAGAATCTAGCATAGGCTAAAGCATTAATTAACACCCAGCTAAATATTAGTCAATTAACTAAAAGTGACATAGAATTTATATTTAGTACCCACTTACCAGTGTTGACATAAAGGGGATCTGGAAAAGTGTTTTCCTTCTTTACACATGCAGATCAGAAACTGCTGAAGTCTTAGTTCAGCTACTCAGCTATGTTACCTGCCTCAGTGTATCAAGAACTTGTAAAATGCTATCATCATTGTAAGTTTCTAGTATCCTAGGTATTGATGATCTAGGTTGCTTGATGCACCTGAGGGAGTGTTGGTAGACCCTTAATTGACACATAGGTTCTGGGTCTATGTCCCAGAAATCCATGGTCTTAGATTTTTTTTTTTTAACCAAGACCCGCATGTGGTAAACAAGGTTCCACATGCACCTGAGTGAGTGTTGGTAGACCCTAATTGACACATAGGTTCTGGGTCTATGTCCTAGAAGTCCATGGTCTTAGATTTTTTTTTTTTTAACCAAGACCCGCATGTGGTAAACAAATCACGTAATATGAGATAAAGTCATGCCATGCAGGACCTTTCAGTCTGATACAGGGCAAACTGCCTTGTCTTTCTTAAGCTCGCTTGTTTCTCTAATAAATCAGTTTTGTTTATTCTATTCTTATTCTCCTAGGAACCATAAAAACTTGGGTAAATAGAACTATATATTTTACACAAGTGAATCCTCTCAAGGCTCTCCTGTATTCTGAAACTGCTTCTGGGCTGCCTTGGGCCAGCTCTGGTGATGTGCCAAATCCTGCTGATCCCTTTATCCTCATCATTACTTCCCTTCCTGTGTTTCATTTCCTTGGTACTCTGTGTTTTGCAACATTGAGTTTTATGAAATTGTGCTGAGATAGAATTGAAGGACAGAGGCATAAAATGTGCTGTTCAAGACAACACATTTATTTGTGTTGTAACAAAGGCCTGCAAGGCTTTGACTCAGAGAAGTTGAGTTGGGTGGAAATTTGAATACTTTTGCCATTTTTAAAATCCAGATGATACTCAATGATTTGGGAACTAAGTATAAAATGTAAATAAAATTAGGAGTACAGAGTGGCTGTGAGCCTGATTAGAGTTACAGTTCTGGGTTGGACTCCTGGATGGATTTCTTAACAGATTCTATTGAGACACATGTGTCAAATCAGCTTGTTAAAAAGAAAAGGAGCATGTAGCATCACCCTCACAGTTGGATGCTTTTAGACACTGCAGCTGTTCCAAAGGCCGGGGTGAACTAATTCAATTATGGTTGAGAAACCTATCGCCCTATGTTAGTACTTGTCATGAACATCCCTCTTACAATAATGATAGCTGGGGGGAGAGATGTGCAAGGATTACAAGTGGCTGTTTTTATTTTCAATTAGCAAAGGAACAAAATATCCCAAAATGGCATTTATGCTTTTAAAGGGAAATGAAGAATTGTAATCTTGGTATGCCATGCTTGAAATGTATTGAAACTTCCTTTATTTGATTCACTCTTTGGAACTGTGCCTAATTTTGTATATAGTGTTTAATTCAACTTTTTAAGTAAATGAGCTTTTGGCTTAAAGCTTTTCTATTTAAAAAATATCTTAAATAATAATAGAAGGTGTTTACAGTAAAGTTTACATAATATAAAAGTATAAAAAGTGAAAAACAACTTTCCTTTAAATTTTCCTTCCCCTTAGGAAATTACAAGTGATGTATACCCTTCTAGACTTAAAAATGCATATATATGATTTATTGGAGATGAATTTATTAAATTATTTTGTAAAAATTGCATCATGCTATTTATACTGCTTTGTACCTCTGTTTTTTCACCTACTAGTTCATGAAATTCTCTCCATATAGATGAGAGTTTAACAAGCTGAATTCTCCCTTTTTGTATTCATAAGGGTATTCAGTGTTGGCCTGTATGTAAGAAAGATGTCAGGAAGAAAGAAGCCTCTCCAGATAGCTGCCCTTCTCTGTCTCTAGCCTGAATAGATGTGCCAGTGCCTAGAAGTCATTCAACAGCTGTCAGATCAATTGCACGGCTGCTGGTGACACGGAGGAGAAGCAGCAGCTGGTAGACAAGGGTAGCCACCCCATTTCTGAATATGGGAGGAGGGACAGTAGATGGACATATTTATGCTATTGTTCCATTTTTAACACCATGCTTTTCCCTTAGGTGTTTCTTTTTATGGTCATAAAAATGGTTTTAGTGAAATATTTTCAAACGTGATTTAGATAAATGAGAGAAGAAAAGAGTTATCCATACAACCTCATTGCCCAAGCAAATTCTTGTTAACAGTGTGTTCTAGTTCTTTTTTCAATGCCCTCTGTAAATGTGTTGTTAGAACTAGCACTTGGCTTCTGTGATCTTCCTCACTGAAACTCATCACCCCAGTCTAATCACGAGAAAAGCATCAGAAAACCCCCAATAAAGGAACATTCTACACAGTGGCAGATGATTGTGCCTCAAAACGGTGAAGGTCATCAACAACAAGGAGAGTCTGAGACTTAAATGACTATATAAAAGTGGTGTACGGAAGAGATCCTGGAACAGGAAAACAAAAGGACATTTGGGGAAGCTAAGGACATATGACTAAAGCATGGACTTTAGTTAGTAATGAAGTACCGATACGGGTTCATTAATTGTGACAAATGTACCATGCTAAAGGAAGATGTTAGCAATAGGAGGAACTGAGTTTGGATTTTATTTTATGTATGTATTATGTATGTATGTATGTATTGTAATTGTATTTTTACTTAAGGTTAAGCATGTAGCATTTTTATTTTAAAAAATCTATATTGTTGCCCGACTGGCGTAGCTTAGTGGTTGAGCATCCACCTATGAACCAGGAGGTCCCGGTTCATTCCCGGTCATGTGCCCAGGTTGGAGGCTTGATCCCCAGCAGGGGGTGTGTAGGAAGCAGCCAATCAGTGATTCTCATCATTGATGTTTCTGTCTCTCTCTCCCTCTCCCTTCCTCTCTGAAATCAATGAAAATATTTTTTAAAAAATCTTTGTTGTTAAAAGTCCCCTTTTCCCCTCCATTGACCCTTTCTAGCCCACCCTCACCCCAGGCCTTCACCACCCTATTGTCTGTGTCCATGGCTTATGCACATATGCATACTTTGGTTGATCTCTTTCCACCCACCCACTCATCCCTGCCTTCGCTCTGAGATTTGACAGTCTGTTCCATGCTTCTATTTAAATGCTGTACTACCTTTGCATCTTTTCTGTGAATCTAAAACGATTCTAAATAAAATTTAAAAGTGTTGTAGTTACTGTATTCTGTATATATTGTTTTATATTTTGGTTTTTCTTATTGTGTTGTCTTTAAAAAATTAGTGATTGTTTACTGTTCCTCAGAATGAATGTTACAACTCATCTATTTCTTTCATGTGGGATATATATTATATAAATTGTTTCTAACAATTAGTAATGCTCTGATAACAGCTATATCATTTATTTGTATATATACTTAATATATGTATATATTTTTAATCTTTATTGTTGAAAGTATTATGAATGTCCTCTTTTCCCCCATTGGCCCTCTCCACCCCAGTACCACCCCTCCCCCAATTTATTAATTTTTAGAGATAAAGAAAGGGAGAGAGAGAGAGAGGAACTAAGATGTGAGAGTGAAACCCAGGCTTGAACCCTGACTGGGAATTGAACCTGTTGCCTTTCAGTGCAGGGGACAACGCCCAACCAACTGAGCAACACTGGCCAGGACCGCAGAAATATATTTCTATGGTAATTTTTTGAGGGGAGAATAGATTCTTAAAGTGGAGTTACTGGTCAAGTTGAATGAAGATAGTACACATTTTGCCCATTTGTCTTACTGAAAGATTACTCTAATTTATAGTTATACCACCAATGTGTGTATATAAGTGCCTGCTTTCACTGGGCCTCCTCCAGCATTGCTGATCATCTTTTGTTTTAAAATCCCTTTCAAAACTAGCATCTTAGTAAGAGGTAGTCTGTATTTCTTTAATTACTTTTGAATTTAAACATCTCACCCTTATCCTTATCTTACTACTTCTGTTAAGACTTACCTGTTCACATCCTTTGTCCCACTTGAATTTGTGTTTTTATTGCAAATTTTGCTTGAGCTCTTTAAATAGCAAACATAAAATCTTTAATAGTAAACACAAAATCAGCTGAGATATTGGATGTCATAAGTACCCCTTTATAATGATGATGTGCAACTAGGAAGAGGGAAAGTACAATTTATTATGACAAAGTTTGATGTAATTGAAATTTGCATCATAAGTAGTTTAAGAAAATACTGTGTAATCAAACCATCATTTTGTAAATAAAATTAATACAGTGTTATCTGTCAATTATAGCTTGATAAAATTGGAAGGAAAAACAAGTAATAGTAAGTAGTAAGTAATTTCCTTTGTACATGGGTAATTCTTTGGAGCAGCATGTGAATTTTGGAAATGTTGGAGTGTTTGACAAAATTATTCACACTTCTTGCTTTTATTTATCAATGTATCTACCAGATCAAAATTAGTAGGCTTTTTAACCTTATGATAATATGCAAAAAACCCACAAAATCTTATAGAATGTAGTTTAAGCAATATAAATAACAGAACCTATAATAGCATTTTGTTTAGTAATGATGAAAAACTAGTTGTTGGCAAATGATTTTATTATACCTATGAAATGAGAAGACATTATTATTTTAATGCTCTCTCCCTCACCAAAAGAATCCAAAGCTTTTCTCTGAAATATAAAGTGAGTAATGATGCGAAGCTGAAGACGTGGTGGAAGATGAGGAAATGAAAATGCAGTGACCTTGGGTCTGTGATACCTGGCCATGCGCAAGAGCAGGTCGTCACCCGTGGGTAACAGGCGGTCCAGTCTCCTGGTTTGGTGTATTTTGGATCTGCATGCCTGGAACAGTCCTGAAGAGAGGGGCCCTGGAGTCCACAGGCTCACGTTCTTTCCCCATGACTGCAAATGCCAGGCATACTCTGAAACTGACTGCGGAGCTCACTCACCCGGGCCTGATGACTGGCATGCTTCACAGCTTCCTCTCATTTTATTTGGGCACAGAAGTTCAGAAGGCCTGTGTGTGTGTGTGTGTGTGTGTGTGTGTGTGTGTGTGTGTAACTTGACCTCTCTGTGAGTTGTTTTCCTCTTTGGGGCTTAGGCAATATCATGATTTTAGATATAAAAGCCTCCAGTGTCTCTCTCACTTTTACATTCCTTATAAATTTTACCCTTTGTTCTGTGCTCACCTGAGTTAAACTACATATATAAAATAATTTATTAGAAATCTTTTCATCACAGATCATGATACCTGTATGTGGTGTGTGTGTGTGTGCATGTGTGTGTGTGTGGCATGGTGTATACATGTTTTACTAAGGGTGGAAGATCACATGGAAAATGATTTTCAAAAGTAAAATTGTATGTACCAAATAAAATACTGGTATTTGGAGTTAGGTTGACAAAAGACCTTTTAAATGGGGAATGTGAACAGAAAGTACAACTTTAAATACCTTATCCTTTTTTTTTAAAGCCATTAGCTGAGAATGGAAGTACTTATACTTACAGTCATTGTTATATAAATGTCTGGTTCTTTTAGTAATATAATGGTGAAAAGTTCTGTGAAATGCTTTTGATTTTTTTAGCAAAATCTTAAGGGCAGAGGAACGTGAAGGTGTACACCTGGAGTGACTGGGGTGAAACCCTTGCAGTCTGCCACAAGCTCTATAGTACTTTTAAGCCTTGCTGTACATTAAAAACAAATTCCTATTTTAGTCTCTTCTATAATACATCTTGTTATTTTAATATGTCTTAATTTGCTTATTAATAAAATTATTAACCCCCTCCCCTCTAGTCTACAAGTAAGAATGTTCTATACATGCCAGGTATATCCTTGACTTTGGGACACCCTTGGTCATCTCTTACCCAATCTACAGAGTACACCCAATTTCGTTTAAATAGCTTTGTAATATATGGAGGAAGAACAGCTCAAGATCTGCATGTTTAAGGAAATGCAAAGCAGAATTTTTAAAAAAAATACTTTTATTGATTTTTAGAGAGAGAGAAAGGGAGAGGGAGAGAGAAAAACATCAATGTGAGAGCAAAACATCATTCAGTTACCTCCTGCACGCCCCCTACCAGGGATCAAGCTCGAAACCCAGGCATGTGCCTTGACCAGGAATTCAACCAGCAACCTTTGGTGCATGGGATGACACCTAACCAACTGAGCCACACCAGCCAGGGTGAAAAGCAGAATTTTATTTGAAGTGTTCATTTGAGTAAAAGTCCACATGTTTTCCTAATTTGAGTAAGCCTCACTGCTTAATGTTCACTTTTCATAAACTCATTCACTAATTTAACAAATATTCTAGTCCCAGGACTGAAAAGTGTCTGCCTTCATGGAATTTACAGTGTCATTTTTCCTGTGAGTTCTAGTTTGACAGACTCAATCTAAAACTAGTTTGAACTTCTTGCCTTTGTTTTTCATTAGCTAAAAAAATGTAAAAATTGAAACCAGAAGCACTTTTATTATATGAAAATAAATCTGCTGCATTCTGTGGGTGAGAAAATGCATATACATCTGTAGATTCTGTTAATTATTGCTGTGAAGAGACTTTCTCATCACCAGAGCATTGCTTTTTAAGTTTTATACATAGCTCTTGATACAAAAGAATTGATTGTGCCCTGAAGGTGAAGCTATCAAACAAGCTGCCTAATGCCAAGATCATTTATGATTATGTACTGACTGAAAATACATACAGAGGTTGTGCTGCCTGTGAAGTACCTGATTCATAAACAGTGCCTGCAAATTGCAGCAGGGGTCCTTTCCACTCAGCTCACCTTAACATCACCAGAGCCATCATGAGAAGGAAGCTCGTGGTTGTGAATGTAATGTGACTTGAGAGGAAGAAAGGGGGGAATCAACAAAAACAGCAAAAGAGTCATAGATGCAGAGAACAATCTGATAGTTGCCAGAAGGGAGGGTAGTTGAAGCATTGGGTGAAAAAGGTGAAGGGATTAACAAGTACAAATTGGCAGTTACAAAATAGTCATGGGGATGTAATGTTCAGCATAGGGAATATAGTCTAATAGGTAATAACTAGAGGCCCAGTGCACAAATTCATGCACAGGTGGGGTCCAGCCGGCCTGCCCTGCCCCTGATTTGGGTGTTGGGGCCAGGCAAGCCGAGGGGGGAGGGCACGATTGGGCCCTGGATCAGGCTGGTTGACTGCCACAGTGCGTGTCATAGCCACTGGTCATTCTGGTCATTCTGGTTATTCTGGTCGTTAGCTGTTCCGGTCGCTGGGCTTTTATGTATATAGATAACTATGTATGGTGCCAGGTGGGTACTGAAAATATCAGGGGGAACACTTTGTAAAGTATATGATTGTCTAACCTCTATGCTGTATACCTGAAACTAATATAATATTGAACATAAACTATAATTGAAAACAACAACAACAACAGATAAGGGAGCTGATCCTGGAGACAAGATCTCATTAGGAATGAGGGTAGGGCTGGGGCCAGGGAGAAGAAGGACGATATGTGTCACTTCCTTTTGAAACCTGATTTCCTTTTCTGACTAACTTTTAAAAACCATTTTGAGAATTACAGCAAATTAGAGAGATCAAGAGATTGTCTAGGTTTTGTCTAACACTAGTGTTATAAGTAAAGGAAGCTGAAGCCTGTTTTAACTGGCTTGACCAAGTTCACATGGTTAATTAGTGGCAAGATATATGCATCTAGATTTCAGAACCTAGACCTGGAATTTTTTTTGTACTAAACTTACTCTTTCTCTGAAGTGCTCATTGCCCATGGAAAATGATGGGATGCGGAGTGAAGAGGTCTGAAGTAAACATTGAGAGGCATTGTATGCCTTACTGAGGGATTCATTCTCCTGTGTGTGATGGCGAGCTAGGGATGATTTTAAGCATGGGCATGACCCTAGATTTGATTTAGAAACTTCGTACTCTAAGTCCACACTGAACGTTATTTATAGGTTCTGTGACTTTAAGCAAAACGATGTATAATGAAACCAATTTTACCATAGGCTAATTGATATAAACAATAGTTAAGTTCCCTTGGCATCTCATCAATGTTACAATGAAGTGGTATTGAATGAAAATTTTATTTGAGGACCTGCTGTAATTGAGAATATGGGTTATATCTGAGATGGTGGTGAATGGGTGAAGGGATATTATTAGGAAGCTACTGAAATAGTCCATTCAAAAAATTATGAAGCTGAATTTAAACAGTGCGAGTAAAGAGAAGAGTGGACTTGTTAGAGCAATATTAGGGAGGTGGAAATAGAATTTAAGGATTATTTGTATATTGGTGCTAGATGGGGGTAAAAGGAGAGTGAGAAATTATGTTTTGATATTCTAAGGTGCATAACAAATCACCTTACCAATTAATGGCTTCAACCAATAGCTAATATTCAAATGTTCACTATTTTACAAATTGGACAGGGTTTGGTGAAGACTGCTCTGTACTTCATATGCTATCTGATAGAGCTGGAATATTCAGGATGGCTTTTAAAAAATATATTTTTATTGATTTCAGAAGGGAAGGGAGAGAGGGACAGAGATGGAAACATCAATGATGAGAGAGAATCAGATAGGCTGCCTTCTGCCCGCCTGGGGATTGAGCCTGCAACCTAGGCATGTGCCCTGACTAGGAATTGAACTGTGACCCGATTTCTATACACTGATTTTTCTTTTGTTTATTGTGTTACAAACCACCCCCAACCTTAGTGGCTTCAAATGACAACAGCATTTATTTACTTACTATCGTGCAATTTGGATTCTTCTGGTGAGAACAGCTTATCTCTACTCTAAGATAGCTGCTAGGACTGGAATGCCTACTGTGGCTTCTTCACTCTCATGTCTAGACCTCAGCTGGATGGTTAAAACATTTGGAGCCTGGCTAGGCATCTTTTTTCTTTATACAGTTCCTTTACAAGGCTGGCTTGGGCTTCCTCTCGGCAGGCGGTCTCATGGCAGGCTGACTGCTTACAGACATGCTGGCTTTTTTTTTTTTTTTTTTTTTTTTTAGAAGGCAAAAGCAGAGGAAGCCAGGTCTTCTTAGTGCCCGAGCTTGGAAATCCCCGAATGTGACTTTAGTTGCATTCTATTTGTAACAAGGGCAAACCCTGACTCAAGGAGTGGCAGATAGCCCTCACCTCTCAATGGGAGAACTACAAAGAATTTGAAGGTGTCTCAGAATCACTACACTGGGATAACTCCTAGGTGATTCAGGTTTACGTAACTATTCACTTGGATTAAGTTTTCTGGAAAAGGTCATGTTTTACTTGTGGATACATTTAAAAAAACGAAGTCCGAAACGAAACAAAAAAAGAAAAAGAAAACCCCATTCTGTCAAAGATAGAGACTGACTTACTCTACCTCTCTTCAGGTCTCCTACCTGTTATCTCCATTGTCTATCAGTTGTAGGTAACATCTCTTAACATTTCTCTGTCAACTCTACCATCTTTGCTTTTATCTATTCTTCCACTTCCACTTTTTCAGTTTCTGGTGTTTGTACTTTCTTTATGTTGTTAAAATTGAGATGACATCATGATGTGTCCATATTTAATTCCATGCTTTGTAGGTTGATTCTAAATTTGATCACTAGTAATAGGTTTTATGCTACTGTGACTATGTAAACATTCACTACAGAGTCAGTGTGCTGTAATTATGCATCTTTTGTTTCACAGGGTTTCCCCCCGCCCCTGGAGTCTCTACCAGTTTTTTCTTGCCTTCTTTTCTTTAATTGTATCCTTAAGATAGTCTGGCATCACAGGTGTACTAACTAATCTAAGAAACCCTGTGTTTCCTAGATCCTCCCCAGCTAGAGCCCCCTGATGCCCGGTTTCAGGTGGGACTGGTGGCTCGCTCTGTTGTCTGTGGCACAGCCCTTAAGTTTGGATTCACTGTTTCCTAGATCCCATGACTTCTGTTTTTTGTTTTACTGTTTTGTTTTGCTCAAAAATATCTTTAAATAACTTTTCCAAAATGCTTGTATGGGAAATCTTCTGAATCTTTCCCATTGGAAAGTGAGTCTATTCTGATCAGAATTTATTTCAACATTGTTGGAAACAAAATCCCTAAGTACTCTTAATTATGCTATAAATGTTTTTTTTAACTTGTCTCCCCCCTCCCCCCACAAATCTATATAGAATCTTATGTTTGTCCCCTTCATCCTGATTTATTTTTTCTTTTTGGTGTTCATATTTTTGAATATTAGGCATTGCAATCAGACATTAGTTGTTGGGCTTATTTATTGGTAATTTATTACATTAAATAACAAACTTGTAAAATTTAACCTAAATGGAAATCATTATTGTGAAACAAATAGATAAACTTTTACCTAAAACTGTAAAAAATGTTTGGAGTATCCCTAAGTCCTTATTTAAGAATCTCTTTGCTTTTTAACCTGGTGAGATAAGGTGGTACTGTTTAAAACTCTTATTTCAGGAAGGTTTTTCCCTGCAGGTGAATTTAAGCTTTATCTTTTAAAAACAGTCAACAAGGTCTAAAAAGGTTTTAGACCCCTGAGCAGTAGTTCTTTTAGGTCAATTCTGTTACCCTCCCCCCTCCTTTGAGACAGCTGTTGAGAAAATAAAAGGTTGAGATATAAACCCCATTAGCAGCATTCATGCCTGGAAGAAAAATGTGCTTTATTGTTTTAGTATATTGAATGGAACAGCCTGTGAGTCTGTGCTGACTTTACCTCTGGAGGTGTGAGATTTGAAGCTTGTGATTTTTAATGAAGGAAACTGGATTAAACATTGACCCTTTACATAAATTATAAGCATGTGAAATAACACTGTGGAAAACATTGCCTGGAAGCAGGAACTACATTAATAGCAGGTCATGAGACAAACGAGGTGCTGTGTTGGCAAGTCCAGAGCCCATGGTTTCCAAAAACCATCTGATCCTGTATATAACTGAGGACGCTTAAACAAGCCAGCCAATTAAAATGGAAGGACCAAAAAACTAACTGGTTCTGGAGCCATGATACAGAGTAAGGTGTCATACCCTCCCCTGACTCCAGTGGACGGTGAACTTCATAAGCTTCTTTTAGGTTTGCTATTTCCAGCAACAAGAGGTATTATATAAATAGCCTTTGATAGTATATAGGTATCTATACTAATAAAAGCCTAGGTGGCGTCACAAGATGGCCACCACAAAATGGCCGCCACAAGATGGCCACACGCACAGCGGAGGCGGGACCCGGAGGCCACTCCACGTAGTGAGGCCTGGGGGTCCCATGGCTCCGTGAGGTGTGGAGGAGGCAGGTCCCGGCAGGGGAGGGCAGTTGGGGGCCATCAGGCTGGCAGGGGAGGGCATTTGTGGGTGATCAGGCCGGCAGGGGAGCAGTTAGGCGTCAATCAGGCTGACAGGGGAGTGGTTAGGGGGCAATCAGGCTGGCAGGCAGAAGTGGTTAGGGGCAATCAGGCAGGCAGGCAGGTGAGCGGTTAGGAGCCAGCTGTCCCAGATTGTGATAGGGATGTCTGACTGCTGGTTTAGGCCTGATTCCTGTGGGATCGGCAGTCAGACATACCCTAAGGGGTCCCAGATTGGAGAGGGTGCAGGCCGGGCTGAGGGACATTCCCCCCCACTTCACGAATTTCATGCACTGGGCCTCTAGTTTTATTATAATGTTTGAGGAATGCATTTCAAATTATTACTTGTGAACTTTACTACTCACTTTTTAAAAAGTGTGGAAGAGGTCTTCTATTGTAAAGTCAGCTTTGTACACATCATCCTGTGCCTAAGGTGAAGAGTCACTGGGAGAAGCAGTGGTACTTATGTTCTTCTCAGGCCTAACTTTATCACACTGCCCAATAGGTACAGACCAGTACATGCACTGACCATCCTGCAATCTCTTTGGATTTCAGAGAAGTTCTACTCTTGTTCTTTTTTTAAAAAAAATATTTTTATTGATTTCAGAGAGGAGGGGAGAGGGAGAGAGAGAGGTAGAAACATCAATGATGAGAGAGAAACATTGATTTACTGCCTCCTGCACACCCCACGCTTGGGATCAAGCCCAAAACATGGGCATGTGCCCTGACTAGGAATCAAACCGTGACCTCCTGGTTCATAGATTGATGCTTAACTACTGAGCCATGCCAGCCAGGCTCTACTCTTGTTCTTAAAGAAAGACTACTTTAATACTTAAAAGAACAATAATATTCTTTTCAGAAAATATATTAAAATATGATAAACTCATTTTTAAAGTATTTTTTAAAATTGATTTCAGAGAGGAAGGGAGAGGGAGAGAGAGAGAGAAACATCAACGATGAGAGAGAATCATTAATCGGCTCCCTCCTGCACGCCTCCAACTGGGGACCAAGCCCGCAACCCGGGCATGTGCCCTTGCCTGGAATCGAACCTGGGACCCTTCAGTCCACAAGCCAACACTCTATCCATTGAGCCAAACCAGCTAGGGCAACTCATTTTTTAATTTACACTTCTAGATGCAAACTTTCTGCATTTAGCACTTGCACTCTGTAAATGGTTGGTATATTTGGCAACTTCTCCACTGAATGCAATCATTTTGAAGGCAGTGCTTTCCCCCCATTGTATACTCTCACAGGTCTAGCAGGGTTTTGCACATATGAGATGCTCAATAATGTTTGTTGAATGAAATTAGCTAGATGCAGCCCTGTTCCTATTGTTGTTTCCCTTTAACTCAAACACTATGTTAGGGTATTGAAAGCACAGCAGCATTGTTCCCAGTGTTCAGATTCATTAGGAAGAGCGTATTTGGCTTGATTTATACTGAGAAATAAAACTTGAACCCAACAAAGCAATAAACTGCATACTTTTTAATTTTTTAAAAGATTGTCTGGCAAATCTGGCTTCTGTTGTATTTGCAATATGAAATATAGTTATTTTTGTTATTTAATAATAAGGTGTGTATTCTAGCAAGTATTTGGCAGGTTGGTGGTTTTTTCTGAGCACTAATTTTTTCTTCTTTTCCTTATTTTAAAAAAGTTATCACAGCTGAAACATCTGGCAAACTGATTTAATACACAGACGAATCACCACTGTTTTTTCATGAGTGGCAGTGCTTTTGATGACTTCTTGTGTTTAATAATGTCATTTCTTTTTTATAATTCACAAGGGCCTAGCAATATCTAAAATTCGTGGAATCTAATCCCTGGTTCTGCCAGGTCTGGCTTAATAAACAAGAAAGTAATATGGTAATATGAATTTGAGCTGAAAATAAATGGGTCTGGGTTGACAGTAAACTTGTGTTTACTTCTCTAAGATAATTATACTTGTCCTATGTTCCTCATAAGGTAATTTTAAGAGTCAACTTAAAATTAGTTGAAATAATTTATATAATATTGGGAAGTCTACATTTGGTAGATTTGGCCTATGCCTAGCAAGCCCAGTGGGCAGTATTGGGTAGTATACTGTGTGGTGAATCTAGTACAGCAAAGGATATCTATTGATTCATACTTGTAAAATGTTTAGAGCAGGGCCTGGCACACAATAAGCCCTATATAATTTTATTATATACATTTTAAAAACCAAGAAAATATTAATTAATTAGTAGAAAGGTCATTAAGTGTAACATTCCAGAGACCAGTTTAGTAGAATGAGGATCAAAAGTAAGAAGGCAAGGGTTTCAACGTGTATAAGGAAAGATTATCCATTTCGTTTTCAGAGTTGGGCAGCTAAGGGTAGGAAAAGAAAACCTACGTGGTGGAGTAGTGAGATTAAGCAAAGGCTGTACATGTGGTGGTGGTGGTGGTGTGTGTGTGCACGCGTGTGTGTGTATTTTTTAAATTTAAATATATATTTAAGATAACTAGTTAAGAGAATTTGACTGCCTTCTATTAAGTTAGACATTTAAGGAATTTACAAAAATGTAAAACAATACCAATATTCTTACAAAATGTTTTGTTTTGAAAAATTAAGTTACCTTATAATATACCATTATAATATGTATTTATTTATTGTTATTTTAAATGAATAAATAAATATTAAAAAATTTTAATTGCAATATCTAAAATGGTGATTATTGATAAATGCAGCCACACAAAAGCTCTTACAAATCTCTCAATGATTTTAGAACACAAGAATGGCTGTTCTGGAAACCTTTTAAAAAATGATGATAAAGATACATGATTATTGAGATGGAAAAGTGCCAAAGCGATGTCTCAAGCACAAGAGCAGGAGGGAGGAGGTGTGTCACAAAAACTGTGCTTAGAATGACCCTTTTTATTTAACACTAGTGGTCTGGTGCACAAAATTTGTGCACGGGGTGGAGGTGACCCTCACCCTTGAGTGGAGGTCTTAAAGAAAAGGATATATTGAAAAAATTGGAGTCCCATCTCCCAGTGGCTCAGTAAAGGTGAAGGATTTACTCTAGAAAAGAGAAGGGACACCTGCAATACTTAGAGGAAAGTATGAGATGATCGATGTAGTGAAAGTGAGATACTGAAGTGAAATAGAAGCACATGAAAGAACTTATGTGATCTCACAAGTGCGATAAATTAAAAGTGGATTGTCTGCTGTGGGGACCTGCTCTTTGTCTTTGGATTAAGAGTACTGGAGAATAACTGGAACTATAGGAAATGCAGACGTGAGAGATGCGATAGAGAATGAATTTTGGTAATGAAGTAGAAATAAAGTATGAAGGAGAATATGGTGATATTTATGGTAATATTTGCAACATACTGTTTGGATTTTTAAATATAGTGATTTTTAGGCTCATTATAGGTACATTTTAAAACACAGTCTTGCTTATTCAAGAAATATTTTGTTCAACAAATATTTATTAAATATTTAATTTCATAGGGCTTATATTTTAGAGTGGGAAGACATGTTGAAAGATAAAGAAGTAAAATATATAGTTTGTTAAAGAGTGATAATTGCTAAGGAGAAAAATTATGCAGAAAAGGTGAGGGTGGAAGGAAACGGCCTGATCACTCACAACTGCCCTCCCTTGCTGCGACCCACCTCCTCCCCCAGGACTGCCTCCTCTGTGTGAGGCGGCGGAGACACCTGGACCTGCCTCCTCCGTGCAGCATGGAGCTGCAGAACCCCTAGGCCTCACCATGCGAGTGGCCACCAGGCCGTGCCTCCATTGTGCTTGTGGCCATCTTGTGGTAGCCATCTTGTGGCGACGTCATGCGAGGGCACGAGGACCACCTAGGCTTTTATTAGTGTAGATTTTATACCTACACTAACTATATGTGCATAAGATATTCCTGGAGGGGTGTTCATTAAAATTACAGTAATAGTAATCTCTGGATGAATATTTTCTTATTTGTGCTTTCTTTTTTTCTTTTATTATTTTATTAATGAGCAGGAATCATTAAAACGAGAAAGCTATTTTAGAAACCACATTTTATTATTTTACAGAAAGTGTCATTTTTATGAAACCATATAAAAATATAGAATGTTCATAAAAACTTTTTATAGTGCATGCTTTTTTAGAGATGCTGAATAATAACTATGGTTTGTGTTCCAAATTTATAGCCCAATAATTTAACTTGGTAGTTTGAATGGACATATTTAAGATGGTGTTATTTGTAGCTTGACGCAGTAGATGTTGATATTAGATATCTGAAAATGCAGCCATACATTAACTTTACTACTATGCAACTGGGGGAGAGAATGGGCATTGTTAGCTAAATCTCTTTGAAGTTCACGTGCAGCAGCGCTTTTAAGCTGTTACTTTAAGCCTTGAGGAATTGCTGTTAGAAAGGCAGGATGTTAGAGTTGGATTCCAGTTCACTTTCATTGATTATGTTTTAAGTCTGGGGCTGCTGTTGTAAGTACTAGTCACACAGCTGAATGAAGATTGCTGAAGGTGGCAGTAAGAGTCCCCTGGTGTCAGAAATTAGTGACACCTTTACAAACACTCTTGAGCATAAAAGCCCTGGTGCTGGGATAGTGGGGGAAAAAGCCCTGTCTCAGTTGATTCCATATCCTGGTCACTCCGAAGACAGACTATCTAATCTCCTGGATACTGGACCTTTTGACCCTTGAGACTTGACTTTCCATTTAACCTCTCTTTTGACCTTTTCGTTTTAAATTTTGCCTTAAAAACTTAAGTCTTCTGGACTAATTCTTTCTGTGACGTCTGGCACCCTAGACTTCTGATTTGCCAATAATTTTCCTTAGTCTTCTGTGTTTTAACTTGTTAACTTTCATATCTTTCTGCTCACATTATTTTGCTGGTCTTTGCTTCTGACAGACACAATTGTTTTCATGCCTAGCATTGGTATGCAGTAGCCAATTAGTCTGTAACAGAATTGACCGGATTTCTAATTGGATTTATAAATTTCAATAATTGCTATGCCTGAACTGCTGATCAGAATGATTTGTTTCTTGAAATTATGAAATTACTTAACTAGTACAAATTAGTTAAGTAATTAATTCTATATTATTTATTTAGTCAGTTTGTGTCTCATAATCTACAGTATTAAAAATAAAACATAAACCAACTCTGAAAACATAATAGTGAGCTAAAACTAAGCTTTTCTAAAACTACTCTGTTTTTACAGATAGTTTTTTTTTTTTTCTAGCAAAAAAGAAAAAAAAAGACTGTGGTAGCTTTTGAAATAAATAAAATCACATAGAAAATATGTAGTTGTGACTTAATTATTTCAGTATGATTAATGCTTTTGTCTTTTTTTCCAAAGCTCCTTTCAAAGTTGTTTATGATTTATTCTGACTGCAGGGTAACTGACAGAGGCAGGTCCAGTGTGTGGAGTGAGTTATCCTGCTAATACATCATGTGGTCCTAGTTGTCATAAAACTAGGACTCAAGTAACATATTGAGGTCCTGTTTTAAGGATGAGAGGAACCTGGAATATTACAATCTGTCTGTCAGTTTTTTAAAAAGCAAAAAAAAAAAAAAAAAAAAAAAAAAAAAAAGCATTAAAAAGCCAAAATACTTGAACCCAGAATAGATGTTGAGCAACAATGAGCACTTATTATGTGCCAAGAAAATATACTCTCTCATTTACTCCTTGTAACAATTATTGGAACTAGTTTCAGTAAACCATTTTATATGCAAACAAAACTAAAGTTTTAGAGAAGTTTGTGATCCATTTGTATATGGCCGCACAGGCAGTAAACAGGAGAGCTGGGATTGCAGGCTGTTTAAACAGATTTGAAAGGTGTTACATTTATAACCTATATGCCTGTAGGTTTAGCAGATCATTGAATGTAGTGGAGGTAACTTAGGTCAATGTTATAATATGTTTGTGCTGTGGGCATGGTGGGATACTCGATTACCACGAACCCTGGGCTTCCTGAGGTGCTTTACGTGGGTCAGCAAAACTTTTCATCATAATGTTAAGACGTTCTACGTCCTTTTCACTATGTTGGCGTATTCACTGCTGGTACAAAAGCAATGGTAGATAAAATGCTGTTGCCTTAGCATGTATTGGCACCAACTCTGTTAGTGATCATTGAACTCACAGTTTTTGTTTTTGTTTTTTTAAAGACACTTCACTTAAGAGTGTCCTCGATGAATCAGTAGAAATTAATTTATTAAATGTTGAGAACACATCTTTTTAGTATGTGCGACAAAATGAGAAGTGCCTTATCCAAATACAGGGGTTGTTTAGAGGAAACTTATCTGTGCAATTATATGAGTTCTGTGGTAGGCAGATTAATGGGCCCAAAAAATGTTCTTGCCCTAATCCCTGTGAGTATTTCACCTGACAGGGCAAAAGGGACTTTGTGGATGTGGTTAGGTTAAGGATCTTCAGATGGGGCGTTTATCCTGAATATCCAGGTGGTCCCAATGTAATCACATGAGTCCCTAAAAAGGGAAAGAGGAAGCTAGAAGAGGAGGTCAGAGAAACATGATATGAGATGACCTAGACCTGCCTTTGCTGGCTTTGTAGATGGCGGGAGGGGCCACAAGCCAAAGAGTGCGGATGCTCCGGAGAAGCTGGGAAGAACCCTCAGGTGAGAGCCAGAAAGAAAGTGGTCCTTGGTTGTACAACTGTAAGGAAATGCATTCTCTCCCGAGACTCCGAGAAAGAGTGCGGTCTTCCAGCACCATGACTTCAGTCTCGTGAGACTTGTACTGGACTCTGGACTTACAGAACTGTAAGACATAAAAGAAAGGTTTTGGCAAGTTGTTAGGGCAGCAGCAGAAAAGTACAAGTGATGTGCTGAACTAGTCACTTTTGGATGGAACACCATTTTTATCTGAAAGCATGATTCACAGCAAAAGATGTTTAAATCAGTATTGGGTGTATGGCAGACATTTTCTTGAAAATGGACAAAATGATCTTACCACTTCAAGGAAAACAATTGATAGTATTGAGAATTTTGGGAAAACAAATTTATCGCTCTGTACTTGTCAATATTAAAGACTTCTGATGAGAGTAGTGGTGATATTAACGTGTGATATTTTGGTAATATTTAATAAAATGTGTCAATGTCAACATTTGCATAACTCAGTGAACCAATATTATCCAAAAGACCAAAGCATGAGTTATGAAGTCATGCATTGATAAAAGATTCATTCAAAGTGCAAGAAAAAGAAATGAATTTTAATTCTAATGAACAAAATAAACTGATGAACAAAATAGAAATAGAGGCATGGATACATGAAACAGATGGACAGCTGTCAGAGGGGGTGGAGATGGGGGGCTGGATGAAAGAAGGTGAAGGGATTAAAAATATTTATCTATCACATAGAAATAGACAACAATGTGGTGATAGCCAGAGGGAAAGGAGGGTCGGGACAGGTGGAGGTGGGCAAAGGGGGGATAAATGGGGATGGAAAGAAACTTTGCTTTGGGCAATGGACAGACGATGCCGTGTGCAGATGAATGTTTTATTGAGTTGTACACTTGAAACCTGTATAGTTTTGTGAACCAGTGTCACTTCAATAAATTAAAATCCAATTAAAAATGGATTTTATCCCAGCCGCTGGTTCAGTGGCATGAACCAGAAGGTCCTGGTTTGATTCCAGGTTGTGGCACATGCCCAGTTGCAGGCTTGATCCCCAGTAGGGGCGTGCAGGAGGTAGCCGATCAATGATTGTCTCTCATCATTGATGTTTCTACCTCTCTCTCCCTCTCCCTTCCTTTCTGAAATCAAAAAAAATATATTTAAAAAAATGGATTTTAATGGAACAGCATATAGAAAGATTTCACATTGCAAAAGTCTTACAAAAACTATCATTTATTGATTTGGGAGGTGGTGTCAAAAAAGAATAGTCATAATTATCTGAAAGGAGTTTTAAAATCCTCCTTTTTCCATTTATATATATTTGTGTGCTACTGGACTTTTCTTTATATACTTCAAACAAAACAACATATTGCAATAAATTGAATACAGAACTAGTTAAGAGAATTTGACTGCCTTCTATTAAGTTAGACATTTAAGGAATTTACAAAAATGTAAAACAATACCAATATTCTTACAAAATGTTTTGTTTTGAAAAATTAAGTTACCTTATAATATACCATTATAATATGTATTTATTTATTGTTATTTTAAATGAATAAATAAATATTAAAAAATTTTAATTGCAATATCTAAAATGGTGATTATTGATAAATACAGCCACACAAAAGCTCTTACAAATCTCTCAATGATTTTAGAACACAAGAATGGCTGTTCTGGAAACCTTTTAAAAAATGATGATAAAGATATATGATTATTGAGATGGAAAAGTGCCAAAGCGATGTCTCAAGCACAAGAGCAGGAGGGAGGAGGTGTGTCACAAAAACTGTGCTTAGAATGACCCTTTTTATTTAACACTAGTGGTCTGGTGCACAAAATTTGTGCACGGGGTGGAGGTGACCCTCACCCTGGCCTGCACGCTTTCCAATCTGGGACATCCCTCTCATAATCCGGGACTGCTGGCTCCTAACCATTCATCTGCCTGCCTGCCTGATTGCCCCTAACCACTTCTGCCTGCCAGCCTAATCACCACCTAACTGCTCCCCCTGCTGGCCTGATTGACACCTAACTGCTCCCCTGCCGGCCTGATCGCTCACAACTGCCCTCCCCTGCTGCGACCCACCTCCTCCGCCAGGACCGCCTCCTCTGCGCGAGGCAAAGGAGACACCGGGACCTGCCTCCTCCGTGCAGCGCGGAGCTGCAGGACCCCTAGGTCTCACCATGCGAGTGGCCGCCAGGCCGTGCCTCCATTGTGTGTGTGGCCATCTTGTGGCAGCCATTTTGTGGTAGCCATCTTGTGGCGACGTCATACGAGGGCACGAGGACCACCTAGGCTTTTATTAGTGTAGATTTTATACCTACACTAACTATATGTGCATAAGATATTCCTGGAGGGGTGTTCATTAAAATTACAGTAATAGTAATCTCTGGATGAATATTTTCTTATTTGTGCTTTCTTTTTTTCTTTTATTATTTTATTAATGAGCAGGAATCATTAAAACGAGAAAGCTATTTTAGAAACCACATTTTATTATTTTACAGAAAGTGTCATTTTTATGAAACCATATAAAAATATAGAATGTTCATAAAAACTTTTTATAGTGCATGCTTTTTTAGAGATGCTGAATAATAACTATGGTTTGTGTTCCAAATTTATAGCCCAATAATTTAACTTGGTAGTTTGAATGGACATATTTAAGATGGTGTTATTTGTAGCTTGACGCAGTAGATGTTGATATTAGATATCTGAAAATGCAGCCATACATTAACTTTACTACTATTTTTGTTTTCTACCTAGTATTTATGTTTAAGACTTATAAGACAGAATTATACTGATGATGTTTATAAAAATACTGACTGTTTAAGATCATAGCAGGACATGGCGGCTTTATGGTGGGTATAGTTAATTGTGAGCGAACACTGTCACAGAAATCCAGTGTTTGATGTCTAGTTCCTTTGATCTCATCTTTCTCTCAAGTTTGGAAATTGTCATATTTATTTTATTGATTCAGTTAACATGATTTAGTGAGTTAAGCAAATATGCAGAACCTAGGGCAGTTTCTTACCAGTAAAATCAGAATAATAATAGAATTACCTCAAAGGATGATTTGTGAGGATTGAAGGAGATAAAATATATGAAGCATTTAGAACAGTGCCTGGTGCATAATAAATACTCGATAAATTATTTAGGACGTGCCCAAAGTAAGTCTATAGCAAACGTTATTTACAAATAGCTAACTTTTCCCAATATCTATATATAAAAGGCTAATATGCAAAGTGTCCCCTTGACTTTCCATTTAACCTCTCTTTTGACCTTTTCGTTTTAAATTTTGCCTTAAAAACTTAAGTCTTCTGGACTAATTCTTTCTGTGACGTCTGGCACCCTAGACTTCTGATTTGCCAATAATTTTCCTTAGTCTTCTGTGTTTTAACTTGTTAACTTTCATATCTTTCTGCTCACATTATTTTGCTGGTCTTTGCTGCTTGCTATAGCGTGCACTGACCACCAGGGGGCGGTGTGGAATTAAGGAAGGCCCGGTCTGAGGAACAGCAGCTGTGTGTGAGGCCTCCCCCCACCAGCCAGAGGAGCCACCACAACTGTGAACAGCACCCACCAGAGGAGCTGCTACCAACTGAGGAGCAGTTGCTACCACATTTATAAATTTCAATAATTGCTATGCCTGAACTGCTGATCAGAATGATTTGTTTCTTGAAATTATGAAATTACTTAACTAGTACAAATTAGTTAAGTAATTAATTCTATATTATTTATTTAGTCAGTTTGTGTCTCATAATCTACAGTATTAAAAATAAAACATAAACCAACTCTGAAAACATAATAGTGAGCTAAAACTAAGCTTTTCTAAAACTACTCTGTTTTTACAGATAGTTTTTTTTTTCTGAAAGCAAAAAAGAAAAAAAAAGACTGTGGTAGCTTTTGAAATAAATAAAATCACATAGAAAATATGTAGTTGTGACTTAATTTTCACAGTATGATTAATGCTTTTGTCTTTTTTTCCAAAGCTCCTTTCAAAGTTGTTTATGATTTATTCTGACTGCAGGGTAACTGACAGAGGCAGGTCCAGTGTGTGGAGTGAGTTATCCTGGTAATACATCATGTGGTCCTAGTTGTCATAAAACTAGGACTCAAGTAACATATTGAGGTCCTGTTTTAAGGATGAGAGGAACCTGGAATATTGCAATCTGTCTGTCAATTTTTTAAAAAGCCAAAATACTTGAACCCAGAATAGATGTTGAGCAACAATGAGCACTTATTATGTGCCGAGCAAATATACTCTCTCATTTACTCCTTGTAACAATTATTGGAACTAGTTTCAGTAAACCATTTTATATGCAAACAAAACTAAAGTTTTAGAGAAGTTTGTGATCCATTTGTATATGGCCGCACAGGCAGTAAACAGGAGAGCTGGGATTGCAGGCTGTTTAAACAGATTTGAAAGGTGTTACATTTATAACCTATATGCCTGTAGGTTTAGCAGATCATTGAATGTAGTGGAGGTAACTTAGGTCAATGTTATAATATGTTTGTGCTGTGGGCATGGTGGGATACTCGATTACCACGAACCCTGGGCTTCCTGAGGTGCTTTACGTGGGTCAGCAAAACTTTTCATCATAATGTTAAGACGTTCTACGTCCTTTTCACTATGTTGGCGTATTCACTGCTGGTACAAAAGCAATGGTAGATAAAATGCTGTTGCCTTAGCATGTATTGGCACCAACTCTGTTAGTGATCATTGAACTCACAGTTTTTGTTTTTGTTTTTTTAAAGACACTTCACTTAAGAGTGTCCTCGATGAATCAGTAGAAATTAATTTATTAAATGTTGAGAACACATCTTTTTAGTATGTGCGACAAAATGAGAAGTGCCTTATCCAAATACAGGGGTTGTTTAGAGGAAACTTATCTGTGCAATTATATGAGTTCTGTGGTAGGCAGATTAATGGGCCCAAAAAATGTTCTTGCCCTAATCCCTGTGAGTATTTCACCTGACAGGGCAAAAGGGACTTTGTGGATGTGGTTAGGTTAAGGATCTTCAGATGGGGCGTTTATCCTGAATATCCAGGTGGTCCCAATGTAATCACATGAGTCCCTAAAAAGGGAAAGAGGAAGCTAGAAGAGGAGGTCAGAGAAACATGATATGAGATGACCTAGACCTGCCTTTGCTGGCTTTGTAGATGGCGGGAGGGGCCACAAGCCAAAGAGTGCGGATGCTCCGGAGAAGCTGGGAAGAACCCTCAGGTGAGAGCCAGAAAGAAAGTGGTCCTTGGTTGTACAACTGTAAGGAAATGCATTCTCTCCCGAGACTCCGAGAAAGAGTGCGGTCTTCCAGCACCATGACTTCAGTCTCGTGAGACTTGTACTGGACTCTGGACTTACAGAACTGTAAGACATAAAAGAAAGGTTTTGGCAAGTTGTTAGGGCAGCAGCAGAAAAGTACAAGTGATGTGCTGAACTAGTCACTTTTGGATGGAACACCATTTTTATCTGAAAGCATGATTCACAGCAAAAGATGTTTAAATCAGTATTGGGTGTATGGCAGACATTTTCTTGAAAATGGACAAAATGATCTTACCACTTCAAGGAAAACAATTGATAGTATTGAGAATTTTGGGAAAACAAATTTATCGCTCTGTACTTGTCAATATTAAAGACTTCTGATGAGAGTAGTGGTGATATTAACGTGTGATATTTTGGTAATATTTAATAAAATGTGTCAATGTCAACATTTGCATAACTCAGTGAACCAATATTATCCAAAAGACCAAAGCATGAGTTATGAAGTCATGCATTGATAAAAGATTCATTCAAAGTGCAAGAAAAAGAAATGAATTTTAATTCTAATGAACAAAATAAACTGATGAACAAAATAGAAATAGAGGCATGGATACATGAAACAGATGGACAGCTGTCAGAGGGGGTGGAGATGGGGGGCTGGATGAAAGAAGGTGAAGGGATTAAAAATATTTATCTATCACATAGAAATAGACAACAATGTGGTGATAGCCAGAGGGAAAGGAGGGTCGGGACAGGTGGAGGTGGGCAAAGGGGGGATAAATGGGGATGGAAAGAGCAATCTGTCTGTCAATTTTTTAAAAAGCCAAAATACTTGAACCCAGAATAGATGTTGAGCAACAATGAGCACTTATTATGTGCCGAGCAAATATACTCTCTCATTTACTCCTTGTAACAATTATTGGAACTAGTTTCAGTAAACCATTTTATATGCAAACAAAACTAAAGTTTTAGAGAAGTTTGTGATCCATTTGTGGACGATGCCGTGTGCAGATGAATGTTTTATTGAGTTGTACACTTGAAACCTGTATAGTTTTGTGAACCAGTGTCACTTCAATAAATTAAAATCCAATTAAAAATGGATTTTATCCCAGCCGCTGGTTCAGTGGCATGAACCAGAAGGTCCTGGTTTGATTCCAGGTTGTGGCACATGCCCAGTTGCAGGCTTGATCCCCAGTAGGGGGTATGGCCACACAGGCAATAAATAGGAGAGCTGGGATTGCAGGCTGTTTAAACAAATTTGAAAGGTGTTACATTTATAACCTATATGTCTGTAGGTTTAGCAGATCATTGAATGTAGTGGAGATAACTTTTGTTTATATACTTCAAACAAAGCAACATATTGCAATAAATTGAATACAGAACTAGTTAAGAGAATTTGACTGCCTTCCATTAAGTTAGACATTTAAGGAATTTACAAAAATGTAAAACAATAGCAATATTCTTACAAAATGTTTTGTTTTGAAAAATTAAGTTACCTTATAATATACCATTATAATATGTATTTATTTATTGTTATTTTAAATGAATAAATAAATATTAAAAAATTTTAATTGCAATATCTAAAATGGTGATTATTGATAAATGCAGCCACACAAAAGCTCTTACAAATCTCTCAATGATTTTAGAACACAAGAATGGCTGTTCTGGAAACCTTTTAAAAAATGATGATAAAGATACATGATTATTGAGATGGAAAAGTGCCAAAGCGATGTCTCAAGCACAAGAGCAGGAGGGAGGAGGTGTGTCACAAAAACTGTGCTTAGAATGACCCTTTTTATTTAACAC
>NW_005363468.1:2506667-2509230 GCF_000412655.1 Myotis brandtii
TATAGAATGTTCATAAAAACTTTTTATAGTGCATGCTTTTTTAGAGATGCTGAATAATAACTATGGTTTGTGTTCCAAATTTATAGCCCAATAATTTAACTTGGTAGTTTGAATGGACATATTTAAGATGGTGTTATTTGTAGCTTGACGCAGTAGATGTTGATATTAGATATCTGAAAATGCAGCCATACATTAACTTTACTACTATTTTTGTTTTCTACCTAGTATTTATGTTTAAGACTTATAAGACAGAATTATACTGATGCTGTTTATAAAAATACTGACTGTTTAAGATCATAGCAGGACATGGCGGCTTTATGGTGGGTATAGTTAATTGTGAGCGAACACTGTCACAGAAATCCAGTGTTTGATGTCTAGTTCCTTTGATCTCATCTTTCTCTCAAGTTTGGAAATTGTCATATTTATTTTATTGATTCAGTTAACATGATTTAGTGAGTTAAGCAAATATGCAGAACCTAGGGCAGTTTCTTACCAGTAAAATCAGAATAATAATAGAATTACCTCAAAGGATGATTTGTGAGGATTGAAGGAGATAAAATATATGAAGCATTTAGAACAGTGCCTGGTGCATAATAAATACTCGATAAATTATTTAGGACGTGCCCAAAGTAAGTCTATAGCAAACGTTATTTACAAATAGCTAACTTTTCCCAATATCTATATATAAAAGGCTAATATGCAAAGTGTCCCCTTGGGAGTTCGGCCGGGAGTTCGATTGCTTGCTATAGCGTGCACTGACCACCAGGGGGCGGTGTGGAATTAAGGAAGGCCCGGTCTGAGGAACAGCAGCTGTGTGTGAGGCCTCCCCCCACCAGCCAGAGGAGCCACCACAACTGTGAACAGCACCCACCAGAGGAGCTGCTACCAACTGAGGAGCAGTTGCTACCACAACCGCCCGAGGAGCAACCGCAGCCCAAGGAGCCACTGCCACCCAAGGAGCAGCCACTGAACGACTAAACATCTAGATATGGCGGTACGATCAAACATGGGTAGACAAAGAAACCCCCAAAGGAAAGAAAATGAGGACTCACTAGAAAAGCAGCTAAGTGATACAGAGGCATGCAACATGACAGAAAAAGAATTCAGATTAAGGGTCCTAGAGTGCATACACCGGACGGAGGAAAAAATCAATTTATGCAAGAAGCAAGAAGAAACAGATGAAAAAATCAATAAATTATGTAAGAACCAAGAAGAAATGAAGAGTGAGATAGCTGCAATAAAAAACACCATTGAAAGTTTCAACAGTAGACTAGGAGAAGCGGAGGACTGAATTAGTGAATTAGAAGACAGGGAAACAAAACACACCCAAACTGAACAGAAATTGGAGAAAAAAATTAAAAGACAGGAGGAAGGCCCCAGCTGGCAGCCAGCAGCTGGGGAAGAAAGAAGGAAGGCCCCGGCTGGCAGCCAGAAGGCCCTGATTGCCGGCCAGGCCTAGGGACCCTATCCGCACAAATTTCGTGCACTCGGCCTCTAGTTCGTTATAAATCGTGCACTGTTTACATTAGCAATGATTATAAAAAGGCTCTTAGGTTTTCTTTTTAGAATAGGCACCTGCTTTTAGGGGGCATTCATAATTTGATTAGTACTGCTTTCCCAAATGAAAATACTCTGGGGTCAGGCAAGAAGCTTTGTAGTGTACTGATCTAGGAAAGTGAGTGGAACCATTTTCTTCTTGTTTGTTTGCTCATTTATCTATTCATTCATTTTTCAAACATATTGAATGTGAGCCATATGTGCTATGAAAAGATAAAAAGCCACTCTGGCTGGCGTGGCTCAGTGGTTGAGCGTTGACTTATGAACCAGGAGGTCATAGTTCTATTCCATGTCAGTCGGGGCACAGGCCTGGTCTGCAGGCTCAGTCCCCAGTAGGGGGCGTGCAGGAAGCAAAAAAAATGGATTTTAATGGAACAGCATATAGAAAGATTTCACATTGCAAAAGTCTTACAAAAACTATCATTTATTGATTTGGGAGGTGGTGTCAAAAAAGAATAGTCATAATTATCTGAAAGGAGTTTTAAAATCCTCCTTTTTCCATTTATATATATTTGTGTGCTACTGGACTTTTCTTTATATACTTCAAACAAAACAACATATTGCAATAAATTGAATACAGAACTAGTTAAGAGAATTTGACTGCCTTCTATTAAGTTAGACATTTAAGGAATTTACAAAAATGTAAAACAATACCAATATTCTTACAAAATGTTTTGTTTTGAAAAATTAAGTTACCTTATAATATACCATTATAATATGTATTTATTTATTGTTATTTTAAATGAATAAATAAATATTAAAAAATTTTAATTGCAATATCTAAAATGGTGATTATTGATAAATGCAGCCACACAAAAGCTCTTACAAATCTCTCAATGATTTTAGAACACAAGAATGGCTGTTCTGGAAACCTTTTAAAAAATGATGATAAAGATACATGATTATTGAGATGGAAAAGTGCCAAAGCGATGTCTCAAGCACAAGAGCAGGAGGGAGGAGGTGTGTCACAAAAACTGTGCTTAGAATGACCCTTTTTATTTAACAC
>NW_005363468.1:2509936-2515198 GCF_000412655.1 Myotis brandtii
TATAGAATGTTCATAAAAACTTTTTATAGTGCATGCTTTTTTAGAGATGCTGAATAATAACTATGGTTTGTGTTCCAAATTTATAGCCCAATAATTTAACTTGGTAGTTTGAATGGACATATTTAAGATGGTGTTATTTGTAGCTTGACGCAGTAGATGTTGATATTAGATATCTGAAAATGCAGCCATACATTAACTTTACTACTATTTTTGTTTTCTACCTAGTATTTATGTTTAAGACTTATAAGACAGAATTATACTGATGCTGTTTATAAAAATACTGACTGTTTAAGATCATAGCAGGACATGGCGGCTTTATGGTGGGTATAGTTAATTGTGAGCGAACACTGTCACAGAAATCCAGTGTTTGATGTCTAGTTCCTTTGATCTCATCTTTCTCTCAAGTTTGGAAATTGTCATATTTATTTTATTGATTCAGTTAACATGATTTAGTGAGTTAAGCAAATATGCAGAACCTAGGGCAGTTTCTTACCAGTAAAATCAGAATAATAATAGAATTACCTCAAAGGATGATTTGTGAGGATTGAAGGAGATAAAATATATGAAGCATTTAGAACAGTGCCTGGTGCATAATAAATACTCGATAAATTATTTAGGACGTGCCCAAAGTAAGTCTATAGCAAACGTTATTTACAAATAGCTAACTTTTCCCAATATCTATATATAAAAGGCTAATATGCAAAGTGTCCCCTTGGGAGTTCGGCCGGGAGTTCGATTGCTTGCTATAGCGTGCACTGACCACCAGGGGGCGGTGTGGAATTAAGGAAGGCCCGGTCTGAGGAACAGCAGCTGTGTGTGAGGCCTCCCCCCACCAGCCAGAGGAGCCACCACAACTGTGAACAGCACCCACCAGAGGAGCTGCTACCAACTGAGGAGCAGTTGCTACCACAACTGCCCGAGGAGCAACCGCAGCCCGAGGAGCCACTGCCACCCAAGGAGCAGCCACTGAACGACTAAACATCTAGATATGGCGGTACGCTCAAACATGGGTAGACAAAGAAACCCCCAAAGGAAAGAAAATGAGGACTCACCAGAAAAGCAGCTAAGTGATACAGAGGCATGCAACATGACAGAAAAAGAATTCAGATTAAGGGTCCTAGAGTGCATACACCGGACGGAGGAAAAAATCAACAACTTATGCAAGAAGCAAGAAGAAACAGATGAAAAAATCAATAAATTATGTAAGAACCAAGAAGAAATAAAGAGTGAGATAGCTGCAATAAAAAACACCATTGAAAGTTTCAACAGTAGTCTAGGAGAAGCGGAGGACCGAATTAGTGAATTAGAAGACAGGGAAACAAAACACACCCAAACTGAACAGAAATTGGAGAAAAAAATTAAAAGACAGGAGGAAGGCCCCAGCTGGCAGCCAGCAGCTGGGGAAGAAAGAAGGAAGGCCCCGGCTGGCAGCCAGAAGGCCCTGGTTGCCGGCCAGGCCTAGGGACCCTATCCGCACAAATTTCGTGCACTCGGCCTCTAGTTCGTTATAAATCATCCACTGTTTCATTAGCAATGATTATAAAAAGGCTCTTAGGTTTTCTTTTTAGAATAGGCACCTGCTTTTAGGGGGCATTCATAATTTGATTAGTACTGCTTTCCCAAATGAAAATCCTCTGGGGTCAGGCAAGAAGCTTTGTAGTGTACTGATCTAGGAAAGTGAGTGGAACCATTTTCTTCTTGTTTGTTTGCTCATTTATCTATTCATTCATTTTGCAAACATATTGAATGTGAGCCATATGTGCTATGAAAAGATAAAAAGCCACTCTGGCTGGCGTGGCTCAGTGGTTGAGCGTTGACTTATGAACCAGGAGGTCATAGTTCTATTCCATGTCAGTCGGGGCACAGGCCTGGTCTGCAGGCTCAGTCCCCAGTAGGGGGCGTGCAGGAAGCAGCCAATCGTTGGTTCTCTTTCATTATTGATGTTGCTATCTTTCTCCCCCTCTCCCTTCTTCTCTGAAATCAATAAAAATGTATTTAAAAAAAAGACATGAGATATCTGTGGGAGAGACAGGTGCTGTTAGATGGCTAATATGGTTTGGTGTGTCTCTTGGTCATTTGGAGGGGCCTGATGCTGCTACTGGGCTCTTGGTTTGGGCACCTGTTGGGAACAGAGGGAAATTCCCTGAGGGGAATGATGTTATCTTGTGGAAATGCTGAGCAAAGGGCCTCCCAGGTCAAAAGGGCTTACCAGGTTGAAGAGCAGCCATGGCTTTGTTTCAGTTCTCCAAGAACATTTTATCATCTGCTGACATGCCCTGGAGGCAGTTCGCATGGAAGACATATTAGTGATGTTTTTATGTTCTTCACATTCTATTCACCAGGCTAAAGGAGAACTTATGTGTTTTTCCAATATTTATAGGCCATCAAAAGTTTTAGGAATGTTTATTAAGGGCAAAGAGGTTTCTGAAAGTTTTTCCCTTGTGTTCTTCTAACTATCACTGGAGTTTTAAAAAATTTGATGATTATTTGTTTTATTTAGAAACATTGAAGGAATACTCTGTCCCAAATTCTTCCCCTCCCCCCGAATCAGTCTACAAACTTGTAGATTAATCATAAGGAATTCATTTAACTGTTATCTGTATAAAGAAATTTTTTATTATAATTAAATGTTCAAATTTTTGGGCTCATATTTTTACCTTTTGCAATAGTTTTTTAAACTAGTTTTTTCCCCTTGATCTTTTTACGTTGCTAAACTGAAGTATAATTTGTGAGGAACTGGAGAGTTACTGTCAGGTTGATCTGATGCAATGCCATAGAGGTGTCCAGGAAGGAGTCTGTTAGCTCACTGGAGATAAGTTTAGAAATGGCTTAAGCGCTGGGGAGTATGAGATGGGAAAATAGTTCAGGGAAGTGGACACACAATGTGCCCAGGTGATATATAATGAGATAAGAAAGAGTACCAAGCAAGGGATTTAGAATCCAGTAAGAGCCACAAGGGAAGAAGACAAATTATATACAAGTCACAATGTAATAAGTGCCATGAAGATAAAAACAAAGTGTTTCAGCAGTTTATTCAATAAATATTTGTTGAGTGCCTATTCTATGCCATGGGTGGGAGGGACATAATTTCCACTTCAAGAATTCAGGAAAATTGATTGTTTATAAATTATGATACATCTCTTGAAGATTAAAAGAATTAATCTTACTTCTCTAGTTCATTACCATTTTAGAGACAGACCTCTCGTTTGTTTCCTTTTTCTAACTATAGAGTTTTATAAAAATCTAGGGATTCAGAGGAAGAAACATAAGAATGAGTAGGTGAATTTTGTAATATTTTTCAATAGATTCTAATCACTTATATAGACTTAATATACATTTAAATAATTTTTAATAATTTCAACCAACTTTTAGTAAAATAAAATTTAAAATATATTGATGAATGTTTATTATTCAAGTTGGAATATATGGAAACAGGCTAAATTTGAACAAAGGATAAAGAGTAAAATCATGTTGATGGATTTTTCACTAACAAAATGTGAGATATAACTATAGTACTAGTGTATTGCTCTTTAACATCCTATATAATAAAAGGCCAGAGGCATCACGACTGGAACGACCAGAGACCAGACCACCACAGCCCCTTGCAGGGCTTGCCCCACCCCTCACAGGGCTGGCCCCGCCCCCAAGCAAGCGGTTAGGGGCAATCAGGCAGGCAGGCAGGTGGTTAGGGTGATCAGGTAGGCAGGTGAGTGGTTAGGGGTGATCAGGTAGGCAGACAGCCCCTCACAGGGCTGGCCCCACCCCCCAGCAAAGAAAGAGGGAGGCCCAGGCCAGCCAAGCCATCGCACTCCAGCCTGTCACCTGCAGAGGGAGGCCACTGGTGGCAGGGGAGGGGGGTCAGCGCTGCACAGATGGCAAGCAGTGGCAGTGGCGGAGGTGGAGCCAGCTGCCTGCAGCCGGGGGAAGGAAAGCCCTGATAGGCCCTGATCTCAGGCCAGGCCTAGGGACTCTACCCGAGGGGTTCCGGATTGTGAGAGGGTGCAGGCCGGGCTGAGGGACACCTCTGAGTGCACAAATTTTTGTGCACTGGGTGCTAGTATTATAATAATTGTAATTTATCAAACTTCTAAGATATGAGAACCCCAAATCATAAGGTTTTTATATTTCAAAAGAGAAATTAAAGGCTATCAATTAGAAGTATATTTTCATGTCATCCTATATAATAAAAGCTTAATATGCTAAGTGTCCAGTTGTCTGGTTGTCCGTTCAAGCAATCAAAACGTAATATGCTAATGATATGCTAAGGCCGTTCGACTGCTCGCTATGGTGTGCACTGACCACCAGGAGGCAGATGCTCTGACTGGTAGGTTAGCTTGTTGCTGGGGTCCAGCTAATCGGGACTGAGCGAGATGGGCCGGACATGCCCTGGAGCCCTCCTCCCTGGCTGGCCAACCTCCCGTGTCCTTCCCCGGCCCTAATCATGCACCAGTGGGGTCCCTCGGCCTGGCCTGTGCCCTCTTGCAATCCGGGACCCCTTGCGGGATGTTGGAGAGCTGATTTCGACCTGATCCCGCAGGCCAGGCCGAGGGACCCCACTGGTGCACGAATTCATGCACCAGGCTTCTAGTTAATATATAATTGCATGCTATTTTTATGTATTCATTGTAGCAAGTTCCTAAGTGAATTCTATTAGGTCTGGTTTAATTGATACATATAATGTTTTTAATATAATAGAATATCATTAAAATATTTTTGTGATTTAAATTCTTGCAAGTGCTGACTTATCTTTATCAGTAAAATAGTACTTGACTAGCAGGAGAGCAAGTGCATGTCTTTCTTTTTGCTCATTTGTGTTTGAGGAAACAGTTGTAGTGTCCATGAGATAGAACAGTGATAAGTGCATCAAATAATTGTTGCAGTTGGGCCTTTGTGTTCCCATTGGCTTTCAGGGTCATAGACATAGACAACAGTATGGTGGTTCCAGAGGGAAGGGGGATGGAGGAGTAAAGGGGGTCAAACATATGGTGATGGGAGAAGATTTGACTTTGGGTGGTGGTCACACAATACAATATGCAGATGATGTATGTGGAATTGCACACTTGAAACCTATATAATTTTATTAACCAACTAGTAGCCCTGCGCACGAATCTGTGCGCCAATAGCTCGCCAGTAGCTCGTTGCCGCCCTCCAGTAGCTCTCCGCCCGCTGCCCTGCCCTTCTGTAGCTCTCCCTGCCCTTCCCCTCATAGCTAGCTGCCCTGCCTCCTCCTGTAGCTCCCCGCCCCCCGCCTGTAGCCAGTAG
>NW_005363468.1:2519137-2522727 GCF_000412655.1 Myotis brandtii
CCTTAGCTTGCTGCCCTGCACCCACCTATAGCTATCCACCACCCACTTGTAGCTCGCTGTCCCACCCTCCTGCTGATCCATGATCTGGTCATTACGTGGTCAGTCGTTACGCTTTATGGAGTAACGACCATTTGCATATTACATCTTTGTTATATAGGATGTCACCCCTGATAAATTTAATTAAAAAAAAATCAATATACAAAAGTAAAAAATGTGTATTAAAAATGCTGGGACATTTTCTTCTAGAAACAAACATGGTGTTAGTAAAGAATCAAAAAGCAATTTATATGTCACACCTCTCCTATAGTTTTGGAGAACACAGTCTACAAAAGTAAGCAGATGGCCATAGCAATTGCTCTACTCTGTGTATCGTGGAGGTAATATGGGAGCCATATTTCACATGTAACTGCCTCTCTCTGTTTGAAGTGGAAGGTTCTTTATCTATAGATCCCAAGATAAAACATAATTAAAATTTTAATTATATTTATTAACTAGTTTCATTGCTTTATGACTGTACCAGAATACTATGTGCAGGGGCATATTACAGGTTGAAATGAATATTAGGTGGTTATTTGTGGGTTGTTGCCCCATTGCTTTCTCTATAGACCACCACACTAACATGGTTGCTTTCAGTTAGAAAAAATATTTACAACTAGAGGCCCAGTGCACGAATTTGTGCACCTTGAAAGGAACTGTGGGTTGCAAGGCTGTGGTGGGCACAGGGGCAGGTCTCGGCCATCCTCCGTGCCCTCGCCTGGCCCCTCCCATCACAGTCCCTGGTCCCCTGTCTGCCCGCAGTCCCACTCCCGCCGCCACCGCTGCTCCCATGTGCTGATGGCGTTGGCCCTGCATGCACCCACTGACAGCATGAAGTGATTGGGGCTGGCACCAGCAGTGGATGTGAATGGGGCCAGTGTCTTCAGTGGGTGCGAGCGGCAACTACTGCCCTGATCGCCCTTCAGGAGCAGTGGGAGGTGGAGAAGCCCTCAGGGGTGATTGGAGCCAGCAACCGCCACTCGCACCCGCTGATGGTGCTGAGTGATCGGGACCAGCGCCGGGCACTGGCAGTGGGTGCAAGCAGTGGCTTCGGCGCTGGCTGTGGGTGTGAGTGGGGCCAGCGCTGGCAGCAGGTGCGAGCGCCGGGTGAGATTGTGGTGCACGGGAACAAAGAATTTTCAGTACCAACCAGAGGCTCGTCCCCGCTCACCTGCTCCACCATCCTGCCACGTCCAACGCCTGCCATGTTCCACACATGCCCCCTGGTGGTCAGCACATGTCATAGCGACCGGTTGTTCAGTTATTCTGGTTGTTCCACCGTTCAGTCTATTTGCATATTAGCCCTTTATTATATAGGATGAGAAACTATAGTCCAATAAGGGTTGATCATAAGGTTTTTTTGGAATACCTAGTCCAGGCTTATCTTTTTTAAATACATATTTCTGCTGCTTTGACATGAGTCCCCTCTTTTTTTAGAACCATTCCATGATTTAAATACTCAGACTTATACCTATCCTCAGCTTTTCTTTGTTGAAGAGCTCTGACTGATGTCTTTTTTCTGATGAATCATTGAAAATTTTGACAGGAATGCAAATGGTTCCTGATGTCACTCCTCCCTTCCTTAGTGATAGGGTTTTAAACTAGGTACATGTCCAGTGAGAGTTAGGACTACATTTTTTATTTTTATTGATTTTAGAAAGGAAGGGAGAGGGAGAGGGAGAGATAGAAACATTAGTGATGAGAGAGAATCATTAATCGACTACCTCCTGCACACCCTACATTGGGGATCAAACCTGCAGCGGGGGTATGGGCCCTGACCAGGAATCGAACCATGACCTCCTGGTTCATAGGTCGATGCTCAACCACTGAACCACAACAGCTAGGCATGACTACATTTCTTAGTTGCTCTTGTTGCTAGGAATTCCTCTAATTCTGGCCAGTGGGGTGTAAGTAGATTTTTGTGTGTGACAGCTTTCTTAAGAAAGAGAGTGTCCAGTGTGTGTGTGTGGGGGGCGGGGAAAGGGTGAGGTAGGGAGGGGAATACCCCTTACTCTCTTTTTCTCTTCATTCTTTCTTCACATCCTGCTGCCTAGAATACAGTTGACACTGTTTTGGACAGTGGGATCGAGACCCCTAAGGTAGAACAAGAAGAGAGAAGGGACCTGAGTCTTTGATGTTCAGTGCCACGATGGAGTTCTAAAACTCCATCCCTGCACCCTCAACTGGACTTTTAGAAAGGGAAATAAACGTGTGTTTCTTGTAACCAGTTGCTTTTTTGGGTTTCAGTCATAGCAGATGAACCCAATCCCAGTGATCCTCATAGATTTGGCTACCAGTTAGGACACGGAGGCAAGGGTGAGAGCCACCATCTATGAAAGGATCCTGAGTGACCTCCAGAATTGGAGGCCCAGGCTGTCTACAACCAGGGATCCGGCCCTACCATTTCTCTTTTCTCCATATCTTTTATATTTTTTAAGATGATGCAACAGAGCCAGCATCTTTTTTTTTTTTAAAGATTTTTAGAATTAATTTTTAGAGAGAGAGGAAGGGAGAAGGAGCGTGAGAGAAACATCCATGTGAGAGTGAAACATCCATCAGCTGCCTCCTGCATATGCCCTACCAGGGATTGAACCCACAAACTGGGCATGTGCCCTTACTGGAATCGAACCAGCAACCTTCCGGTGCTGAGACAACACCCAACCAACTAGGCCACACCAGCCAGGCTGTATGTTGGTTTTAGTTCTCTTTTCCTCTGGGTTTCATTTTGTGTCAATTCAGACTGAATTTCTTCAGAAAAGGGACCTGGCCACCTGTGGTGCCAGATTAACTTACTTATCAGCTTGAGACCTCCATGGGAAACAGCTGTATCCCATCTTCTTTTGAAACATATTAGGGAGCGACTCAGATTGACTTTACTTGGGCCCCCCGCCCACCCCTCTATATGTCACTGGTCCAACTTGGATTACATGCCTTTCATTGTGGCCCACTTTGTGGGGGGTTGGGAGATAGGGTGAGTGGGAGGGTGCAAGAATTGGCAGTGTCCACAAGAGTCATTTGTTCTAAATGAAGGTGAGTGGTGGGTGCTGTTTAGGTAAAACAGTGCCTATTTCAGTGACTAAGTTATTCACAAGTGATTTAAGGATCATTTCTTTCTCAAAAGCAGTTCATATATGAAAAAAAACAAACCCAAAAAACAAAACCATAGGCTGCTAATTTGCTTTGAATTTTCTTTCTGACTTTGAAATTGTGAGTTTTTACAAGATGCAGCTCAGATTGCTCCCTTGTTTGGAAATTTTAATGAAAATGAATTCTGGCCACATTTACACTGTACAGGCTAATTACTAGTAGTCACTGTACAGATTTCCTTAATTTCTTGTATCTTCAGCCATGTTGATTGTAATATCAGCACTGAAGCTTTGTTGTAATCCTTTTAGTATAGATACTAGAGGCCCGCCCGGTGCACAAATTTGTGCATGGGTGGGGTCTGGCTGGCCTGCCCCGATGGGAGCCATCGGGCTGGGTCGGTGGCGGGGAGGGAACATGGGAAGTTGGCTGGCTGACCCTGCCCCCCAAATGGGGGGGGTGATCAGGGG
>NW_005363468.1:2522737-2536163 GCF_000412655.1 Myotis brandtii
GGGGGGAGGGGCCGCGGGAGGTTGGTGGGGGCCAATTGGGGCCCCGATTATGCCTGTTGGCCGCTGCAGTGCACATTATAGTGACTGGTCATTCTCGTCATTCCATCGTTCCGGTCACTTGGCTTTTATATATATAGATGAGCCAGCATGTGGGTGTTAGAAAATTAAGGCTATTACATCATGAGAAATATTTCAGTACCACACATTCTATTTAAAATTCTAAAGTGAGAGTTTCCTTCAGGGAATTAAAATTTAGCAGTTACGCCCTGGTCAGTGTGGTTCAGTGGATAGAGCATCAGCTCGTGTACAGAAGGGTTTCGGGTTTGATTCCCAGTCAAGGGCATGTACCTGAGTTGCAGGTTCAATCCCGGCCAAGGTCTGGGTGCATGCAGGAGGCAACCAATCGATGTGTCTCTCTCACATTGATGTTTCTCTCTCTCTCTCCCCCCCCCCCACACCTCATCCTCTCTTCTCCTTTCCTCCCCCCCTCCCTCTCTAAAAATTAATGGGAAAAGTATCCTCGGGTGAGGATCAACAAAAAAAATTGGCAGTTATATGTTTGACATACATAAAAGTTGATAAATAAAATGCTTTAGGGAGGGCGTTCTCGTACTGTTACCAGTTTATTGAAAACTGAAATCATGAAAGACCAGTTAATTGAAAGGGAAAGGTGTAATGTGATTGAGTTCTGTGAAGGGGAGAGATCTCTGTCCACAAGGCACGTGCAGGGGTGTGGGGGCCTGGTTTGTGCTGGCAAAGGCTGGTCCTGACAGTGCACTCTTCCAGGTGGCTTTCAAGCAACTTGGTGACGTTACAGAGACTTCAGAGGTGAAGGTTGACTGCTTTAGAATTACTTCATTCATCAATGTGGTTTCCAGTCAGATGTCTGGGGAGTGCTTAGAAGGAATATATTCTTTCTCCAGGACTCTGCAAGGCTAATGCTTTTCATTGTTTTCTGCAATTAACGATGACAGGGAAATGGGTTGCTTGAATCACCGAAGTCATTATATGCTTCCCTTGGTGTCATTTAGCCAGACCACACAGAGAAGGGGAGGAGGGGACCTCTGACACGTAATGAACAAGGAAGAAAATCGTTTAACAGCCAGTAGCAGCTCTGAAAAAAAGTCTTTTCTGACCAGAAACTTTTCCAGGTGATACTCATCATCGTTGGGGGCAAGATGAAGGAATGAGGGCCAGAATGGCAAGTCTTGCTGCAAGTTTTCGTAGTATTAATTTTTTATGTCCCTAGGAGCAGCTGTATCAGACACACTCCATTGTGACTTAATTTTGTTTGCAGGAGGTTCGTTCTACTGGGAGGGCTGGACACAGAGCAGTGTAGACGAACCGCAGTGTGAATAGTCACCATGTGGAGCAGTGCTTTTCCTTCACCCTCGGCAAGGGCAAGCCCCGGTCAGAGATTAGGCATCTGGTCGCTTGCCTCTGCCTTTCCTGCCAGCTAATTTTTGAGAGAGGGGAAAACAGGTCTCCCCTTTTCTCCTTGGGTAGCAGGCAGTTCAGACTTCGTAGAAGGGAGACATTTGCATATTTCGTGGGTAATGATAATGTGTACAAGAAACTTGATGTCTCTGAACAGAAGCTCAAGAATGTTGTGTCGTTTCATTTGCAAGGTGTGAAATCTGTGGTGCTGGTATAAATATCCGAAGTAATACGGAAGCCAGGACCAAAATAGGTTTCTGGGAAATCCGTGGTGTTTTCTGCTTCCTGATAGTATTACAGCTTTCTCCAGGACCTCAGCCAGGGCCCGTCCTTCGAGGCCCCTCGGGGTGAGCCTTCGCTCCCTCGCCTCTTTTCCCAAGCCCGTTCCATTTCACAACGAGCCTGGCTCCAGGAGTCCTCCCCTGAGCAGTTCAGACATTTCATCAGTTAAAACTGCTTATTAAGTGTTCAATTTCAGCATTTTGTTTAGATGACTTTATACTTTCTCGGATCATGATAAAGGATCACAGCATATGTCCTTATTAGATTTATTATGTCCTGTATAAAAATATTTAACAGATTAAATGTTGACATACATAAATGCATTTATCAAGTGCTGATTATTTTGTTATACCCTTAATTTTTTTTAGTCTAACTTTGTTTTATTAACTTACTAATTTATTGCCAAACTTATCAGTTAAAATGGGAGCAGTAGTAATAATATTTTATAAAGTGACTTTTTTTTTTACTATTATGAAAAGCCTTTTTTTTTTTTTTTATGTTTAGGTAAACTAGTTCATGTGGGAAAGCTCCCTCTAGTGTTTCTTGGAGTAAATACAAATGTATTGAACTTACTTTTTTTTGGTAAAGACTTTTTTTTTTTTTTTAAATCAAATGCCTTTTCTGCATCTATTAATATGATCATGCAGTTGTTACCCTTTGTGGCAGGTCACAAAGGGTAACATGGATGGACCTGGAGAGCATTATGCTAAGTGAAATAAGCCAGAAAAGATATGTACCATATGATTTCACTCATATGTAGAATCTAATGAGCAAAATGGAGACAGATTCATAGATAAAGAGCAGGCAGACAGCTCTGGTGGGGAGGGAGTGCTGGGCGATGGAGGGGTTGATCAAAAAAGAAAAAAAAGAGAGAGAACTCATGGACAACAGTGTGGTGATTGCAGGGGTGGGCAGGGTAGGGGGGTAGGTTGAAATGGAAGAGGGGATAGAGGGGATAAATGGTGATGGAAACAAAATAAAATAAAAAATAAAAAAGAAACGTAAAATAAAAAAGTTTTTAAGAGCACTTTAGGGTTCATAACAAAATTGAGAGGAAGGTACACCTCTGTCTCCCATACACCTCTGTCTCCACACATACATAGCCTCCCCTGTTACTAGTATGACTAACAAGAATTGTGCATTTGTTACCAAGGGTGAACACTACATCGACACATCATGATCACCCAAAGTAAGTAGTTTATCTTAGGGTTCACTCTTGGTGTTGTATACTCTTTGGGTTTGGACAAATGTGTAATGACATAGATACCTCCTTATGATATTATACAGAGGATTTTCACTGCCCTAACATTTTCTGTGTTCTGCCTAGTCACTCCCCCTCCCCCCCTCTTTTTATTGTCTCCACAGTTTTGCCTTTTCCAAAATTTGTATAGTTGGAATCAGATATAGCCTTTTCAGATTGGCTTTTTTCATTTATTAATATGCATTTAAGGTTCAGGCTTGATAGCTCATTTCATTTTGGTGCTGAATAATGTCCCATTGTCTGGATGTACTTCAGTTTATCCATTTATGTACTGAAGAACATCTTGGTTGCTTCCAAGTTTTGGAAATTCCGAATAAGTATTCTGTCAGTATCTATGTACAGGTTTTTGTATGGATATACATTTTTGAGTAAATACCAAGGTGCATGGATTGTCAAATGTTAAGAGTATGTTTAGTTTTGTGAGAAACCAGTATTTTTAGTTTTATAACTATCTCTCAAGATATCTGTCTTTCAATGTGCCTGTGTCAGTTTGCGTTCTCATTAGTAGGGCATGAAAAGTTTCTATTGTTCCACATCCTCACCGGCATTTGGTGTTGGCAGTGTTCTAGATTTTGGCCGTTCTAATCAGTGTGTAGTGGTATCTCATTGTTGTTTTGAGTTGCATTTTCCTGAAGACATATGATGTGGAACATCTTTTCATATGCTTACTAGCCGTCTGTCTACCTTCTTTGGTGAGGTATCTGTTAAGGTTTTCCTTCCATTTTTTAATGGGGCTGTTCGTTTTATTATTGTTGAGTTTTGAGAGTTCTGCATATTATTTTGGATAATAGTCCTTTCCAGAAGTGTCTTTGGCAAATATTTTCTCTCAGTCTGTGGCTTATGTTCTCATTCTCTTGATACTCTCTTTTGCAGAACAGAAGTTTTAAGTTTTAATGAAGTCTACTTATCGATTCTTTTTTTTTCATGGATTATATCTTTGGTGTTGTATCTGAAAAGGCATCACCATATCCAAGGTCCTCTGGTTTTCTCCTGGAGTTTTATATTTCTGCATTTTACAGATAGGTATATAATCCATTTGAGTTAATTTTTACAAAGGGTGTAAGATCTGTGTCTAGATTCGTGTTTGTTTGTTTTTTGCATGTGGATGTCCAGTTGTTTCAGCATCATTTGTTGAAGAGATTATTTTTGTTCCCTTGAATTATCTTTGCTACTTTATCAGAGATCAGTTGACTATATTTAAGGGGGTCTATTTGGGAGCTGTCTCCTCTATTTCTATTGATCTATTTGTCTGTTCTTTTACCAATACCACACTGTCTTGATTATTGTAGCTTTCCAGCAAATCGTGACGTCAGATAGTGTCAGTCCTCCAACTTTGCTCTTCTTCAGTATGATATTGGCTATTCTGAGTTGTTTGCCCCTCCATATAAACTTTAGAATCAGTTTGTCAGTATTCATAAAATAACATGCTGAGGATTTTGATTGGAATGACATTGAATCTGTAGATGAAGTTCGGAAGAACTGACACCTGGACAATATTGAATCTTCCTAATCGTGAACATGGACTACCTCTCCATTTATTTAGTTTTTTTTTATTGTGTTCATCAGAGGTTTGTAAAGTCTTGTGTGTGAATACTTAGATTTATACCTAAGTATTTTATTTTGGGGAGTGCTAATGTTAATGGTATTGTCTTTTTAATTTCAAATTCCACTTGTTCATTGCTGGCTAAGCAATTGACTTTTATATATTAACCTTGTATCCTACAGCCTTGCTATAGTCATTTACTAATCCTAGGAGTTTATTTTGTTGATTCAGAGTTTTTACATAGATGATTATGTCATCTGAGAACAAAACAGTTTTATTCCTTCCTTTCCCATCTTTATGCCTTTTGTCTTCTGCTCTTGCTCAATTGCATTAACAAGGACTTCCAGTGTGATGTTGAAATGGAGGTGTGATCTTAGTGGGCACCCGATCCTTGCCTTGTACAGGAACTTAGTGGGAAAGCTTTGAGTTTCTCATCATTAAGTATAATAGCACTAGGTTTTTTGGTAGATAACCTTTATCAAGTGGAGGAAGTTGCCCTCTATTCCCAGTTGTCTCAGAGTTTTGATAATGAATGGGTGTTGGATTTTGTCAAATGTTTTTCTGCATCTATTGATAGGTCATGTGATTTATTTATTTATTTATTTATTTATTTATTTATTTTTGGTCTGTTGATGTGATGGATTATGTTAATTGATTTTCAAGTGTTAACCAGCCTTGCATACCTATGATAAATCCCACTTGGTTTTTGTATATAATTCTTTTTATGCTTTTTTGGATTCAATTTCAAGCATTTTTGAATTTCCTTGATATTTCAAGGATTTTTGTACTTATGTTCATAAGAGATATTGGACTACAGTTTTTTTTCTCTGCCCTTTTCCTCTGAAAGAGATTATAGAGAACTGATATAATTTCTTCCTTAAATATTTTATAAAATTTAACAGTGAACTCATGAATCTAATGCTTTCTATTTTGGAAGCTTATTAGTCATTGATTCAATTTCTTTAATAGAGATAGGCCTATTCAGATCATCTCTTCTTGTGTGAGTTTTGGCAGATGTGTCATTTAAAGAATTGGCCTATTACACTTAGGGTATCAAATTTCTGGGAATAGAGTGGCTCATAGTATTCTTCTATTATCCTTTTAATGTCCATGGGTTCTGTAGTGATGTCCTTTTTTTCGTTTCTGATATTAGTAATTTGTTTTATATCTCTTTTTTTCTTAGTTAGCTTGGCTAGGGGATCATTGATTTTTTACCTATATACTTTTAAGAATGTGAGCATGAAGAAAACAAGATGACTTTGGTGAAAAGAAGGCATCCAGTTGAATAAATGGATAGTAGATTGATCTCACATTGAAAGTGCTTTATGGTTGGGTAAAGGGCTATGCTGCATTTGAAATTGAGATTCTCATAGTACCAGCATACATAAATAAGTAACAACTTTTCAGGGGTATTTCTTAGATACCCTATTCTGTAATTATAGTGAGAAAATGGAAGATTTAATTTTCTTGATTACATTTACATAGGAATTTGCTTTTCTTGTATTAATGAGTTTGCTTATTTCATGTTTTTGGTTGTATCTGTATAAATACCCACATACAATAAAAGAAATATGGAATTATTTTACACAAGTGGCACAAATACTTTATAATCAAACTATGTTATTTTTATTTTGGTAAGGTACAAGACTGTTTTTGTTGTTGTTGTTGTTTTTTTTTGCCTAACTGCATACATTTTTTTTTCAAAATTTATTTCATATATAAATTAGTTCTGTTTTCTCCCCTGAGCTCTAGACACATATTTTCAGCTGCCTATTGTCATCTCCCTTGAGAAGCTGTTTGGACTTGTCAGAACCGAACAGCTTCTCAAAATTATCATGTCCAAAACTACGCTCCTGCTTTGTTAAGCATCCCCCTCCCTCAATCTGTGTCACTGGCCCAAACCCATGATGTTCATTCATTCCTCCTCTCCTCTCTTACACGTCACATTAACTACATCAACAGGTCATCTTGACTGTGCTTTTAAAACTATATCCAGACCCTTCATCTTCTCACCACTTTTCTTGCTGTGGATCGTGGGTGAGCCACCACTGTCTCCCCCTGGGTGGGTGCAGTAGGCTCCTGCCTCCTCATCTTTGCCATCTAATCACACAGCAGCCAACGGGACCTTTACACACAACTCAGCACCCGACCTTGGCTTTCTGTCTCACTAAGAGCAGAAGCCAAAGTCCTTTCAAGGTCCTGCATGATTTGGATACCCCTGGCCCCACAGTGGCCTCTTGGATAATCTCTCCTGCTTACTCACTCACATTCAGCCATACTGGCTCCCTGAAGTTCCTTGAACGTGCCAGGCGATTGTTTGCTTCAAGGCCTTGGTACGTGATGTTCTGTCTGTCTGGAATGCTCCTCCCCCACATATCATCATGGCTCACCTCCTTGCTGAAAAGAGGTTTTTACTCAACTCACTAAAATTGCAAATCTTCTGCCACCCCCTCCAAATGTTCTGTCCCCTTTGCCTGCATTATTTTTCTCCTTGGTAATCTTTACTATCTCAAATCCTTTATATTTTACTTGTTTTGTATCCCTGCTACTAAATTTCATGAAGACAGTGTTTTCTTATTTAGCAGCTTCTTCCATCTGCTTACACAATGCAAATCCGACTTAACATATTTTATTTACTTGAGCAGCATTGAATGTTTTCAATGTCCTAGCCGTGTGTCAGGCACATTTGCCCATTTAATTTAATTTTCCCAGCTTACCTCTGAAGTAAACACTTTCCCATTTCGCAGAAGAAAAAAGAGAGGCTGAGAGGATATGGTGTCTTTCCTGTAATGGGCAATAATGGATATTGGAATGGGGCTTTCAACTAAAGACCTCTAACTGCATGTTATGTCCCTTTCTATTATGTTACGCTGTGGACTAATCTGCTTTAAAAAATAATGATTTTGCTTTTGAAAGGGAATTTGAAAAGGACTGTTCTTACCTATCCTTTGCCCTCTGACCCTGTCACCACGTTTCTATCTTGTGCTCATCTTTTCCTGTAGCACAGCGGTTCTCAACCTGTGGGTCGCAACCATTTGGGGGTCGAACGACCCTTTCACAGGGTTGCCTAAGACCATCGGAAAACACATATATAATTACATATTGTTTTTGTGACTAATCACTATGCTTTAATTAGGTTCAATTTGTAACAATGAAATTGGGGGTCACCACAACATGAGGAACTGTATTAAAGGGTCACGGCATTAGGAAGGTTGAGAACCACTGCTAGCACTTAACTCAGCTGCTGCTGGGGACATTCCATTCCCTTAACCCAACTGCATGATCCCCCACATTTTGTTCCATGAGTTACTCTCATGTATTTTATATATGACCGCGTTTGCAAATTCTAAATGGTCTTACAGGCATGGGTCATATCTTCCAGAGAAGGAATTCGACGACATGATCAGTGAGATGGAATGGGAAGGGGAGAACTTAGCTGAAAAGTTTAAGGAATGTCTCTCTCTCTCTCTGATGCTGGAACAGACTCAGACGCCACCAAAAAGGAAGCAGTTAGAGAGTTGCTGAGCCGAAAATGAGTTTGGAGCAAAATGACGGGGGACTATCTGAGAAGGAAAATCCTGGTCTAAGAGGAAACTGTTTTGGCTCAAGCCCAAGATTGAAACTAAGCAACTTGGAAGCAGAGATAACTGGGCTTTCTTTGGCCCCAGATAGTCTCCTTCCCTGCACTCTCATTATTTTCTGCTTTATTGGTTTAACATTTGATGTAAACAGTTTGTTTCCATGTCTGTAGAACAAGATAGTGCACCTTTAGTTTTAAAATTCTGTAATTTTAAAAATCACTGTGTTACTCCAGTCAATTTAGACTCTAGACCTAGTGAAAATCACACATCTTCTTACTGTGCAGAATATCTCTTAAAGTAGTATTTTATATTTTTAACTGAGTACAAAGACTTGCTGAAGTACTTTTGGGTAAAAATGAAAATGGTTTAAAAATCATTTTTATTTCTAATTAAGATTGTCAGACGGCCTGACGTTAAAAATGACAGACCATGATCCCAAATAACTGGGAATGGAAAAACCTAAGGGTTTTTAGGTAACGGTCAATGTTTCCGTATGTGAGTGGGCCATTGCATGATGTGCACATGCCTTCTCATCACTTTCCATTGGCTGGAGATGAGCTTTAAGAAACCAAATAGAAATGATAACATGAAACGACAAAATCGGACTTTTCTCAAATGCTGACCTGATCATAATAGTTTAAATAAGACAGAATTAGGAAGGGACCCTCCCCTCCCCTAAAGGCACATACTACTCCCAAAGCAAATATATTTCTTTTCCATACTGTCTCTATTTGATTGAAACTAGTTTAAATTGTTAATTCTTCTCATTAGGCAGGTTTTTTTTTTTCATTTTACTTGAATTGTTTCCCAAGGTTTCCTTCAAAAATTTTTACACCTTTTCCCTCTTTTTGCATTTATCTATATCTTGCTGTACTTACTATAATTATTATAAAAATATGAATAAGAAATGAATTAATTAATCAATTAATCTCATATCAATTGTAAAAGGATTTACCCAGGTTGTTTTTTTTAAATAGAATTTTACTGATTTCAGAGAGAGGAAGGGAGAGGGAGAGAGAGAAACATCAATCATGAGAGAGAATCACCCATTGGCTGCCTCCTGCACACCCCCAACTGGGGATTGAGTCCACAACCTGAACATGTGCCCTGACTGGGAATCGAATTCTGACCTCCTGGTTCATGGGTATGCTCCACCACTGAGCCATACCAGCCAGGCCCAGGTTTTTATTTTAAGTATGTTTTTAAGCAGCTTATTCTCCCATTCATATTTGTATCCATTTTTAAATGTTTGCTGAGGTTCATCTATTTATCAGTGAAGTCTATGAGGAAAAAAGACATTGTACTAGAGGTTCATCTCTTATCTTCATTATTAATGAGTGCTGGGCACTTGTGATTATTTAAGTAGTGTAAGAAAGACAATGGTTATCAAATCAAAAATGTTCTTTCTAAAGAAAGCCAGCACTCTTGTGCTTCACTCCTGAACAATCAGGGTGTTTCCGGATTGCAGAGTCAGGAAATACTTTACTTTTGAAGCAATAACGGTTACTCCTGGAAGGTTTTATAATTGGCTGCATAGTGATAAGGTGGACTTCCAACAAACACAGTGCAATCACTGCTGACTTACTTAAAGAGAGAAACATCAATCATGAGAGAGAATCACCCATTGGCTGCCTCCTGCACACCCCCAACTGGGGATTGAGTCCACAACCTGAACATGTGCCCTGACTGGGAATCGAATTCTGACCTCCTGGTTCATGGGTATGCTCCACCACTGAGCCATACCAGCCAGGCCCAGGTTTTTATTTTAAGTATGTTTTTAAGCAGCTTATTCTCCCATTCATATTTGTATCCATTTTTAAATGTTTGCTGAGGTTCATCTATTTATCAGTGAAGTCTATGAGGAAAAAAGACATTGTACTAGAGGTTCATCTCTTATCTTCATTATTAATGAGTGCTGGGCACTTGTGATTATTTAAGTAGTGTAAGAAAGACAATGGTTATCAAATCAAAAATGTTCTTTCTAAAGAAAGCCAGCACTCTTGTGCTTCACTCCTGAACAATCAGGGTGTTTCCGGATTGCAGAGTCAGGAAATACTTTACTTTTGAAGCAATAACGGTTACTCCTGGAAGGTTTTATAATTGGCTGCATAGTGATAAGGTGGACTTCCAACAAACACAGTGCAATCACTGCTGACTTACTTAAAAAGAAGGGGAACTTCTAGGTGCGACAGAGGCTAATACTGAGGATTATTACATCAGTTTGGTTTATTCATTGCTTTTGGAGAACCACTGGCCACCGGCTTCCTGAGCACAGGTATCTTTCCTTAGTGCTTTTAATGATCCAGATTTTTACCCTGTGTTTGCCTGAGTCTGTAAACTGTATTGTGTTGTAGTTGTAGAATTTGTTTCTGAAGTCAGGCAAAATGTAATTTTTACAACTCCACTGGGTTGCTTGGAGTGTGATAAATAATTATGATAATTAATGAGAAATGACAGCATGACATTTAGGGGTCTAGTGGGAAATTTCTTTTACTCTAGAGTGAGGAATTGCTTTAATGTCTGAATTTTTGATACTTGAATCTAGGTTCTTTTAGTGAGATTACTGAAGTGTAACCGCAAAATGCTAGTTAAAGGTGGCACTGTGCTTTTTCTAAATAATCATGAGGCATTTGAAAAAAGCCCTGTTCATTTTATTGTTAGTGGAATTGATTACTTTGTGTCAATGGAGATGAATAATTTCAATGACTTACTCTATTTCTGGCTTAATAATAGAGACCATTTTCCATTTTCTTTTAATGTATATTATCTTGTTCCTAAAGTGACATTGATACAAAAATAAACCCACAGATATTTGTATCTAGATGAGACCCTATTAACTATGTATCTGTCCTCCCCTTTACTGGAGAGGAAATTCCAAGAGGCAGGATAGCAAAATGTCTGGTCCACCTAGGGATAGAATTTACACCTGTCAATCTCTCATTTGGTGCAACTTTTGAGGTCATCATTATTGTGTTATGTTAAAGATTATGTGCTGCCACAGAATAAACACCTTTCCTTGAGTTGGCATTAAGTCCTCATCTGCTCTGTGGGATGTGGGTGGACTCTGAGCAGTGGTGTTTTCTGTAGCTAGGGTGCAAGGAACCAGAGTGAGCAGCAGGAGTGTGTAGCTTGAGGTACTTCATAGCTTCTGGAAACATTCCTGACACACGCATTTGCTTCCTGCTTGGGGTGAGCAGAGTGGAAAGCCATGGCTCTCCATTTTGGGGACTGCCAGATCTCTTGAAATATCAACAGAAATTTAGTATACCTATCTCACTCCCAGAGAACTTTTATCAGGGTTCTAGGTAGCTGTTCACTACTACTTATATGCCTGTTTGCTGACAGCATTGCCCCATTTCTTCTGAGCAGAGAACACTTTCCCAGTGGTCATATAGAAAAGCTCTAAGTAAGATTCAAAATTCAACTCATTCTTTAACTTAAGAGCTTATGGTATAACTAGAGGCCCAGTGCACGAAATTCGTGCACTGGGGGGTGGGGGGTTCCTCAGCCTGGCCTGCACCCTCTTGCAGTCCGGGAGCCTTGGGGAATGTCTGACTGGCGGCTTAGGCCCGCTCCTCATAGGGAGCGGGCCTAAGCCGCCAGTCGGACATCCTTAGCGCTGCCACAGAGGTGGGAGAGGCTGCCACCACCACTGCTGCGCTCGCTAGCCATGAGCCGGCTTCTGGCTGAATGGTGCTCCCCCTCTGGACCGAACTGACCACCAGGGGGCAGCTCCTGCATTGAGCATCTGCCCCCTGGTGGTCAGTGCGCATCATAGTGATTGGTCATTCCACTATTAAGTTGGTTTGCATATTAGCCTTTTATTATATAGGATAGTATAGAAACAAAGGAGGTGTTGTAAGATTCAATACACACAGGAAGTCAAGTTCGTTTATATATGTAATGTCAGCACTGTCCTCTGGGAGAATATTGTTTCCTCAAAATATCATTTGTATGTGCAAGTACTAGATGGAGATTTTATTTCTTCTGCTGCTTCTGATAGTTCCTTTAAATAAATGCCTCAATAGAAGGTCTTCATGATTCTCTGATAACTCATTTCCCGACTATGAGTGTGACTTTTCTGCTGTGGGCTCTGAGCGTGTAGACAGGGGCTGTATAATGTTAACTTTTATGTGTGTCTGGCACATGATGACAAGCAAAAACCAGAGCTGAGTGTTGTTAGATCAGTCTCGCAGCTTGTCTCTCTGCGGCCCAGCTTACTGAGAGCTGTGGTTAGCTATGTCCTGAGAAAAGCTATTACAGGCAGCTAGAATTTAGGTTTCACAGTGTAGTTAACAACTCAAATGACTGGAAGGTTAAATGGCTCAGTTCAGTCCAGATGATGAGCTTTGCTTGTATAAGCTGGATCGTTAACTGTATCACATGTAGGTGCTGAGCCTTTACCTGTGGTCAGAGGGAGGTGTCCTGTGAGACTAGAAATTCAGACACTGATCGGTCCTTCCTGTAAGAGCTCTCAATATAATGGAAGAGAAAAAGTACAAACAGGTAATACAGAGTGAGTGACACAACGGAGGTTGAGTTGACTTTATTTGCAGCCTGAATGGTGGAATACAATATAACTTTAATAACGCACCAAAACAATTTCAATATTTGTAACAAGATAAAAATTCTTAAGGTTCATAAAATCCTGCTGATACTATTTCTGTCCGTACTTTTACAGAAACATGTTTGGAAATTTAGAAGCATGTTGGTTGCAAAATCAGATGAAAAATATTTAATAAAAAGATGGTTTTTAAGGAAGAAAGGATCATTCCATCTTAGGGCTTTGCCCACTGCACTAGAATCATCTTAACTTTTGCAGGGTTTAATGTCAGCTTGCTCACTTCCATAGCTTTGAACCTTGTCAGGTATTGAAGTAAAAAGAAAATTCCAGAGCGCTAAGGCTGCTGATTATGCTTTAGTACAAAACACCTGACTGTTCCCCTGAGCCATGCCAAGTGTTCAGGCGAGTCATTGAAACTACAGTGTTTGGACTTTATCTTTTTATAACAGCCAGCTGAAATTATTGTGATTTTTAAATTGTGAATTCTCTGGCAGTATATCCCAAATAATTACATGGAAGAGAAGAAATTCTGGATTTAGAATTGGTGCTGGAAGATTCGAAGATATGCCATAGGTTTAATGTGAAGCAGCCCTGAAGATAAGATGATCTCCTCTTTTTCCAAAGATAAAAATGACCAAAGCGGTTTTGTTGCTAGTACACATATTGAGGGTCTGATATGTACCAGGAATTGTTCTAGGCTCTGGGGATACAACAAGGAAAAAATGAAGAAGGATGGAAGGAAGGAAGGAAGGAAGGGA
>NW_005363468.1:2536194-2536740 GCF_000412655.1 Myotis brandtii
AATCATCTTCCTCCTAGAGCTTATATTTTAGCAAATAAATCATACAAAATGTTAAAGGTGGTAAGTGCTATGGAGAGCAATAAAGTAGGGAAAAATATCCAGGAAAATGCTGGCTGTGTCAGTGTGTGTGTGTGTGTGTGTGTGTGTGTGTTTTCCAGTGGGTCATATTCAGATGACAAGGACCCTGTACATTGTAAGTATTAGGTCTGATCAAATAATTGAATCAATACCCGCTCCATTGGGAACTGACCTTTAGACCACTTCACAACAGACATTCCCTGTCTTTTAAGACCATGTTCCACTTGCCAAGACCATTCCCCTTCCCCTTTAGACCTTCCCAGAATCCGGACCCACCCATAGAATTCTCCAACCAGAAAAAGCCCACCTAGAGTCCTTTAAAATCTCTGACTTCCATCCCTGGGGACTGATGCCATTTTGGGGCTCAGCCCATCTGGTATCCAGATGACCTAATCTATACTAATAAAAGGGCTGTGGCAGTGACACTGTAACACCATCATGACAAAACAGGCAGTGCTCTCGCGGGGG
>NW_005363468.1:2536793-2581839 GCF_000412655.1 Myotis brandtii
GAGAGGGCAGGGTGCGAGCTACTAGTGGTGGAGAGCTACGAGCAGCAGAGGGTGGGGCGAGAGCTACTAGCGGCGATGGGTGGGGCAGCCAGCTGAGACAAGCGGAAGTGAGCTACTCGTGCACAATTCCGTGCGCACTGGGCCTCTAGTAATTTATAATCATTTACCAATTTTGGCCTTCTTCAGGGACCCTTACAGTAAAGTAAGGATCTTGTCTTTTACCCTTAATGAAATGGGGAGCTTGCAGGATTTGCTAGTAACATGACAAATTTAAAAAGGATCCTTTCGATGTTTAAGAGTAGACTGAAGGGGGCAAGGTACACCAGTTAAAAAGTTTATTGCAATAAACTGGGTGAGATGATGAGTGGTACTCCATTGTGTGACTGTACCACATTTTTCTTATCCATTAACTTTTTACTTCAGTATTATTGACACATGATGTTGTATTAGTTTAAGGTATACAGCATAATGATTTGATACATGGATGCACTATGACATGATTCCCATAATAACTCTAGTTAACATCCATCACCTTACATCAGCAATTTCAGCTGGTGTGCTGCAAGAATATTTAGAACATGCAATACCTGACTAGTCAGAGGCACTGACTTCCTTTATCTTAGACTGTCAAATAAAAAAAAAAAATGACAATAGCCAACACAATAGTAGCTGTTCCATGTGAATGCCCTGTCTTGCACCATAAATATATCGGTCATATAACAGAGTTGTATCTTATTGGTCACATAATAAGGTTGCATCTGATTGGCTAATTCTTGGTACCAGAAATTAACCAATGATTTTTAAAAAGTCAGTTTAAAGCAAAAATGGTAGGTAATTACTGTTCTTACATTTTTTTGTAAGTAATTCAAAATTATACCTATTTCTTGTCAGATCAGCAAAATATATAATATATTTTTTGGTGTGCCACAGAATTTTAGTAATTAGTTTATATGTGCCATGAGATGAAAAAGGTGGAAAATCACTGCTTTACATAGTTACAATATTTTTCTTATGATGAAAACTTTTAAGATCTCCTCTCTTAGCAACTTTCAAATATATAGTGTAGTATCATTACCTACTAGAGGCCTGGTGCATGGATTCATGCACTGGTGGGGTCCCTCAGCCTGGCCTGCAGGGATCCAGGGAGGAGCTGCTCCCACTCATCCCAGCCCCCGCTCATCCTGGTCAGCTGAGCGGCACTCCCGCTGTGGGAGCGCACTGACCACCGGGAGCAGCTCCAGCGTTGAGCATCTGCCCCCTGGTGGTGAGTGCGCATCATGGCGACCAGTCGACTGGTAGCTTAGGCTTTTATATTTATAAACTAGAGGCCCGATGCATGAAAATTCGTGCAAGAGTAGGCCTTCCTTATCCCAGCTGCTAGCACTGGCTTCCCTCTGGCACCTGGGACCCAGGCGTCCCTCCTCCAGCTGCCGGCAGGCACCCGTGACCCAGGCTGCTTCCCTCCTCCGGCTGCCCTCAGGCACCAGGGACCCGGGCCGGCTTCCCTGGGGCTCCGGCTTTGTCAGGAAGGACATCTGGATGTCCGGAAGGTCGTTTGGCTGTCTGGTCTAATTACCATATCACACTTTTATTATTATAGATAGTTACCATGCTATATATTACATCCCAGAGCTTATTTATCTTTTAACTGGAAGTTTGTACCTTTGACTACCATTCCCCCCACCGTTGGCTTCTGGCAATCACCAATTTCTTCTGTTTCTATGAGCCCTTTTTGTTTTTGTTCTTGGATTCCACATATAAGTGAGATATATAGTATTTGTCTTTGTCCAATTTACTTTACTTTGCAAAATGCCCTTAAGGTCCATCCATGTTGTCCCAAATGGCAGGATTTCCTTCTTTTTTATGGCTAAATAATATTCCAGTGTGTGTGTGTGTGTGTGTGTGTGTGTGTGTGTGTGTGTGTATTTCACATTTTCTTTATCCATTTATCTGTTAATGGACACTTAGGTTGTTTCCATGTCTTGGCTTTGTGAATAATGTTGCAGTGAATGTGGGAATGCAGATATCTTTTCAAGATAGTGATTTTGGTTCCTTTGTATATATGCCCAGAAGTAGAATTACTGGGTCATAAGGTAGCTCTATTTGTAATAGTTTGAGAAACGTCCATACTGTTTTCCACAGAGGCTGCAGCAATTTACATTCCCATCAACAGTGCACAAGGGTCCCTTTTTTGCATGTCTGCATCAGCACTTGTCATCACTTGTCTTTTTGATTATATCATTTCAACAGGTGTGAGGTGATGTCTCATTGTGGTTTTTTTTTTTTTAATCCTCACCTGAGGATATTTTTTCCATTGCTTTTTTCAGAGAGAGTAGAAGGGAAGGAGGGCGGGGGAGGGGAGAGGTGAAAGAGAGAGAGGGAGAAGAAAAGAGAAACATCAGTGTGTGAGAGACAAATTGACTGGTTGCCTCTCGCATGAGCCCTGACTGAGGGTGGGAGTGGACCTGAAACCCAGGTATGTGCCCTTGACTGGGATCGAATCCAAGACCTTTTGGTGTGCAGGTCAATGCTCTAACCATTTAGCAACACTGGCCAAGGCTCTCATTGTGGTTTTGATTTGCATTTCCCTGATAATTAGGGAGTGTTCACTTGTTGATAAACATTTGTGAGTTTTTTTTTTTCCTGTTTTGGGGTGTTTTGACTAAGGCATCTGTGAATATTCATGTACAAGCTTTTATGTGAACATAAATTTTCAGGGCTTTTGGCTAAATCTCAAGATAGTGATAACAGTGGAATGATTGGATCCTTTGTTAAGTCTGTGTTTAACTCCTAAGAAACTGCTGAACAGTTTTCTAAAGTGGTTGTGCCTTTGTACATTTCCAAATACAATGTATGAAAGTTCCAATTGCTTTACCTCCCAGTGGGCATGCAAGCCATTCTAATAGGTGTGTAATGTTGTCTTACTATGGCTTTAATTTGTATTCTTCCTGATGGCTAATGCTGATGGTGTGTGGATTTTAATTTGTTGATCTGAAAAGTTGAAACTTTGGTTCCTGTTCGCTGAGGCTCATAATAACTTTTATTTATTTATTCATGTATTTTCAATCATTACACTTTTAAAAATTTTATCTTTTCCCCTTAATTTTCATTCCTCACAATCCTATATACTAGTAATAAAAGGCTAATATGCAAATTGTCCCCTTGGGAGTTTGACCCACTGGGAGTTTGACTGCTCACTATGACGTGTGCTGACCACCAGGGGGCGGCCCGGAATGAAGGCAGCCAGGGGAAGGAAAGCCCCAATCAGCCCTGATTGCAGGCCAGGTTTAGGGATCCACCTGTGCACAGATTTTGTGCACCGGGCCTCTAGTAACTTATAAAATTACTCAAAAGGTAGACTATGATTTATTAAAGGTTGATAGTGGCCTATATCATTCATGGTTTTGTTGTTTGGAAAATGAATACATTTAAAAGGAGAATGTATAATATGATATCATTAAATGTCAAATCTTACTTCCAAGTCATGTATGTCTGATAGTGTAATTTAAATTTTACATAGGGTCTGGCTGTTACTTTCTATATTTTATCATTTGGTAGCATTCTGTGTGATAATAACAGGTCTAGGAAACATACATGATCTCTAAAGAGTTGGCTGAAATGAGAATTGTAAATTATCTTTTAGGTTCCCGATGTTATCAGCAGCATAAGGCAGTTGTCTAAAGCTGCCATGAAAGAGGATGCCAAGCCCAGCAAAGACAACGAGGATGCCTTCTACAACTCCCAGAAGTTCGAAGTCCTGTACTGCGGGAAGGTGACCGTGACCCACAAGAAGGCCCCGTCCAGCCTCATCGACGACTGCATCGAGAAGTTCAGCCTGCACGAGCAGCAGCGCCTCCGGGGCCAGGGCGAGCACGGCCCTGACGCCGCCAACCACCGGGCCGTCTTCGAGGTGGAGGGGCCCAGCTCCCCCGCAGACATTCTGTTGGAGGAAGACGATGACATCCCCGACACCCACCCTGCCTTGCCAGCCGTGGCCACCCAGCCTGCGCTGGCCAGCTCTCGAGGTTGCTTCCCAGAGAGGATTTTGGAGGATTCTGTCTTTGATGACCCGCAGGAGTTCCGCTCCCGGTGCAGCAGCGTCACCGGCCTGCAAAGGAAAGTCCCAGAGAACAGCCACAAACCACAGCCACGAAGGCGACACGCCAGCGCGCCCAGCCACGTGCAGCCCTCGGACTCGGAGAAGAACAGAACCATGCTGTTTCAGGTGCTGCCCTGCAGGGGTCTCTGCGGCTCCTCAGCCCTTGCTAGGCAGAAGCACTCATTCTGCAATAATCCAACTTTTATTTCTCCCCTCCTTGGGAAGCAGATAGGGCAGGTGGAGAAAGAAAGGAACGGAGAGCAGGGCTGAGAGACAGGTGTGGACTGTGGATTGTAAGAAATGAGGGAGCAGGGAGAGATGGAGAAAAAAGCAATTAAAGAAAGGAGATTTCTGGACAGCTAGTGGAAGGCGTAAGAACAGAAGATGACTCTTACTATGACCAGCAATTTGCCTTAGGGGGATTCGTAGATAAAAGTTGCTGTTTTTTTAATAACTGTAGAAAGCCAGTTTTTGTTGTTGTTATTGTTTATGGGAGTCCACAGTGACCTTCAGTCACGACTTTTACTTCATTTGGGATCCTGAAGGGACGGTTTTATCTTTACCTTTTTTTCCAATCCTCACCCAAGGATATGTTTATTGATTTTAGAGGGAGGAAGGGAGAGAAGACATAACTCCCCGGTCAGTAGCCATGTGCCCTGACTGGGAATCAAACCCGCAGCCTTTTGTTGTGTGGGTTAATGCTCCAACCAACTAGCCACACAGCCAGGCCCCGAAAGTCAGTTTTCTAGATGATTTAAGGACGTGAATCTGGAGAGTGAGATTAGGCACGGAGGAGAGGAAAAGGAAAAGTCCAGAGGCTTATAGGTGTGTTTTCAGATGAGATTATACACAAAAGAGAAGGTTAAAGAAGCACCAGAGGCCTCATTATCTATTGGATCAGGGATTAAAATAATCTGGTGCATGCTGTATTTATTGTAGGTGTAAAAGATACCGTCTTAATTATAAAAAGTTTTTGAAGTTTTACAGGATATCACTTAAAAGAGCTTAATTTGTTACAAAGCCTTGTAGAGGTTCTTTAATCCTGAGTTTGTAAGGTTAGTTTTCTTAAAAAAAAAAAAAAAAGTGTTGCTGTCCTTTATATCCTGTTATAAAGAACCCAGGAAAAGGAAATTCCACAGCATAACTTGGTAAACAGTCCCTGTGTGTAATATTTCCTTTATCAGAAGTTCATGAGTTCTTTAGTTTTGTTCTTTTAAAAAAGTTAATATCACTCTAAGCGTATTATTAAAGTGTCTATCGTCTTGCCTTTGGTGACGTGTTAACTGTTGACCCTCTTCTTTAGGCTGTCGGATTTATTCTTTTTCTTAGCTAGCCACAGTCCATGATGTTAATTTTTCTGAAGAGATGTTTATTTAAAAAAAAATTTAATTATCTGTCCAATGGCAAATGGTATATCTTTTTGTTGACCATTTGGGAGAAAGTATGATCATAAATTATAATTGAATAATTGGTATTTTTAGAAAGCACAAAGTAAGGAAAGGTTACATTTTTTTTGAAGAGACAATCACTTTTAATCTGAAAACAAAAGGTATCTTGTAAATTAAGACCAACTTAATTGTTATGATTTTTAGATAAAAGAAAGAAGTTTTATGAGGCTGCTGATATTTGGAGTTGAAATATTGGTTGGATTGGATGATGAAGCACATGTGAATATGTATTTCTGGATATAGCATTTGAATCTACATTATTAGTTGAATATTTAATTATAAAGTAGGATGTTAGGCCCTTGAGTGTTGAAATTAATTGGAATGTTTTTATTTTTAAGGTTGGGCGGTTTGAGATCAACCTTATCAGTCCAGACACCAAATCAGTTGTGCTCGAAAAGAATTTTAAAGACATCTCTTCTTGTTCGCAGGTATGTACTGAAGTAGATCATAGCTTTGAGGAAACCAACCAAATCTTGATTCTAAATTAGCCACAAAGTAACTGGGCTTAAACATCTTCAAACTGGGCTATGCTTAAAAAAAATTAAAACATTTTAAGTGGATTTGTCTTAAATTGAGAGTGTTGATGTGTTTGTGTCTATGTCAGTAACAAAAGCCTGCTCCGGTTCCTCAGTGTCAGAATAGTTTGTCCTCATTTTCATCAACCCTTTCTCTTCGTAGCGTCACTTCGTTAAATTCGTCCCACTGTTGGAATTTTTGTGGTGGTGAGTTCTCTTGAAAAATACCTTCACAGATAGTGTTCCTCCAAGTCTTGGTCACTGGGACTTGTGGGTATCACTGAGTCATGTTTGCTCTTTACACCATAGTAGGCAGTAAAAGGAGAACCGGTACTTTCAAATTCTGTTAATGTAAAGCCTAAATTTTGAAAAGAAAATTTTGGTGTATTTTTGTTCTTCTGTTTATTTTAAATTCATAAACTGTGTCTTTGAAACTTGTTTAAATAGTTGATATAGTTAAATGTGTACAAGTCATATTAGACACAAACTAGTATCCTAAATACCATACTGATAATTTAGAATATCTATCCAAAAGTTAGAACTACCTAAATATTTTGTAAACATAGAAAAAAATTGTGAAGATGTTGGAGTAGAGGGAGTATCTAAATCTAAATATGGGCAAGTTAAAAATGCAAGGATGCCTCTGGAATAGAGAAGGATTAACTTCTTTCCTAGCAAGGTGACTTAGATATACCTACAGGGACCTGATTTTGTCAAGATCTCTTCCTATGTTTTAATGTTGAAAAATCAAGACTTTTTAAAATTGATTTTTAGAGAGAGAGGAAGGGAGAGGGAGAGAGAGAGGGAGAGAGAGAGAGAAACATTGATGTGAGAGCAAAACATGGATTTGCTGCCTCCTGCATGCCTCCTACTGGGGATCTAGCCCACAACCCGGGCAAGTGCCCTGACCTGGAATTGAACCAGAAACCTTTCAGTGCACGGGGTGATGCTCAACCAACTGAGCCACACTGGTCAGAGCAAGACTGTCTTTAAAAAAAATTGTTTTTGGAGTTAGCATTACCATAGGTATGATATTAAGACATTTTCCCCTTTGAAAATGATAAGCTTTTGTATATCTTGTTAATTATTCACTTCAGCCTCAGCTAATGCTGTTTCATTTTGTTCTATTATGTGAATACGTAAAATTATGTTGTAAAGGTAAAAATTTTCTACTCTAATAAGAGATAGAAGCAGCATATCTCTATAGGAAGAATATATTCCAAATTTTTAAATTGCCATTTAAAAGACAAAAAATTGAGTAGAAAGATTATTCACTTTAACGGAAAAAGTATTTATTGAGCATTCTCATAATTATCTGTTTACTGGGAGTCCCTGCAAGATCCTAAGCTCTGTGAGGGCAGGTGTTTTATTCTGTGGTGTCTTATACAGAGCATCAGAAGAAGATGTGTTAAGACAGATCTTAACACTTAGGTATTCAGTAAATGTTGAGTGGATATTTCTACATGTAGGGCCTTGTGCCAAGTACTGGGGAGAGAGTGGTGTATAAACTAGTGTAGTTATTGCTCCCCTCCCCCCAGAGCACAAAGGATCATCCTAAAAAGTGCTGCTCACCCCGCAGTCCCCAAGCCTTTCTGTAAGAAAACTGGCAATGCTCATTGAACACCCAAAGGGGAAAAAAAATAGTTAAAAAACAACAGCAAAAAACCCAGCCAAGTCCAATATGTAAAACTGGCAGGTCAAATGTGGTTTTTGCTTTTCCCTTTCTTTTTTAAAAAGCAACCTTTCTGTTCTGACATTCTACACAAAAATATGACAGAAATTTGTGGAAAGGCCTTTGAATGGAATAATTGTCAGGTTAACCCTGAGTGGCTCTGCTCTTATTACTTCTTTCCCCAGAATTGAACTGATATCATGTGGCCACTTCCAGGAATAGGCCTGTTTTTTAACACATGCACACCTACTGAGGTTTCATTCTTTGGAATCAGTAGGACTGTGTCTTTGGCAAGCAAGGGGAACAAGAGAGTGGTTTACTGTACTGGAAATAGTGCCACTGCCTGAAACTCACTGAGCTAATGAGGTCCTATGAATTTCCCCCATTTAGTACTAAGCTAGTAAAGGATATTCTTTAATCACCAATGAGTTGTACCAGATGGAGCTGACTTTCACCTCATGAATTATAGCCTCACTCCTCACTATAGGTCAGAGCAAGACTGTCTTTAAAAAAAATTGTTTTTGGAGTTAGCATTACCATAGGTATGATATTAAGACATTTTCCCCTTTGAAAATGATAAGCTTTTGTATATCTTGTTAATTATTCACTTCAGCCTCAGCTAATGCTGTTTCATTTTGTTCTATTATGTGAATACGTAAAATTATGTTGTAAAGGTAAAAATTTTCTACTCTAATAAGAGATAGAAGCAGCATATCTCTATAGGAAGAATATATTCCAAATTTTTAAATTGCCATTTAAAAGACAAAAAATTGAGTAGAAAGATTATTCACTTTAACGGAAAAAGTATTTATTGAGCATTCTCATAATTATCTGTTTACTGGGAGTCCCTGCAAGATCCTAAGCTCTGTGAGGGCAGGTGTTTTATTCTGTGGTGTCTTATACAGAGCATCAGAAGAAGATGTGTTAAGACAGATCTTAACACTTAGGTATTCAGTAAATGTTGAGTGGATATTTCTACATGTAGGGCCTTGTGCCAAGTACTGGGGAGAGAGTGGTGTATAAACTAGTGTAGTTATTGCTCCCCTCCCCCCAGAGCACAAAGGATCATCCTAAAAAGTGCTGCTCACCCCGCAGTCCCCAAGCCTTTCTGTAAGAAAACTGGCAATGCTCATTGAACACCCAAAGGGGAAAAAAAATAGTTAAAAAACAACAGCAAAAAACCCAGCCAAGTCCAATATGTAAAACTGGCAGGTCAAATGTGGTTTTTGCTTTTCCCTTTCTTTTTTAAAAAGCAACCTTTCTGTTCTGACATTCTACACAAAAATATGACAGAAATTTGTGGAAAGGCCTTTGAATGGAATAATTGTCAGGTTAACCCTGAGTGGCTCTGCTCTTATTACTTCTTTCCCCAGAATTGAACTGATATCATGTGGCCACTTCCAGGAATAGGCCTGTTTTTTAACACATGCACACCTACTGAGGTTTCATTCTTTGGAATCAGTAGGACTGTGTCTTTGGCAAGCAAGGGGAACAAGAGAGTGGTTTACTGTACTGGAAATAGTGCCACTGCCTGAAACTCACTGAGCTAATGAGGTCCTATGAATTTCCCCCATTTAGTACTAAGCTAGTAAAGGATATTCTTTAATCACCAATGAGTTGTACCAGATGGAGCTGACTTTCACCTCATGAATTATAGCCTCACTCCTCACTATAGACTTTTTCCTTTTTATCAGAGTTGATTTCCTTTCACCATATCTATTGGGTAGTTTGAGCTTATTATTATAAGAACTAGAGGCCCAGTGCACAAAATTCATGCGGGGGGCGGGGGGGGTGATGTGGTGTCCCTCAGCCCAGCCTGCACCCTCTGCAATCTGGGACACCTCGGGGGATGTCCGACTGCCGGGTTAGGCCTGTGGGATTGGGCCTAAATTGGCAGTCGGACATCCCTCTCACAATCTGGGACCGCTGGCTCCTAACTGCTCACCTGCCTGCTTGCCTCTAACCGCCTCTGCCTGCTGGCCTGATTGCTCCTAACTGCTTTCCCCTGCCGGCCTGATTGCTCTCTAACTGCTCTCTCCTGCTGGCCTGATTGGCCCCTAACTGCTCTCCCCTGCCTGCCTGATCACCCCTAACCACCTCTGCCTCGGCCCCCGCCACTGTGGCTTTGTCTGGAAGGATGTCCAGGAGACATCCGGTCTAATTAGCATATTACCCTTTTATTAGTATAAATAGTGGTTACCATTTAGCAAACGTGCCAGGAACTATGATAGATATTTCTTAGTTCCAAATCACAAAAATGTTTTGCAATTAGTGCCATTTCCACGCTTTTATAACAAAAACTGGCGCCTCAGAGGTAATTACTAACATCCCAGAGCAATGCCTCATACCTTTAAGTGGTTGAACTAAGATTGAAACTCAAATCTGTCTGACTCCAAACCCCTGACCCTGCACACTTTTTTTTTCTTCTCATTGGGATTTAGGTTGATTGCAGGACAACTTTAAATTTTTGCCTACCTGGCTTTTCAAAATCCCATGCTTGCTATTAAAATAACAAGGTACTGTCTACTAATTGGTATGTATGTATTCAGGCTGACTGAGATTCACAAGTGACTCAGAATTTTTTAGTAAGTGTAGCTGAGTTTATTTAGCTGAGCCTACATTCAGGGAGCACAGTGATTTGTGCATTTGGATAACTGACATCTGCAATAATTTCTTTAATGTATCGTTTTCTAGCGGGTTTAGCTCCTTAAGGTCTATAAGTAGATAAATGTTCTAGTATTTTTAATGCACACTTTAGGGAATTGTATGCCATTTAATTAGAGCATTGTTAGATATGGCTTTTCTGATCCTTAGCCTTTTGGAAACAGGGTTTATGATGAATCACCCATTCACTGAGTAGCAGTTCATCATATTTTCCTTCTGTGGCACTGAGTAAACAGTGTTTGTCTGAAATAAAAAAAAAAAAGAGTTTTTGGTTTCATCCTTTATTTTATGTATCAAAAGGCCACCATATAAATTTGGTGTGACATTATGTTCCCTGTCACAGTGCTGGAAGGAGACTGGTGGAAGTGTGAAAGCATGGAACTAATGTTGATTTTCATAGCGTTGATTAAAAGGACATATTCCCATAAACACCACTTCTTTCCCTGCCAGGGTATAAAGCACGTGGACCACTTTGGCTTTATCTGTCGGGAGTCCCCAGAGCCTGGGCTGAGCCAGTACATCTGTTACGTGTTCCAGTGTGCCAGTGAATCTCTGGTAAGTGGTGTGATTGTTTCTGCCCAGAATTCCGGCTAACGGGAGGCACGTCTCTTATGACCCAAGCCTCACAGAACAGCCATCCGTGGAAAAAAGAAGAGGACGCCTAGAAGTAGGGTTCTGCTCTTTAAAGGAGCACAAGAATAGGGAAAACAGAAATTGCCATGGTAATTGTTAAGCCGAGATACTTTCTTGAGTTTAGCAAATCCAGTCATCTTAACAGGAGTATTTTTTTAAAAGTAGGAAAAGACTAATAATAGAAGAGCTGTTACTTTTTTCATTGCTCATGTAAGAATATATTCCCTTAATTGCTATAACATCTCAGAATACATAATGCTTCAGAGAATGGTTTTGTTTTATTTCATTAGCCCTGTCCTCATTTTGAAAATGCTTCATTCTTTATGGTCTTTAGTCTTCCTTTTCTTTCTTTGGGGTTTGAAAGTCGATTCATGTCTTCAACCCCCTCCACCTTTTATGCGGGCTGTTGGAGTTTGGAAGAAATATGTAAGGTACACTTGGAAATACATCTGAGTGAATAAAAATATATTGATATTTTCCCCTAAAATTTCTTCCTCTTTCTTCTACTTGTGTTATCTTTCCTAACCATTTTAACACAAACCTTTAGATATATCACCATCATTTGAAGAAAGATATTTCCTTAGACATAGAATGATGCTTCCACAAACATTTCTCCCACACACACCTTAGACATACTCAAATGAGCCAGGCAGCATTCTCTTCATTTTCTCGGTGCATGATCCCGGTGTGGCTCTTGCCTTCCATAGTCTCAGCCTGGAGACTGAGTTTGGGAATCATGAGGAAATGGAAGTGCATGGATACCAAGGTGCTTTCTGACTAGTGCCTTCTGGGTCTCAACCTTTTCCTCTGGGGATTGTAGTGTTCTTGCCACTGACCTTATTCGAGAGAGGTCCATATGAGTTTTGTTCTCACTCTAAGTAATTAACCACACCTATGGCAAAGCCAAATGCTGGTATCCAGGTGGCCACTCTGTAATAGTTCAGTTCAGGACTTGAGAGAGAAGTTTGAGGGTTGGTGTTACGTAGATGACAGTTGAAGGCATGGAAGTGGATGAGCACCCTGGGGGAAGTAGGAGAGAGAAAGCCAAAGAGAACCAATGACTCAATACTGGGAAGTGCCCACCAAGTAAGAGGTAGGCAGAAAGATAATGGAGGATAATCTGTCACCCACGCCCACTGCTCCACTGCCCCTGCTCAGCTCACTCGTTACTACTTCCCTTCTCTGTCCCTCTTTTCCACCAAGACCGATTCTTCCACCAGGTTTTGGATCCTTTACTCTCGTCCCTTCCCCAAATCTGTCATATGAGCCATATTTTATTTTGGCAGCTCCATTTATCCAACTTCTCAATTTAGAAACCACAATGCATTTTCTTCACCTTCTATACCCACTGTTCACCAAATTCTATTAACTCAAGATAGAAATATCCCTTATATCCATCTTGCCTCCCTTTCTTCTCTGTCTGCTCCTTGACTCTGGGCATTTATCTTCTTACACTATTGCATTTGTGTTCTAACTAGTCGCCCTGCCACTGGTTTAACCTGTCCCCTAGCCACAGTTTCCTTGCTCACAACATTTCCTCATCAAAAACCAATTTATGCATCCTTAGTAAGGGACAAAATCTAGATTGTCTAGCATGGCAGAGGGTTGCCTCATTCTCCTTCAATCCCCACCCTTTCACGACAACGTCCTCACACCTGCTGTTCTGTCCCCTGAGCTGTTCTCCAGGCCAGACCCCTGAGACAGAAGTGACAATCGGTGTGAGGTTCCTTTTGTTTGGTTTGCTGTTGAATCAGCAAATACTGTGTGCATGTGACTCATGAGATCTAGGATTTAAGTGAGTGTCTGGGGCTCACAGAAGTGCAGTTCAAGTTCAGAGGTCACTGCTGGTTCTCACATAGAGGGAGGAGTCTGCCGTGTCAGACAGCCAGAGCCAGGGCTCACTGCTTTTATGCTGCCTGGTGGGAAAGAGGCCACGTGGGCCTCAAGGGTCTGCCCTGCTGCTAAACGAGGAGATGGTGCCGGCCTTCGTTATCTATGTTTATATTCTCTTTCCTGCTGCTTCATTGGATGTGAAGCAGGCCTGGCCTTGCTCTCCTGTGGCCTGAGCCCACTTCCTCTTCTTTTCTACCATGCACATTTTAGGACCCAGCTTAAATATCACATCCTAGCGAAGCCTTTTCTGATGACTTTTTCAGGAATTGACTTCAGTTACTCTGTCGTCAGGGTGCTTGCTCTACCTTGTGCACTAGCAGGTCACTAGCAGTTCTTACAAATCCCCACACTTATTTATTTGTTCACAACTTCCTACCCCACTAGACTGTGCATGCCACGGGGCTGGGGTTGGCACCATTCGTATTCTTGTTGTATCCCCTCAGTGTTTCTAGGCTATTGGGGGCTTGGGAATAGTATTTTAATGATCAAGAGTGTATTATTCTTAACTTCAAGCAATCATTTTCTTAACTTCAAGCAATCATTTTCTGGGTCATCTTCGATGACTGGATAATCTACATTAAAAGGAAGACTGTGGAAACCTTCTTACTTCCAACCTCTTTTACAAGTTTTGCTTTGCTTGTAGTTTTAGTATATTTGTTTTACCCTCGTGCATATAGAATGGGTTTTGGAAACAGGGATTCAGAGTAGAAAGACGTGCTGCGTCTTTCCACCCTAACAAGCTCCGTGACTAAGGCAACAGACGAGACTGGCTGAGAATGCCTTCCTGGTACATAGAAGCTGGACTAGAATCCCAGTTTGGGCACCATTATTCTGAAGGACAGGCCCATGCTAGAATCTTTGAAACTCTGTTTATTCTAATTTTATCAGAAGGCATCTTAAACAGAACAGCTAGTCATCAGAACTGCAAGCCAGGAGAAAAATATGTAAATTTCCTGCCTAACAGAGGATGGGCCAAGCAGCTGACATATGGAACAAAACACAACAGTCAGTTAAATAGTATAGGTCTGAGCACAGTGTTATGATTGATGTGGCTTGGCAGTTGTGTAAAACAAAATATTGCAAAACCACAGCATGCTGACTTCTCTGAGTACAAAGAATACGCAACTAGCATTTTTTTTTGGTAGCAATTGCTGTGAATCGATAAATAGTATGGTGTTCTGATGGGTGCTGGAGTGTGATACTGGAAGTTTAGATGTTCAGTACTCCTTCCTGTTTAACCAACCCCTGAGGTTTATAGAAAATGTCATTTCTGTTTTCAACAAAATTGGTTTAAAAGGTGTGAAAAGATGAAAGTTACTGTTACTTATAGACAAGGAAAAAGTAAAACCCCACAGACAACAATATCCAGGGAAACTAGAACAATAACAAAAAAAGATCCAGGCTACCAAGACTTAGGTTTAAGTTTTTACAGAGAATTAGACTCCATAATCTTTTGAAGTCCTTACACATTCTGTGATTTTTAAGACTTATTCTAAAATGCTATAAAATACCTAAGTTTGGCATATAAATGTTTATGAACATTGTCTTCATTATGAATTTCACCTAAATATCATAAATTGGCTTTCTTTGTCTCATCTTGTACTTTTCACTGGAAGTTTGCTTTTGCCTGATAATAACAATAAGAATACTTTCTTGCCCTAGCTGGTTTGGCTCACTGGATAGAGCGTTGGCCTGGGGACTGAAGGTCCCAGGTTCGATTTTGGTCAAGGGCATGTACCTTGGTTGCAGGCACATCCCCAGTAGCGGGTGTGCAGGAGGCAGCTGATCGATGCTTCTTTCTCATCGATGTTTCTAACTCTCTATCCCTCTCCCTTCCTCTCTGTAAAAAATCAATAAAATATATTTAAAAAAAGAATACTTTCTTTTTGTTTGCAAATGATTGATTTATTTTTACCCATTCCTATACTTTTAACCTTTTAACACAACCTATGAGTTTTTGTTGTATCTCAACAAAAACAATTAAATTATTCACATTACATTAATTTGAAGTTGCAGTTTCTCTGTTCCTATAGTAGAACTCATAGGCCATATGGAAAAAAAAAGGTGGATTAAAAAAATAAAACATTTAAAATTTTAGAAGTCAAATAAAGTTTTTAGTAATATTTGTAGGCAGGAAGAAATTGGTAACCACATTTCAAACATAATTAAAATGGCCTTTTGATTCATCTGGAAATAGATAAAACATGAAAGTTTAGTATTTCTATTGGAGGGCTTTTACAAAGCAGTATTACTAAATATCAAATAATAACCCTATATGAAAGCTAATCCCAAGATAAATGAGAAACAAAAAAAAATAAATGAACAGTTGCATAAGTAATTGAAATTGCATTTTAATACATAACAAGGCAATGAAATCAAAATGTGAAGGCATTAAATGTAGTGATTTCATTTTCAAGAACTAGAAATCTTTATTTTTAATTACAGCATAAAAGAACATATTTTATGGATACTTCATTTTAATTCATAGAGTGATATAAAATTATTCATAAGCCTTTTCAGAGGTTGGTGATATAGTAAAACATAACTGAATAGTGACTGGCTACTTAGTATTTGAGCTCTCCTTTTAGTAATATTAGGAGAATAAGGTTTCTTTTTATTCTAAGTTCCGCATACACTCAAATGCAGAAGTAGATTGAATCCTTTAAATATTAGATTATTCTTCAATCAGGCCATAGGGGAAGGGGAAAAAGAGTCTTAAAAAAAACAAACCCCAAACAGTTTACAAGCATGGTGCATGGTTTTGAGTATCAAAGGTAGTTCTGATGAGCCCTTTGTACTCCATAGCCCCCCATGCAGAGCCCAGACTTTGACCACAGTTGGGAAAACCACACCTAACATCAATGTTTGTCTCCCAGAGAAGGCGACATGGCCTGAGGTTGGCTTGACAAGGCTTGAGAACGAGCTGTTAGTTGACCTGAAGGAAGCGACCAGGAAACTAGAATGCTAGGCTCACACTTATTGACTGAATCACTGGAAGAGCAAGGAAGAAAGTAGCTGGCAGTTTTTAAGCTGCTGGCCCAGTGGTGAGACCAGCTGTGAGACAACATGATATCAGAACTTCTTAGTGTCACCAATCAGAAGCAAGATGATAATAAATTAGAAGCCAAGAGATAAGATGAGCAACCTTTATAGTCTTCCCCAACATTGTTTAAATGGAATTCATTTACCCCAGAACTTTGCTTGAATATATTTCGTTTCTACACTAAAAATGACCCAGAAGTGTTATTGGTGGAAGTGGGGGATCTCCTTCCCCATTGGGTGCTGGGGGTCAGGTCCTTATGATATCTCGAGAAAAAAGAATTTTCTGAGACTCTCACGGGAGGATGAGATGTGGTAGGAAGTTTCATTTTCGTGGAATTACATCCCTGCCTTTGCAAAGCCCCATTCCCCTTAATCCAGTCCTGGGAGATGTGCAGCTGGGGATTCAGTAGAGGAGAAGCAAAGGCAGTGTCCAAAGTTTCCTTTCCCTGGCGAAGTTGGATCCAGTTTAGCATTAGGCTAGTTGCAGTCCATTAGTCCATTGTGTGGGGTCCATATGGCTGTGGGCCATGTGGGCGAATGCAGGGAAGCCAAGAGAGTGTGTCCCCTGCAACAGGAGGGCCACCCGGAGCCAAGAGAGCAAGAGTGACCTTCTTTGTTTAGGGGATTAGATATCTCAAATCTTCCCACACTTGCAGTCGCCACGGCGACTCTGGCCAATGACCTGTTTCCAGGTGTGATCGACAGAGGTCACCCAGACTTTACTGGGCAGGTGTCTATCAAAAAAAAACCCCCAGTGATCTGTGGGGAACAAACAGGTAGCCCCCTGGGGAGTGTTTAACTGTGGCTTTCTGGCAAAGCTGCACAAATGGCATGCCTATATTTGGTCTTTCCTTTTGCTCCTTTCCAGTTATTCATAACTAGGTTCATTACAATGGTATCAGAAGGACACAGTAAGTAGGATACCTGTTAACACAAGTGAATAGTAAACCTATTTTGTTGCTCCCTATATATTGCAGGTGAAACTTCCAAAGAGACCTTTGCCTGAGTAACGACTTAAACAGAGACCTGATTGACTATCAAACTGTCTGTGCTAGCATAACACTTAGTGGGATTCAAAAATAGCATTCCAGTAACAGACCAATCTTATGTTACACACATTAAAATGGTCTAATTTTATCCAGCTTTCAATTATATGTATAATGGAAGGTCTGACTTCGAGACAATATTTTCTAAGAGTTCTGTAGTCATCAAAATTCTATGATTTATTATTTAGTCAGCATCAATAAAGTCTCACATTGCTGTTGGGGTTGTGATGTGTTACCGTGAACGCAGACTTTTATAGACCTGAGCTTTGTTTCTTCCTGTAGGTGGATGAGGTAATGCTGACTCTGAAACAGGCTTTCAGCACGGCGGCCGCCCTCCAGAGTGCCAAGACCCAGATCAAGCTGTGCGAGGCCTGCCCCATGCACTCTTTGCATAAGCTCTGTGAAAGGATTGAAGGTACGGTATAGCTTGGCCTTTGCAAACGAGAAGTTTGCCTTGGCATTTGGGAAGTGAGAAAGCTGGTACTGTCATCAAAAGCTTCTTTGTTTTGAGGTAAAACAAGGACCCAAAGGATCATTTCTCATGTCCAGTCAAATTTGTGTTGTCAGTCTCTCTTAGGTGCTTGGCTTCCTCCCCTTTCTTTCTCTCGTTTTTTATTTTTAACTTTTTTTCTTTTTTTTTTCTGAGGATAGACTCAAGGAAGGAACTTGTATTTCCCACAGTTCTTAAGATGTGCTATGTACAGAGTGGGATCTGACCAAATATTTGTTGAATGAATGAAGAGAGGCAAAACCATCTCAGAATATTGTCTATTTAAGTCTTCCCTTTTCCAAATCCTTTTACTTGATGAGGTAGGCCTTCTCCTACAAGTTTAAGACGGGGATGAAATTGTGTGGCTTTGAGGGACATTTAAACACGACAGAGATAGTAGTGATATCCTAAAGCAGGTTTAAAAAAATGTTCTGAGGAGGGGAAGGGGCATGATTCACCTTCCTTTCTTCTTATGTCTTACTAACAAAACAGTCTTGAACAATACCGCATAGGAGAAGAAACACAATTTAATGAACACTTGTTATCCATCTCCTATGCACCAGGCACTGTGCTAGGCACTGGGGATTCAGAAGTAATTGAGATGAGGATGGTGCCTCTAGAAAGCTTGCAGGTTAGAGTGCAAGACAGGCATGTGAACCAGTAAATATAATTCAGCGTGATAAGTGTTACAATAGATGGGGAGAGTGCAAACTCCAGAACCGCGCAGAGAACGGTCTAGTCATTGTAAGTGCAGATTGTGGTTTCCCCTCAGTAGGCAGCAGAATCATGGGCACATGGCAGAATCGATGATGGCCAGTGGTTTATTGAATATCCATTCAACTGTGTGATCAAGGACTATTTAAATGTAATATTCAGATTTTAAAACTTGTAAGAGTGCCGAAACCGGTTTGGCTCAGTGGATGGAGCATCGGCCTGTGGACTGGGGGGCCCCGGGTTCGATTCCGGTCAGGGGCATGTGCCTGGGTTGCGGGCACATCCCCAGTGGGAGGTGTGCAGGAGGCAGCTGATCGATGTTTCTCTCTCATCGATGTTTCTGACTCTCTGTCTCTCTCCCTTCCTCTCTGTGGAAAATCAATAAAATATATAAAAAAAAAACTTGTAAGAGTAATTTTATAGAATACACATTATTTTCAAACATATATTTAACTTTTCAGACAGGGACATTTTTTTTTGGTGTATGGTAAAGGGAACATTATAAATCTGTGGAGGAAAGGCTGAATTACTCAAGATATGGTGGGTGTTGGGTCAGTTTGCTATCCAAAGAGAGAAAGATTCCTTCTCCTTATTTTACTGAATTTCACAGTAGATGGATTAAAGTCCTTGGTGTGTAAACAAACAAAATATTAAAATCATTAAAAGAAAATAAGACCATTGTTATGTCCTTACACAAAGAAGCCTTTAAGACGCAAAAATGGAAAAACTATTAAAAGAAGACATTGACAGATTTGAGTTTATAAAAATTTAAAATTTTTACCTAACAACAACTGTTTATTTGGAAGTTAAATGCTAAGCAACAAATGAGGAAGTAGCAGGTTGGTATACAGAATTTGTAAGAACTCTTATTATCTATAAGAAAAAGATAAAACCATCAGTAGGAAATTATGCAAATCAATTAAAAGACACCCCTTTGAAAAGGAAATTAAAAGGTTTAATAATAAAAATGAGAAGATGCTCAATCTTACTACAGGTCAGAGACATGAAAATGAAAACAATAAGCGACTCATCAGATTAACTGTTGGTGAAATTGTAGGGATAATGGTACATTTATGTGATATTAATGGGAGTGCAAAGTAGAATAGACATTTTGGGAGGCAATTAATAGAAACTCACTAACCTAAAATTAACCCTGTTAACAAGCAGTTCCATGTCGTAATAAAAGAAACTCTCATATAGGTTCAGAAGGGGATGTTTTTATTTTCAAGGTTGTATTATCTGTAAAGAATGGAAAATTGGGAACAACCTATATGTGCATCAATAATGTAATTGAAGTGTGTTCGTATAATGGAGCAATGAATGGGAATGAATTTTAACTGTTTATCATCTCGGATACATCTTAAAATTATATTATTGAGTGAAAAAATAGTTTGCTGAATAACGCCTACATGTTGATGCTATCTCTGGAAAAATAAAATGATACCTTGTATTTCGTTAACATGAAAAGAAATTTGGTATTTATTTATTTATTTATTATTTATTTATTTAAAATGTTCATATCTTTAATGACCACATATAATCCTTACAGAGCAAACAATAACAGTACAGATCTCCGTTTTATATTTTTAAAATACATTTTATTGATTTCAGAGAGAAGAAGGGAGGAGAGAGAGAAACATCAATCATGAGAGAGAATCATCCATCGGCTGCCTCCTGTACCCCCCATAATGGGGATCAAGCCTGCAATCCAGACATGTGCCCCGATGGGGAATCAAACAGTGACCTCCTGATTCATAGGTTGATGCCCAACCACTGAGCCACATTGGCCGGGTACAAAAAATTGGTCTATTTTTAGACTTACATAGAAGTTTCAGGGTGTTTCCAAATATTCTACCCCCATTCTCCCTCCCCCTGCCAATTGTTAACATCTTCTATAGCCCAGTGCAGTGATCAGAACAGGATATTAACATTAGTACAATAGTATTATCCAAACGAAACACTTCATTTGATCTTCACCATTTTTTTTCACTCATGTCCTTTCTTGTTGTTCTAGGATTTCAGTCAGGATCCTACATTGTATGCAGTTGTTATTTCACCCTGGACACCTAGTCTACAACTCTTCCTCAGTCTTGCTTTGTCTTTTATGACTTTGACATCCCCAATGAGTGTTGCTCAGTTATTTTGCTGAATGCCCTTCATTTTGGCCTGTTGATGTCTTCTCACATTTGGACTGAGGTCCCTTCTCCCTGACCAGAGCACAACAGAGTGGTGCTTGCATCCTTCTTAGCGCATCATATCATGATGTTCACAGGTTTCATTACTGGTCAGATTAACCTCATCACTGGTCAGGGTGGTCTCAGGAATTTTCCACTACAAAAGTACTGTTGTTCCTCACGGACTTAACAAATATTTTAGGGAAGACAGTTGAATCTACACAAATCTCTTTTCTCTCATGCCTTTGCCCACTGATTCTATAAAAGGCAAATTTAGCTCTACTAATAATGTTCTGATATTTTTAAAATGTAGGACTTATATTATTTGGGTTAGTGAAATATAAAGCACATATATATTTACTGACAGTGAATATGCCCCAAATGTTAATAGAATAAAGATGAGTAATATTTTCCTCTGTGAGTTTTTAGTTTTCAAACCTCACACTATAAAAATAAGTTATGTATCTGTAGACAAAGCTAAACACTTAGGAATAAACAAGTGCCTTTGTATTTCTTTTTTTAAAAGCTACATTGTAGTGCATTTTAAAATATATTTTCTATTACAGAAAAGAAGTTTTTAAACCTTCCCACAAGTAGATAGTCTGTCAGAAGCTCACTGTAACATGACAGGGCACGATAGCAGGTGGGAAGGACTCTCTTTATATGTGCATAGGACTGGCCCTTTAGTTTGGTGGCACCTGAAGTGTTTATAGTTTTAAAGACCTTTCTAAAGAAAAAGCATACAAATTATGAATCCAGAACTAGCAGGACCCTTCCTAAAATCTTGAAGGGACTCTGAAACTTAAGCTTCCCTATCTTCCAGGTATGCATGTATCTGAAGGGAGCAAAGGCAGGGTCTGTGCTGACTGGCGAGTGTCATGCAGGCTGTTTTTCGAAGGCCTTGGATAACACCTTCTGACCTGATTTTTTTTTTACTCTTTTGACATCAGGCAAAGAGAGCATAAGATTGAGCCATGCTGTCATAGTAAGAATAAAAGTAATAACAATAGGAGTCACTGTGTCTAGGCACTGTTGTGTTTTGCTTATATTAGTCCACGTAATTCACACAGAAATCCCAAAACACAGATACTGTTTTTTAATTCTCATTTTACTCATGAGGAAACTGAGGCACCAAGATAGTGTGTGGGTAATAGCTACCATACCCATAATGCTTGGGCGGGGCAGAACCAGGATTTTAACTTGTTCGGTCTGTTTCCAAAGCAACCCACTGCCTTCTATCCGAAGGCAGGATTTTCGGGGCCACGTTGTCTGGAAGTCTGGGCCTCGGTATGTTTCCCAAACAGTTATTTTCATTTAAGTAAGATGACAGCATGAATTCTAAACGTTGTATACTTTATGCTTAGGTACAAAGTGTGAAGCTGGAGAAAGGACCACATTTAGATTCAACACAAATGAATAGGAATAGAAATTTAGTGAGGAAGGTATTTGGAAGGAGTATGTAGATATTATTCCATATCACTTACTGAGGATTACAGTATCCTGTCAGTATGTTTGGCTGCATGAACGAGTTCTATTTTCATTGAAAAAAAGAAAGTAGATACTATGCTGATGTGACCTGAAGTGAGTCTCGCCGTTTAGACCCGGAGGGAGGAACAGGGCCAGCCTTGCCTGGGGACCAAAGTGAGTCTGGGAGGCAGTGTCTGAGGGGGAACTCTAGCTGCTAAGGCCCAAACCTCCGAATGTGAAACTAAAGTGAGGGTGAGCATCATGCAGATGGGGCTATTCTCCTCAATCTTGTTTTCCTGCACTGAAATTCACAAGGGACGAATACTAGTAATATACTTGCCTCTCAGTATCAGTAGCTCACTAATCGGTTATGCCAAAATGGGGAGAAGAAGGAAGTCAAATCAGATTTGCCTTGATGAGGTGGAGGGGATATGTATACAGTGGGGCCTTGACTTACTAGTGTCCCGACTAACGAGTTTTTTGAGATACCAGCTGTCTCTCGGCCGATTTTTGCATTGAGTTGACAGAGTAATTTGAGTTAACGAGCTCCTTAATGAGCTCGGTCTCAGAACGAATTAAACTCGTAAGTCAAGGCCCCACTGTACTTTGAAAATACATGCCAGCTGCTTCCAATTTCTCTACTGAAATAAAGGTCCAAATAAATGTCTGGAGCTATGGATTTAGTCACGTAATTCAAATAACTGCCCTCTTTACTTCTCCCCTTTGTAATCTTTTATCCTCCCAGGCATGTTAATAAGACACTGAAGTAGTAAACAACTTAAAATAAAACAAAAACAATCATGTGAGTCAGTTTCTGCATATATTGCCTAAGGAACCTCTTAACTTTGCCAGCCAATAAGCTATAGGATAGTGGGTATCATCCCATATCACAGTGAGCTTTAGCGCCGCTGTTTCAGTGTGCAAGCACAGAAGTTTTCACAGAATTTTGTTGGAACTGCACAAAGAAAGATGGAGCTGAGGATTTCAGAAGCCTTTCTCCTTTCTGATGCGCAGTATAGACATGCAAGTGGGTTAGAACAGGTTTAGTGGTGGCCCTGTGCACATTCCGACAACCATCAAACGAATTCTAGTTCTTTTACAACAAAACATATTTTGATGTGATTCTCTCAGTGATGTTAAAGTGCCAGATTACTTCTAAGGTTCACTAAATATTATATATAGCTAGGTATCCCCTTTCTAATCAAAATATAATAGCAAGCAGTATTATAAGTGGCACCGAACTATGTTTAGAAGCTCCTTAAAAAGAGATGGTCATTTGAATCATTGTAAATATGAATTACATTTTCTCTTTTTAAAACAATTACAAAAAATGTTTTTATGGGGAAAAAATTTTTGCCCAAGGATTTAATATAAGTTATGTGTAACAGTGTGATAGATAAATATATAACATGATATAAAGAAGCAAACACTTTCTTGGTAAAATAGTATTAAAAATGTCACATAAGTATTAATGTTGTTATTGAAGTTTTATTACCACAGAACAAGACCTGTGTGATGGGGGAAGTGTGCCTGTCTAAGCTGTAGCTCTACCTTTTAACATTATCAGTTTTTCTTTATTTTTTAAAAGTCAGGTTTTCTTCTTAGAGATTTTGGCCAAGGCTTGTGTTTAGCTTTGATTTCCATGTCAGGAACTAGGATAATGTTAATTCACCACAAGTTCCTGTGGTGGCTAGTTAGATTGTTAGTATATTCAATGGTATCTGGTTAAGCGGTTGATGTATCATTTAGAATTTTTTTGTTAATAAATCTGACTTCAGGGTCACTGGTGGGGCCAGTGATTTTGGTGATGAGGTTTTCTATCATGTCCTCTTTTTTAAGAAAAATATTTTCATTGATTTCAGAGGAGAAGAGAGAGAGAGAGATAGAAACATCAATGATGAGAGAGAATCATTGATTGGTTGCCTCCTGCACGCCCCCTACTGGGGATCGAGCCCACAACCCCGGGCATGTGCCCTTGACCGGAATCGAACCTGGGACCCTTCGCCTGCAGGCTGACACCCTATCCACTGAGCCCAACCGGCTAGGGCTCCTTCATGTCCTCTTGATTTCACTGTAGTGGTCCAAGGTTTGTTGTAGGCAGGGATACATCTCCTTGAGAAGATGTAACCTCGGAGCCTGTTGACGAGGGGATAAGCTGTGCTACATGATACACATTCTGATTTCTGCAGCTGCACTCAGTGCTGATCCCCATCATTTCCCTTAGGTCTCTACCCCCCAAGAGCCAAGCTGGTGATTCAGAGGCATCTCTCATCCCTGACAGATAATGAGCAAGCGGACATCTTTGAACGAGTCCAGGTAACCTTGCTTATAATCCTCACAAATAAGATATAAGGAATGAGAATTGGATCCTGTTTTTCTGAGTTCTTTTTCTTATTTCCGTATCTGAAGTTAAAGGTTGTACCATTGGGTAGTAACTAGAATGCCACTGGTACTTGTGCTTCTAAGAGCAGCGAAATGCTGAGCTTTATTAGGCTTGTCTGCCAGACAGATAGAACCAAGTGGGAATAAAATTAAACGAGTGAAGTCGTGTTGCCATAGTGTGCTCTTGGTTTGTCTGTTCAACAGAAAATGAAGCCAGTCAGCGACCAGGAGGAAAATGAACTTGTGATTTTGCACCTGAGGCAGCTGTGTGAAGCCAAGCAGAAGACACACATTCATATCGGGGAAGGCCCGTCGGTAAGGAGAGGGTTCTTTCCTGACCTTGTTTTGTTTATATATTTACCACAGAAAATGGGAAAGGAGTTTCCTTCCTTTGCATTCTACCTTTAGGGCTCAAGTCCTATCAGATTTATTTCTCAGCATTTTAGGAGTTTCTTAGGAAATTCAAACGGACATTGGCACATTGAGATAAAATAATAATGGTTTGTCAATGTAAAAGCATTTGTGAGTTTTTTTGGTGTAAAATCATTAATAACATTTCATGATTTAGGGTGAACATGAATTTTCAGTTACATTAATCCATTATTTTATTTTAAATTTATGGGAACATGTTGGGGAGGAAGAAACTTTCCTCCACCCTTCTAGGCTTTTTTTTTTTTTTTTTTTTTTTTTTTTTTTTTTTTTTTTTTTTGCTGCTCTAATAATCAAATAGACATGAGACAGATGAATAAGATAAAATGACCCAATTTAATTACACACTTGTGTACGGGAACCCCACATACTTGAGAGTCAGAGATCCCATATACGAGAGAGGTTGAGTTTCAGAGACAGAAAGGGAAATGAGGACTGTGACATTCTGAGGTAAGGGTGCCTTGGGCTTCTTAGGGGAGGATAGTCATTGTTGGATGATAAGAAGAGCAGATGTTCAGTAATTAGGAGTTTGCCCTGCCCTATAGATAGATCATAAATTATTTCTTTTAAAAAATATTTTTATGGATTTCTGAAAAGAAGGGAGAGGGAGAGAGAGATAGAAACATCACTGATGAGAGAGAATTATTGATCAGCTGCCTCTTGCATGCCTCCCACTGGGGATCGAGTCTGCAACCTGGGCTTGTGCCTTGGCCAGGAATCCTGGTTCACAGGCCTACACTCAACCACTGAGCCACACCAGCCAGGCAGTCATAAATTATTTCTGGTGATAACTTCTATTATGGGCAATGCCCCTAATTTAAAATCTTTATGGGAGAGGCAAGTTTCTTGTCAGTCCACAAGGTCTTGATTGGTAAATAGCAATCACCCAAAGAATCAGTAATATCATGGAGACAGCTATTCTAGCTGCAAACTAATGAATGCTCTTTTTGTGCACATGGTTTAGAATGTGTTTCCAGTTGCATATAAAGCAAGACCACCACCAATAGCATGTAAAGAGCTGATGACATATTTACTTCTTAATAACACTAATTCAGGTTATGTCTTTATTTCACTTTATTCAGAGCAAATCACATATCACTTTTTTCCCCTTTATTGATTAAGGTATTACATATGTGTCCTTATCCGCCCCCCCCCCCCATGTCCTCACCCACCTGGTGTCTGTGTCCATTGGTTAGGCTTATATGCATGCATACAAGTCCTTTGGTTGATCTCTCTCCCTTACCCCGCCCCTCCCCTCCCTTCCCTCTGAGGTTTGACGGTCTGATCAATGTGATACAAATCACATATCACTTTATTAGTGATTCCTTAACTTATTCATTGAACAGGCTCTTCCAGAGAACCTTCTATGAGCCAACCTGAGTGATAATGTTGAACAAAACTGTGATGAATAAATGATGTTCCCTCTAGAGAAGGGCTCAAATATGCCAAAGGGGATTGCAAACAGATGGACACACATAATAGAGGCAACAAAATAGCTTTTTAAAAGGATGTACAGTGAGCACAAAAGTAGCTACACCTTTGCTCTGGAGCTGGAGTAGAGTAGGGTAGAAGGAAGACTTAAAGAATTCAAGAAGATTTTCTTTGGCGGGGGAAGGGGGTAGCTGGAGTTTTAAGGGAGATAAAGTTTGCTAATCAGGAAGTTGAGGAAGTATGTTTTAAGAAAGGGACATTGAGCACGAAGTTGTGTAGTAACTTTGTGACCAGGAGTGAACATGTGCTCCGTGCAGGCCCTGGAAGTACATACTGGTTTTTAGAGGGCACTTGGAGATTGATGGGGAAATAAGGCTGGAAGGACAGGCAATGGTGAGATGATGAAGAGCCTTCAGTGCTATGCCTTGGTCATTGAAGGATTTCAAGTAAGAGTGTGAGAAGACCAGATTTGTACTTGAAATAGGAAATTTTATTATCACAGTAACAGGCAATTTGTGGAGCAGGTTGGTGGGTGAGGGTGTTGACAGCATTAGGAATAAAGTCACATTCTCAAGTTCGGAGAATTTTACAATAGAATACGTGAGAAGTGATTAATTTAATTTTTGCACAAACTTTTATAACGTGCATACTATTACTAGGCAGTGGTGATAAATAATGATAGCTCTTTTCTGCCATCTAACTATTTAGGAGGAGAAACCAACATGTACTCAAATAAATTAAAATATGGATATAAGGTGTGATTAGTACAATGATATAAGTATTACCAGGCAGAGATAGCATGGGTACACAAATAGATTGAATGGTTCTGTCTTAAAAATTTTGTTTGGGTGAGAGGCCAAACTATAACACGGAGCGGAACTGAGTTCAGGGATATGGGAGGCATGATCATTAGGATGTAGTGTCTGACTGGATAGATATGTAAGGGAAGGGAGAGGGAGGCTTCAAGGTTTCGGATTTAGGGGGACTGGATAAAACAGAGGTAGAAAATACAGAAGGAAGATGAGAGTGGTGTACGGGATGGAAATGAGAAGAGTTTAAGAAATGTGCTTGAGATTTAATTAGAAAAATAGATTAATTAAAAAAAATGGAGGCATTTGAGTTGGTAGTGTAAATGTGGAGAAAATGAGCTTTGGCAGAGATTGAAAGTCAGAGGGGGATGTGTGAGGAACACCCACATTTCAGGCAATGAGTGGATTAACATTGAGCCAGTGAACAAGGCTGAACGGGAATAATGGAGTATAAAGGGGCTTAGAAAGGTTTATTATGGTAGGTGACCAAGGTAGGAGAAAGCTGAAATAAGATCAACAATGGCCAGTGATATAATAGGAAGGTCAAGAGACATAAAGACTAAAATCTTTTTTTTTTTTTCAGAATGTGTTGAGATGTTGTTTATTTAGCTATTTTATTTTTTCCATAGCCATTTATCTCCTTTATGCCCTCTTCCATCTCCAGACCCACCCCACCCCCTGCAATCACCACACTGTTGTCCATGTCAGTGAGTTCTTTCTCTCTTCTTTTTTCTTAGTTGCTTAATCCTCCCCAACACCCTCCCTCCCCACCACTGAGAGCTGTCTGCCTGCTCTCTCTCTATGAGTCTGTAGACTAAAATCTATTAATGGGTTTGCTTACATCAGTCATTGATGGTGATAGTGATGTTGACCAGAAGGACAAAAACAGTGGGTGAGTGGTTACTAGTATGTGCATTTTTTTTTATGTGATGGAGGACACTATAAAGAAAAGATTTTTAACAAATTGTAGTTCCTGCTAATATTTCTTCCCTTTCTGTTTCTCTTTCCCCACCTCCCTCCCTCCCACTCTCTCTAAGAAATCAATGGAAAAAATACCCTCAGGTGAGGATTAACAACAACAACAGCAAAAAAGACAATGGAATTGTAATAGAGGCCATAGAGGAATCCAACTTTCTAGAAAATGCATTGTTTTTTAAACATATTTCCTTGGCAATTTAGGTACTTCAAAAGGGATGGCTATAGTTGATAATCAAAATAACAACAATAAAAACATTTTCAGTGTAATTTTTGTTAAATGCAGATGGAATAAATTAGCAGAAAGAAAAGGCATAAAGAAAAGACCTTATTTCTGTCTTTTTATTACTTACAGTATTAAAAAGTAAATCCCTTTCCTTATAATCTATCTGTTCACAGTGTGGAACCTAAATTATTACTCCTTAATAGAGCTGCAGAAGAATTCTTGTGCTTTTTAATGGCATCTTTAAAGCCTCAATTAACCTTGAGTATTCCCAACTAAAATTTATCTGTTTTTCTTTCTGTAGACTTTTTCAAATAGTACAATCCCGGAAAATGCGACAAGCAGTGGAAGGTTCAAACTTGACGTTCTGAAAAATAAAGCTAAGAGATCTTTAACTAGCTCCCTGGAGAATATCTTTTCAAGGGTAAGAGTACACTGAGACCCTTTTAATATCTGTGTTCTTTACTAGTAATTGCTTTGCTTCATTCTCAACTGACTCACAGAAAAGTCCTTTTTTAAAAAACAACAAAAACTACTATGATAACTATAATTTTGTTAACACTTATTTAAAATAATCTCTCAGACTAAATTTCATTCTCAGACATAGATTTATTCTGATTATTATAATATCTGAATTTCAGTAATAGAGATTTATTAGTGAAGATATATATGTATAGAAAAGGGAAAATAGAATATTGACGCCCAATACTAAAGTAACTTTTTAATCATTTGCCACATAAAGTTATAAAGAAATCCTTCTTTTGCTCATTTTAGGAGCTGATATGCAGTGCTGAAAATGTTGAGTATAAGTGAACGGAAATTTATGTATTCCTTTTAGTAAATTTGGAGGGAGAACATAGTCTATTTAAAAATAAGCAAAGTGATTCCTATTCCCCTTCATTTTCTTCTTCCTGAACAGTTCAGTCCTAATGCTGTTAGTGAGATCAAGCAAGGAAGGTAGGTGTCTTGGGGTTGGAGGGCAGGGGAACCGCAGTGGCTCAGAGCAGAGTGACAGTGACCAGTGGGTGCTGTGTGTGGGGTGGCCCAAGGCAGCATGTGGGAACCAGAGTGTGGTGAGGAGGGTGTCAGCTTAGGAAATTGCAGCCTGAGTTGGTGAGGAGGGTGTCAGCTTAGGACATTGCAGCCTGAGTTGGTGAGGCCCAGTGCAGGGTGTCAGAGCCAGAGTGGAGAGGAGAAAGCACTCATGGTGCCTGATACAAGGAGTTAGAGTCTGTGCAGGGTGGGGATGACGACCATGCCTGGGGGGGGCAGTCTGAGCATGGGTGTTGGAACCTGAGTAGGATGGGGAGAGTGTCTGTGAGGTGACAGTTGTGGAGACCAATTGCACAGAGGGGACTGATCAAAGATATAATGTATTAAGATAGTGGGATGTTGGGAGAAAAGAATTACAAATATGCAAAGGGAGGAAGTTATAATGAATTCTGTGTTGTTGGATTCAACTCAGAAGTAACAGCATGGAATCTTGGTTATCTATCTATCTATCTATCTATCTATGAATCATCTATCTATCATCTATATATATTTTTGAGGAATAGAATTTTATATATTATACATATAATATATGTATTGGCACATGTGTGTAAATGTGTACATATGGTCTCTGGCTCTGTCCACTGATAGGAGCTGAGACCAGCTTTTCTACAAATAATATCAGATAATGAATTAAGTCTTGCTGGGTGATAACTAATACCCAGATTTGGGTTTCTATATATCATTCTGCAAGAGACAACCATGATCCTGGGAGAAATGGCTAGTTCCAGGATTGTAGGGAAAGTACAAGATAAGACCAGAGTATCTTGGTAATCTAGCTAGTAAGGAAGTGCTCAAAGATAGATGCTGCTATGTCATCCTCTATAATAAAAGGGTAATATGCAAATTGACCCTAATGGTGGAACAACCAGAACACCTGCTCGACCAGTCACTATGAGACACACTGATCACTTCTTTGTCCCTTCCCCTGGCCGTCAGGCTCCGACCACCCGATGGCGAATGGGGAACCGGGGTGGGTGGGTGGGAGGGCGGGGCCAGCTTTGGGCAGCCAGGGAAGATGGCCCTGATTACAGGCCAGGCCTAGGGACCATACCTGCGCACAAATTTCGTGCGCTGGGCCTCTAGTAAAGACATAAAAACCGTGAAGGGCTCCCAGTGGTGATCCCTGAGACAATATGAGCATCAAAATGGATGATAGCAACAGATGAATCTGTTGCATAACATAGGAAACCATGAGTCTATTCTGATATGAAAAATAAATGAATACATTGAGAGTTTGAACAGTATTTAATTAATACTGTTTACAAAGAGGAAAATAGTAAGTTTAAAATGGAGTAATGAAATTGAACATCATCAGCAATGGGACATCTGATACAAAGAATACTTGGGTGGTATTTCTGCTAAAGGGGCAGAACCTGAACCTGATCATGAAGAAATATCAACAAACTCAAGTTTTTCTCTACTAGAGGGCCGGTGCATGGATTCGTGCACTGGTATGGTCCCTTGGCCTGGCCTGCGGGGATTGGGCTGAAACCAGCTCTCTGACATCCCCTGAGGGGTCCCAGATTTTGAGAGGGCGCAGGCTAGGCCGAGGGACCCCACTGGTGCTGCACGATCGGGACCGGGAAAAGACTGCGGGAGGTTGGCCGGCTGGGGAGGGACCACAGGAGGGCTCCAGCGCGTGTCTGACCCATCTTGCTCAATCCCAGCAAGCTAACCTACTGGTCAGAGTGTCTACCCCCTGGTGGTCAGTGCGTGTCATAGTGACTGGTCGAACTGTCGAACAAACGGTCGGGCACTTAGCATATTAGGCTTTTATTATATAGGATAATCCACAAAATAATCAATAGCCTGTTATCTTCAAGAGTGTCAAGGTCAAGAAAGTGCAATAGCATTAGGACATTGTAACTTCTGATATATAGTGCTCTTATTTTTTTAATTTTGCTAGAAATCAAAATACTTTTTTAGGTATTTTTCTTAATGGTTGAGATTCTTCTAAGTCTATCAAAAGCCCCACAGCAAGCATGGAGCTTTCGGTGCTTTTATTTTATCACCAGACATAGAATCTAGAAAAAGAGGATCTAGGAGATTACTCAGAAGTGTGTTCATGCAACTTTTCATAAAATTTTACCACCTTATTTTCTTCAAAATGTATTAATTAGCTATGTTCTTTCTCCTCCCTCCCACCCTCCTTCCCTTCCTCTCTCCCTCTCTACCTCCCTCCCTCCCTCCCTCCCTCCTTTCCTTCCTTCCTTCCCTCCCTCCTCCCCTCCTTATCTTCCCTCCCTCCCTCCCTCCTCTCTTTCCCCTGTCTCCCATGGTGTGTTGGTGAGAATTTTAATAGAAAGTCCATTTAGATAGATGGTCAGGGGACGTGAATTCAAGACCTGGCCCTAGCAGATTTTATATTTTTGGACAAATTACTTACCTTCTCTAAGCTATAGTTTCCCCATTTATGAAACAGGCATACTACTATCAGCTTACCTCACATTACTGTGAGGATGAACTGTCAGTATATTAGGAAAGTATCACATTATAGATATGAAGTGGTCCAAACAGTGGGAGCTCTGAAACCTGTCCATTTACCAAATGACAAAGGATATGTAGAGTTCCTCTCTTAATCCAGCTAGTACTTTGGCATTCTGCACAATACCTGCACCGCTGTCTTTGAAGTGCCACTTCGTAGCTTTGAATGACGGTAATGACACTTTAAGCAAGAGCACAGCCAGTCTATTTTGATCAAGGTGGATACTGTAGCTTTTATTGTCACAAATGCCGCCAAGTGTCATAAATTACGTGACCAAACAAGGTCTTTGCTTGCACCATGTGCAGCAGAATGGACTTACTGGGAAGGTTGGCAGCTACCCATGTTGTATCAAAGGTTACATAGAGAAGGGGTTTTGTGTACTTCTAAAATTTGTCTGTTTTTTTTTCTCTTTGAATAAAAAGTAGAAAATTGACACTTCAGTCTTAAAGTTCAACTCATAATTACTGTCATTTTTAAATGTAAAAATATTTTACTTAACTGACTGTAATTGTTTATGAAATAGGATACATTTTTAAATAGCTGAGAAGCTCAGATCCCTGATAATCAAAAAGTGGGTCCAAGGGAAAAGGCTTGACACATGTATTACCAAATCACAATACAGTAAAACTGAAACAGTTGTCTGTTCAGAGGTGAAAAGACAGTCTTGTATTCTGATTGTTTGTTGCTTTTTCTCAAGTTGAAGCTTTCCAAAAGAGAATATTTATGAATATATTTATTAATATACATATTTCTAAAAAAGGACTATAAATTAAAGTGTGAGTCATTGGAAAACAGTCTTCATTTCATGCTTTCTCCAGATTAATATCCATTGTCCTTACTTGTTGAAAATGTGTGAATAATTAAAACAGTAAGTAAGTTTTCTTTTTTTTTTTTTTTAACCTGGGTTGCAGTTTCCAACTCCGGCCTCAGTTGGGGCATGGAGGCAACCAATATATGTGTTGTTGATGTTTTTCTCTCTCTCTTTCTCCCCGCCTTCCCCCCATCCCTTTCTCCCTTCCTTCCACTCTCTTTAAAAAGCAATGGAACAAATATACTCGGGTGAGGATTAATAAAAAACAAAACAAAGCAAAGAAAGAATTATCAGGTCCAAAACAAATGTCAATAGTGCCAAGATTTAAAAATTCTGATCTCAGGCATTTGGTCAAGAACATGATAGAAATGTACTGATTGGGTGAAGTGCTTGCTTAAAAAAAAAGTGTCTTTAAATTCTTCAGGGAGTATTATAATTGAGCCTGATGGACATATTCATCAGCTGTCATGTTCCTCATCCTATTACCTTTTTCTTGGAATATTAAAGGACATTAAAAACCAAAAAATAATAATGATAATAGAAGAAAAGCAATGTATTCAATTAGATGAAGAATAAAGAAACCCTTTGTAAGTATGATGGAAATAATTAGTGCTTAGATGAAAGTTTACAGCACTAAATGTCTATGTTAGAAAGAAGAAAGGTACAAATTTAATAATCTAAGTTTAAACCTTAAAAAGCTGGAAAAGCCATACAATGAAATATAGATAAAAAGAGATGAAGTACTGATATATGCTACAAGATGGATGAACCCCCAACACCTCAGTAAGTTTTTTTTTTGTACACACATATACATGCACACGCAATACATGGATAAAATACCTCTGTGAGTAAAATGTGTGACTTAAGTTGCTATTATAATAATGCAAATGGTTCAATACCCATCTTACTACTTTTACTATTGTGAGCAAATAACCTGTTTAAGATAACCAGGCAGGTTGGCAGGTAAGCAGCAGCTAAACTAATTGCAGAAAGTGACTTGGTCTTTATAATATTTACCTCTTGGCCACACACAGTTACCCAGTCCTTTATCATCCGCAAATATAGTTTATTATTGGAAGTATGACATGTTATAGTATAGAACTGAAGAACTGAAATAACCTTGATCAGATTCTAGGCAGTTGCATAATTACACTTAACCAATGAAGGCTAGTTAGTTTTATTTGTAATTCTGATCTTCACAAAGCTCTATCTTCAGGGAGGAGTATTGAGTAAGAGCTCAAGAGCTTCACTTTTAAATTGTGGTTCCTGGGTTCAAATCGATGCTTTGTCCTTTAACTAGCGGTGTAAGCTTTGGCAACATAATCATATCAGAGCTTCAGTCTCTTCATCTGTAAAGTTGAGCTAAAAGCTACACCTCCCTCACATAATTTTTGTGAGGAATAAATGAGATAATGCAGTGTAAAATGCTTAATAGAGTACATAGCACACGATAAGCATGCATCTCTTAATTTTATTGCTTATGTAATTGTTATTTAGAGAGCCACCAGTAACCTAAAACTATAAGTAACATACATAGGTAAGAATAAATATTGCTTCTATGAAACAAGTTAGGATACCATAAATATAAAATAGTCAATTGAGAACAAAAAAGAACTCTTAAAACTTTCTGATAATAGACATAAAAAGAAAAAGTCAATAAAAGTCTAGGAAGCTAGAGTTAAAAAAATCTTCAAGAAAGTAAAGCAAAATGGTAAAGAGATGGAAAATAGGAGAACAGGGTAAAAAGTCAAAAGATTAGTCTGAAGATCCAATAGCCAAATGGTAGGAGTTTCAGAAAGGGAAAGTGCATGCAGAAATTTTCAAAGAAATCATTTCAGAAATTTCCCAGAGCTAATGGGCATGTTTCCGGACTTAATGGGCTCAGAATACGTACAATAGAACGACTGAATAAAGCCATGCCAAGGCCCATGGTTGTGAAACTTCAGAACGCCCGAGGGTAAACTTAGAATCAGTTCCAGAGAGAGATAGCAGGCCATACAAAGGCTCAGTCACAATGGCATTAGTCTTCGGTGCCAGGAGGCACTTGAGCAATGCTCGCATTGTGAAGGAATGTTTGTAATCAAAATTATATATCCAGCCAAACTGTTAATGAAATATAAGTGTAGAGTAATGACATTTACAGACATGTAAGTTAAAAAAAACTATTTCTCAGTCTCCCTTTTTCAGAAAGCACTTGGACTAGGTGATCTACCAAAATGCAGAAGGAAACTGAGAAAGAGGAAGACCTGGGATCACAGAAACAGAAATTCCAACATAGGGTAGCATTAAAAGATATTTCTAGGTTCATAGTGAAGGAAAATACTGGGCAGATCTGTTTAGCAAGCCTACATTGCAGCCAGTCCAGACTGGGGCAGGAGACAGAGGCCTTCATAATGGGTAACTCAAATGAAAAGAAAAAATGTAATTGATAGATTATGGGTTGTTTGACCCTACTGAGATCTGTTGGTGACTTTTGTAATACATCAGTGATCGCTAACTCTTTGAAAAACAAATTGCACAAGTTATAAGTTGTAGTAATAGTCAAATATATAGCTCAGCTGCAAACACTATTTACAAAGTCATAATAATCTAATCCAGTGGTTCTCTACCTGTGGGTCGCGAACAATGAAAATACATCCTGCATATCAGATATTTACATTATGACTCATAGCAGTAGCAAAATTACAGTTATGAAGTAGCAACGAAAATAATTTTATGGTTGGAGGTCACCACAACATGAGGAACTGTATTAAAGGGTCGCGGCATTAGGAAGGTTGAGAACCACTGAATCACACATTATTGTTTTAACTGAAACCTATGATATAACTATTAAGAGAAGAGGGAAAGAGAGAGTGTGTGTAGGGGTGGGTAATGAAGTAAGAATACTAAAGTCTCACTTCCGAAGGAGGAAGTGAATAAATAGTGCCTAAAGCGGAAAGCTTAGGAATAGTAATATAAGCTGAATACCAGAAGCAAGTATTTGAATGCACTTTCAAGTATTTGCTTTTGGAGAATGAGATTCAGTGTGTGAGAGAGGGGGGCGGGGTGGTGACTGTCATTTCTCATTTTCAGCTTGGTAGCACAATTTGGCTTTTGAAATTTTGTGCAGATATTAATTTGATTAAAAATTCAAATGAAATTTAACACTCTTCCCTCCAAAAATTAAACCCAGGAAAGTATGGCCACAAAACATTAAAACTGTAAACTGCTGTACAAATATCATGTGTTTTTTATCTTGCAGAGTTTGTATCACATGGTTTGTATTTCTAGTTATTCTTTTTAGAGCTTTTCCATGGGTTTGGAGTTACATGGAATGCCTCAGTCTGTGGTGTGTCTCTTAAGACCTTCTGTATGATGTGGTGCCCAGCCTGCCCTTCCATCCTCTTTCCTTCAAAAGTTGGCTCCAGTTTCTTCCTGTATGAAGTGAGGGAAATACAGGGTGGGGCAAAAGTAGGTTTACAGTTGTTCGTATGGGAAGTAATACAATAATTAATAAGTAATAATACAAGAATAAACTCCCATACTCACAACTGTAAACCTACTTTTGCCCAACCCTGTATATAAGATGATCTCTTAGGTTCCTCTTTCTTAGACCATCTATGAGATCTACACCAAAGGTATGTGAAAAGAAAAATAAGATCCAATGCTCACCAATATTGAAGTGGACTGTTATTTAGTCTTTTTTAGAGAATAATCCTTTATTGAAGTTGTTTTGGATTATGGAATAATGAATGAAGCTCAAATCCATACATTTTAGGATTCAGTTTTCTTAACCTGTGTCTGTTATAATCCTGCAATGTGAATTATGATGTTGCTGCTTGGTCGTAGGAAGGTTGTATGTATTAAACCATGTGGTGGTTAGATGTGCTGTGCCTTCCAGTTTGTGTTTATCTACATGACACACAAAGTTAATGGGACTCTCTCACACTGATTGTGGGGATGAAAAATGTTTAACCTTGTAACCAAAATGACTCCAAAAAGCTTGGTCTGCTATCTAGTCATCTAAAGCCTGAGTTAAGAATACTGGAAATAGATGGTGAATAGTTCTATTTACTGTGCTGCAATGGCTCTTAATACTGCCAAGAAAATTGAGTGAACCACAAAAGGGATCAATTTAATGCTAACGTAAAGAGCCAACTGCTTTTTATAGTAGTTTTAAAGTAAAAATTCAGACCATCTGAATGCTTTAACTTTATTCTCTTCACTTAGGGAGCTAACAGAATGAGAGGGCGGCTTGGAAGTATGGACAGCTTTGAACGGGCAAACAGTCTTGCTTCAGAGAAGGTAGGCAAGCAGACACGCCCCCCCTCCCCTATTTTTTTTTTTTTACCACTAATTGGGACTTGGCACAAACCAACACTGATATGGTAATTTGTGTGCTTGGTTATTTTGTTCTGAGTCATTTATGATTTAAGAAAATATATTTGAGGCTTTATTGTTTTAAATAAGAAGATTCTGGATATGAGCATGTTGCTCTTTACTCAGCTGAAGTTTTCCCATGTGAGATAGAACATACCCCTTGCAGACTAACTCTGCTCTGTCAGGCCGCTTACTATTCAGAGCTAGTATGAGGAAAGTATTTGAGCAACCATTGCCCCAAAGCCATAGAAAAATGAGCCATGGAATTACTGCACTTGTGTAGCGCTCTTGTTATCTTTTGTTTTCTCTCCATGTTACCCCCCTCCATTTTTATCCATTTTAACTGCAACATTATGCTCTTTATCTCATAGACAATTCTCAGTAGGGTTGATTTCCTGTTTCCTTCCTGTATCATGCAACATGGAACCTGAGGCATATGCAACCTATTTATTAGTGAAAAAAATATTAAAATATTTTTTTATTAAACTTTCTGTTGATAAAATTGAGGACTTGGTTCAGCTGTGAGTCTTTTAGCCCTAACTCATGTTTATTAAGCTAAGCATTTCTACAGTGGTGATTGTTCTGGAGAGTATAAACAGCATACCTGTCTAAATTGAAAGATTTATGAAGTCTACACATGCAATATGAGATGCATTCCAGCATAACTCACTTCTCATTCATTTCCTGTTTTTCATGTCTTTTAAAAAATGTACTATCAGGGGACATGTAGTTGGATAGAAACATTCGTGGTGAAGGAAGACACTTAACAGGCTCTATTTTATTTCCCTGAAGGCTCTGCCACCAGACTTGGACACTTAAACGTTGTGATATTGTTTTGAGAGTACAGGAAGCATGCAACTGACATGTCACGGAAATCAGTAGATACGTAAACGCAGACTCCACCCTTTTTTTTTTTTGTCATGATCTCTTTTCATCTTTCTGGCAACAATGAGAAATGCTACAGCATTTTACCACAAAGCGTTAGGGAAAAGAATACCTTTTCTTATCATCCCTTTCGCTTTCTGGCCTATCTTTACTGGTGCTGCTATCAGAAGAAATGGGTTGTGGTGATACTGATTAGCCTTCAGCATGGATCCAATGAAAAAAAAAACAACCCACCAGCTTTGTGTTGACTCAGGAGGAAGAAGAGGTGCCCTGTCCTTTCTGAGCTCTGTGTGGACAGGTCTGCCATGATCTCTGTGGGAAAGAAAGACCTCACTTCTGCTTGCTTCTCAGGACTACTCACCGGGAGACTCTCCGCCAGGGACGCCCCCAGCCTCCCCACAGGCCTCAGGTTGGCAGACGTTCCCTGAAGAGGATTCTGACTCCCCACAGTTTCGAAGACGGGCACACACGTTCAGCCACCCGCCATCAATCACCAAGAGAAAGCTGAATTTGCAGGATGGGAGGGCTCATGGGATGCGCTCCCCTCTCCTGAGGCAGAGCTCCAGCGAACAGTGCAGGTGAGTCCAGACCTCTCTCTCTGCAGTGGGAAGTAAAGTTCTCCTCCCAACCTGTTTTGATCATGGTGGAGTCAAGATTTGTTGTGACTTCATGCTGTAGCCTACCTGTAGTTTTTAGAAAGACCATCAAAATTAATTGAATGATAAAGACCTTAGTTACTAGGTGAAACAAGGCAAGATTGAAGGCATACCCAGAGAGCTGAGTTAAAGCATTTTGGATGGAAACTTTTTTTTCCAGAAAAACAGAGGAAGCAAGATATTACACATGTGGTTTCGCCTGAATAACCTGCTGACAGGACATGTTATCAGTGTCTTCTTGATCACTTAATGAAACAAAGTCAGCAAATTCATAAAATAACAGAGCAGCAGAGCTCTCTTGGGGGCCTACAGTAAAATACAAGGGTTCAAAAAAATCACCTAAATTACCTTCATGCATGAGACAAAAAGTAACTATATTTTATTTCATAATAAATTAAAGCCAAATAAGAAAATTGTTAAAAATTTTATCTTGAATAACATGATCTCTATAAAGAATACACACAGCCTAATTGACAGGAAGTAGCCATAGGAATTACTTTACATGGTTATTTAAAAACATAACTCAGCCAAATTGTTGGCATTTGATAAGAAATAATAACGGGGGTAAATCTGGAGTAGTAGAATTTTTATATGTCTTACTGTGTAATACAAATCAGAATTTATATCCTAGAACTAATTTTGTTTTTCTTCTTTCCCTGTGAGTTTGATATGGGAAACATGGTCTGGTAGAGATCCCAGTCGAAGAAAATAAAAACAAAAACCAGAATGCTAAATGAAAAGAGGTTAAATTTTACATTGTTATCAAGATTTTTTTTTTATGATCACTTTATTTATATTTTCAGGAAAAATTATTTTTAAGAATTTAAAATATTATTTTAAACTAGAAATGATATCTATTCTTCCCTATGCTTTCTACATTTTATAATGTATAAGCTCAGATAATTTCTATCGATATAAAAAGATGCTGTTTGTATTGTTGTAAAAACATGCTAGGAAAAGAATCTTCTAAAAATAAAAAGACCTATGCTGGCGATTTAGGGCTTCATATATAACCATGGCTGTAGGAAAGAATATGGACATAAATGTTTGTTAGGCCAAAGATATGATTCCAGCAGCCAAACATGTTGTCCTTAAATTGTTAGCAGAGTTTATGTCTTTAAAATAGTGAAGTCTTTGAACTACTGATAATCGTTTTTTCCTTCTGGAACTTGTTTCCTGTAATTTTTTGTGCTTTCCTATTTTTTTTCCCCCTTAAAGTATCTTTTGCATGGAAAAACAAACACTGTTTGTCCTAAAATTGTTAAGAAACTGTTAGTAGAGACAAACACAGGAGGAATTCAATTTGTGAAAGGGTGAAACAAGGTCATACTTTTAAATAGAGAGAACTGCATGTCCCCTGACCCCTACCATAAGATGCAGCCCTGAGCCTTTAAAGGATAGATTACATGAATAACACGAACTTGTTTATATACTTTTTCATAGTGAATGAAGACTTTGCCAAAATATAAATTAAGACCAATCTGCTGTGTTTTCTGTACTCAGCATTCTTCCATCCGCTCGGCGCATGCACAAGGAGAGTAACTCTTCCTCCAGCCTTCCAAGTCTGCACACTTCCTTCTCTGCCCCTTCCTTCACTGCCCCCTCTTTCCTGAAAGGCTTTTACCAGAATTCAGGTAGACTGTCCCCACAGTATGAAAATGAAATCAGGTGAGATCAGTGTCCTCTGTTTGCAAAGCAACATTTTCCACAGTGTGATATACTGATGTGTTACTAAAGAGTGGCTAATTTTGGAGTGACTTTTATGCATCCTTATGTTGTGCTTGTTCTAATCTATTTCTAATATATTGGTTTTTCATTCCACTTAATTTTATTAAGAAAACTTTTACAACCAGCGTTTTGAAACTTTTAAAGCCAGCTTTTTGGGTACATGGTAATCTTTTAAAATTATTATTATTTTTGTACTACTTGTTTGTGTCTTTGCCTTGGGCCCCAGAGTCTAAGCTTTGTTCTTGTTTGGAACAAGACTTAGTGCTAACACATGCTAAGCAAACCTCTCCTGTTCTTGCCTTTTTTTTTTTCTTTTTCTTCTTAGCCTTTCTGGACATATCTTATGGAATCCAAAAGCCACTGATTTAAACAATTGTACTAAAGTGATGGATATAATATATTTTTACTTTTAAGTATATAGAATATTTCCTAGGCATTTCTTTGATTTTTCAATGACAAGGACTCACTTCTCTGAATCTCAGTGTAAGTCACATAATGGGTACAGCATCATGTTGACAGCAACACTCTCATGAGAGATCTCTTGAATTTTGTAGATATTTGAGTTTGTTGGGTTACCAATATTGAAAATGAATAGCCTTTAAGTTTTGTTCTTTGCTCTTATAGTGACACAAAATTAGATGTAGTGATTTTGGAAAACTGGCTTTTAAAAACTTTGAAATTACGAACTCTTACTGATCATTCATATTCTTAGTGGGATGTTCCTCCCTTTGGAAAGAGGTGGTTAAGTTGGGAAGTCTTCTAAGGGGATTGCTGTTGGCTTAGAAGCTTATGAGATTGATTCATTCCTGTTTTTATGCATGGCTTGGAGCATTCATTTGTATTGCTATATAGTATTCCATTTAATACACCACAACTTACCCATTCTCTTGATGGGGCATTTGAGTTGTTTTGAGTAGTTTGATAATTGGCAATTCTTGCACTCAAGGAGAGGAATACATGCTATCAGTCAGCCTGAGTGCCGCTAAAATCTTCTGTGTGCTTTTGGCTTCCTTTTCTTTAGATTTAGGAAATCCCCAAAGTTAACATATATACCCTCAGTAATTAGTTAAATTAGACTCTTCCTTAAATTATCTCTATCTTTTGTCCATGTGTGCCAATATTTTTCACTCCAACAAAGATTACTAATATTGGATTAATGAACTTTTGAATCTGAACTCTTCTCTGAATTAGTACATGTTCAAGCATTGAATTTCTAGTGAAGAAGTTGATGAAGAATTGATCTTAAAAGGCTTTTTTTAGGGAAAACCTTAGGGGAGAAATTTTAAAGGAAGTTAGCCATAAAATACAATATAATATATATGTAGAATATGTAATGAATTTAGAGAACCAAGAATGTGCACACTTAAAAATATCAGTTTGCCTTATCTCTATAGTACTACCTACTAATAAGAATACAACACTTCCAGTGAACTCTATTTGCAGTTTTTTATTGTTATATTACTTAAAGTAAGCATTTGGGGAATCACAGTTTCCTTCCAGAAACAAAACCAGGCCTGAAAGTGACAATGAAGCTAGCTATTAAGAAGGTCAAAGGTTAGCTGTGAATAGGATGTTGTAGAGTACAAAATCAGTGACTTTTAAAAGATTATTTATAGTGCTTAATATAAGGTTATATGTTTATCTTGAGTAGTTTCTTCTTAGATGTGTGTACAAGGTGTCCCCCCCAAAAATGTATACACACTTTAAAAGCTGATAGCTTAATTTTGAAAATGAAATGTATTTTCATAAATACTGCCTTTGTAATTATTCAAAGTGTGTATATACATTTTTTGAACACCTGGTATTATTCTTTCTCATAGCTTCCTTTAGCTCTCTAATTTCATTTTAGTAGAAGGATATTGCAGTCCAGAAGGCAATTATATGTTCATTTTGCATTGAAAAATGTCACCTTTTTGCTTCTATCTTATTTAAAGTGCTCTGTATAAACATGAAGAGAACTTATAAATTTGTAGAATCATTAAACATTTTGCTATTTTTTTGTACTTTGTAATGTTTTCTTGGCTCTGAAAAATTCTTAAAATCAGAAAGCACTTTCTATACTTTTGTATGCTTTTTCATAATTTGTATGCATGGAATCAATAGGCTAAAAAGACACTTAAATTTTTTTCATTGAAGTATTTTTACTGGTATTAAAATATAACCATACAGCTCATCAGAGTGAACATTCCGTGTAACCACTGCCTGGTCACTGCCAGCAGCCCTGCAGCTCCTCTCTTTTTCCCACCAACCAGCATGCCTATCCTGACCTCAAATACCATAGCTCAGTTTTGCCTGGTTTTGAACTTTATTTAAATAGAACAATACAGTATAAATTCTTTTATATCTGGCTTCTTTCATGAACATTAGTTTGTGACATTTATTCCTGTTTTTATGTGCACTTTAGTTTATTCATATATATTGCTGTATAGTAGTATTCCATTTAATGCTAGATTTATCCACTCTTTTACAGATGGACATATGGATTATTTTTATTTATTTATTTACTAGAGGCCCGATGCACGAAATTCATGCAAGAGTAGGCCTTCCTTCCCCTGGCTGCCCGCACCAGCTTCCCTCTGGCCGCCAGCAGGCACCCGGGACCCGGGCTTCCCTTGCAGCCCCAGCTTTGTCAGGAAGGTTGTCTGGAAGGATGTCCAGAAGGATGTCCGGTCTAATTAGCATATTACGCTTTTATTATTATAGATTTTGCTTTTAAAGAGTAATGTCCTTGATATTATTGTATATGTCTTTAGCTGTATATTTCTATGTATTATTGATGACACAGTCATAAAGCTGTCAGACAAAATTAACTTTTAATAGGTTTATTTCAATGAGTAAGTCACTTAGACATAAATTGACTAGTTACAATTTTGAAGAGAGTGTTTTTAAATTTGTATTTAAAAATATGAAAAGGGTAGTGGTTGTACGCTAATTACCATGTTTCTCTTTTATTAGTGTAGATTTTGCTTTTAAAGAGTAATGTCCTTGATATTATTGTATATGTCTTTAGCTGTATATTTCTATGTATTATTGATGACACAGTCATAAAGCTGTCAGACAAAATTAACTTTTAATAGGTTTATTTCAATGAGTAAGTCACTTAGACATAAATTGACTAGTTACAATTTTGAAGAGAGTGTTTTTAAATTTGTATTTAAAAATAATACCAAGTTTACAGGAAAGTGCAAAAATATATGGAGGACTTCTGCTAACTCTTTACCCAGATTCATCAGTCTTTAATATTTGCCCCACTTGCTTTATCATTCTCTCTGTTCATTTACATAGGAATATATACATGCATACATGTAGACATTTTAAAATTCTAACCCATTTGTGAATAGGTTGCATACATCATGTCCCTTTACTTGAAATAGTTTAGTGTGTACCAGTATTTCCTCTGAAGGAGGAGAGTCAGGAGTGTGGTTTTAATCCACTGACTTCAGAACTCTACATCTCTCATCATCACTACTTTCAGAGAGAACATCATACTGACACAGTTACCATGACATCTGGAACTACTCAGAATATCGAGGGGAGGAGGTTCATAATACTATGAATTACAGTTTCCTTTCACTTGGGTATATCCTACTGGTTTTATAGAGTGGGTCTCTAAATATGCATCATCAAGTGAGGGAGAGAATAGGTTAGATGCATATAGGGTAACAAATACTACTTTTTAGAAGGCATATTAATTTGAAACTTGAAATTCAGACTAGGCATCCTTTTCTAGGACCACTACTTGAATTATTAAAAAGATGTCAGGTTACTGTTTTTAACAGGCCGAGAAAAAGGAGCAAAGATATTTTTAATGTCATGATTTATTGATTAGTAGGTTCACTTGCACGGCATTAAAAAGGTAAAGGAAAGGGAATAAGTGTATGCTTTGAATACCTTACTTCAAATTAATTTTTTAAAGTTTAATTTTATTTCATTGTTTAGTAGCTAAACTATAATTGTCTGTAATGATACAGTATATTTATATACTATCCATTTATCAAATGTGTAATATGTCTTTTCTATCAACAGGCATCTTATTCCTCCTTATTGCTTCTCAGCTTTTAAGGCTATAATTAAAAATTATTCATATTGAAGTTCATTTGTCAAAAGTAAAATGATAGTCATTTCTACTTACTTATAAATCTTCAATGATAAAGTAAGATTTTGTTGATGAAGTACTTTGTTAGACAGTTTTGGTTCTCTGTAGTTCTCTCGTATTTACTGACAAAAATAGTATAATCACTCATTTTGGTTCATTATTGAAATAGCCTTATTTATGCATTATTGACTTATGGGAATGCCTTTTTATTCTAAATCCTGATTTTGGACATATGTCTCTTTCTTTGTGCTAATGTCATTCCTTGTTTTCCTGTTGAACTAGACAGGACACTGCTTCAGAATCAAGGTGATTAGAGGTCTAAATATTTTCATTTAAAAAAATTTTGTAAGTTCTTCCAACTGAATATCAACATTAGTTTAAAAGCAGTTTTGGCTGTCTCCTGAATGCATGCCATCATTCTGGTGCTATGAGGGTTACACAGTAGAAAAAATATGACACATGGTATAATCAAAGATCCCAGATGACCATAGGAAATCCTGTTTCTACTCTATTCCATGTTGAGATTTCCTTAGAACTGTGCTGTATCCTTCAAGCGAAGCCTAATTTTAATTTTGAATTATTAGAATTAGAACATATAAATTGCTTATATGAACTAGTTTACAGGTACATATATACATATAAATAATTCATTCTAAATCCCAAGAAGATGCAGAAATAAGAACCTACTCATTCAATTGACTATGGTTTTGACCCGAAGAGGATTATTAATCTACTAGAGGCCTGGTGCACTAAATTCGTGTATGGGAGGGGGGACTCCTCAGCCCAGCCTGCACCCTCTCCAATCCGGGACCCCTCGGACATCCCTCTCACAATCCGGGACTGCTGGCTCCTAACTGCTCACCTGCC
>NW_005363468.1:2581983-2588788 GCF_000412655.1 Myotis brandtii
CTGGCCTGGTTGCCCCACGCAGCCTGCTGTTCAGTTGTTTGGTCGTCCCTCAGTAACCCTCCCTGTCGGCCTGGTCACCCCACACAGCCTGCTTTTCAGTCGTTTAGTTGACCCTCACTAACCCCCTTGCTGGCCTGGTCACCCCACGCAGCCTGCTGTTCGGTTTTCTGTCAGGTTGTTTCGGTCGTGACGGCCCCTGGATTTTTAAATATTAGGATTTCTGCCCATCTTAATTTCTGTCACATTGGGTACTTTGAGACACTGCTGAGGCCTCCAGACCTCCCACTGGTCTGGACACGGGAAAACACCTACTTCCTTAATGTGGAAATCTGACCACATCGCTGATGACACTTCTTCCTCTTGACCAGCATGCTTCCGTGGTAAGCATCCAGGGTCACTGCTGAACAAGTTAACTGGAAACGGGTACTCTTTGTCTTGTTCTAATGTCCATGCTTTGCTTATATCCCCAGCTCAATGAAAGACAGACATGCCCATCTTCCTACTGGGGACCACTGACATTTAGGTTTCTTTCAAGTTGGAGTAAAAACATGATATTAAATACTGGAGTAGAATGAGATGTACAAGGAGAAAAATATTATCTCAAAAATTATTTTGGCCACATGGGAAAGATGAAAAGTAACTTTTTGGATACTTGTAATTGACCTTTACTTTTTTTATGGTTGGCTATAAGACCATTTACATATAACTCTTATCTGCTTTTAAAAGCCCAATGGAAATGTTAGTTTTACTTTTTGCCCTTTTAGGTTTTACAACAGCATAGAATTTGATCTGTTTATTACCTTATATATCATTTGGCCTATAATTTCCTTATTTTACATATGTTTAAATTAAGCTGTGGGAAAAATTAATGTCTTGCTTGCTATCATTTTCTTAATCTTAGGTTAAAAGGATGTAAGTAAATAAGCTACCCAGAGATACTTTCAATTTCAGTGTAAAAAACTTGCTTTTAAAATAAAATTTGTATTCAGTGTAGAGTTTAGGAAATAAAACTTTTTGTTTTCCTCATTCTTTTTTGTTTTGCACATTGTTCCACTGATTAATCTATCACTTTTGACTCATAGCTCAGATGCTGTCTGTTGATTTCCACTAGAATAGTTCAATCTCAATTTCTTTTTTTAATTAGTTAAGATTTTCTGTGATGAAGGATGGTTTACCCAATTGAAAGCCAGGACTTAGATAGACTATTAGTGCACTTGATGCGATTGTGACTTGAATTGTGCTATGCATTCTGGGCAAAAAACCTGAAGTTTCATCATGTTCCACGCAACCTTTCTTGGGACATTTACAAAGAGAAAGCTTTTTTAGATTTCTGTTAAATAGTATTACATTAATCAAATTTTGTTTCTATCCTGAGTTGTAATACATTGTGATTTAGCTATAGATTTAATCAGTGTGTAGTCATTTATTTGGACTTTATGAAGCTAGTAGTTTTAGATGGGTGCTCAGAGTTGAAGGATGAGGGGCAGTTTGCTGCTCAGCAGAACAACACCTTTGTACAACAGATCCTGGCCTGAGAGTTTGCCTTTATGAAAAGTATATCCATGTTGCCCTGATGGGAAATAATACATGATGGCATCCTTCTTAAAGTTGAGTCCCTGTGAGTGGTCACTAAAATGCTTTTGTTCTGTCCAATATCCAGTCAATTAATTGTTGTTAAATCTGGCAAGTGAGCATCGACAATTCTGTATTAACATAAGAACCATCATGTTAATTTAATAGCTGATGTGGTGAAGGCTCTAATTGCTTGGTTAAGGATTTGTTACTAAAAAGTTATCTTGAAGTTCTGTGGGAGGGGTGCTTCATATCATATCCATTGCTTTTGATCAAGGCTCCATCCAGAAGGGCTCGGACATGCCTACCAGCCCTCATTGTGCTATACTTATTTCCTCCCCTTATAGGCCCTCATTTTGTTCATGGATTGTAGAGACTAGCAATAGGAAGAATATATAGAATACACCCATACAAAAATAGGTGGGAGTTCTCCACAATGTATTTCCTTCCTAGTTATTTATTTTTAATTTAATACATTTAAATAGAGGTAATGCTGGCACAGAATAAATTTCCAGAATATGTTTCTTGGGAACAGTTTTATAATGCACATGTTGGTATTCCAAAATACAGAAGAAGATTATATGAAAAATAAGGGCATGTTTTTAATTTGTTTCATTATTTTTAAAATGTAAAGATAATTAATATGATAATATGTGTCTATTCCACCATATTAATGTGTTTTTGATTTGTCCCTCCTAATTAAAAATAAAAAAGTCTTTACATTTTGGAATGCAGTGATTATAACAACAAAGAAAAGGAAGTGAGACATTTACATAAATGAATACCCAATACTACTCTGAAGTTATTTACCTGCTGAAATAAATGACATTTTTCCATTCAAATAAATGAAAAGAGGAATACTGAGCAAAAGACTTACTACTAATTAGAGACTGACATTTTTCACCAGAAATACAGGCGATCCTTGGAGTTCTGACAGCTTTGGTTTTGAGATTTTATAGACCTTTTCTGAACTGATGCAAAAATGTTTACATTGGCAAGATAAACCACATAAATTTCTGGATTTCAGACTGCCTGAGTTTGAATTCTGGCTCCTCCACTTATTATCCACAAGACTGTGGGCAAGTTACTTAGCTTCTTTCTACCTCAGGCTTCTCACTAAAATGGAAATAGTAATAACACCTTCCCCATAGGTACTGTGAGGATGAAATGAGTTCATACCTGTAAAATGCTTAGAACAATGCCTGGCACATAGTGTGTGCTTTTTGTATTAGTTTTATTATTACTACAAGTTGTTTTGTTTTTATTTTCACTCAAAAAGTGGACATCGTGCTTGGCTACCTGCTAAATTTAATTAAAGGAGAAGTCAAAGTGAACACTAATGTTACAAGTACAAAAACAACTCAAACAACCAATCTTTTATATATTAAAAGATATAATAATAGTACCTCCCCCCCATTTTTCACCTCATCCCATTGTAGTATTTTTTTTTTCAAATTTGTTAGTGCTTTATTTCACTGCTACTACTCTTTTAAGAGGGGCATCAAATCTTGGGAGCTTGTGATGGCTACCATGAAATCCAAGGCTTCCCTTTGAAACACATCACTGGCTCGCTTCCTATTGGTCTCCAGACACCTTTTTTTTAAAAAAATCTTTATTGTTGAAAGTATTACATAGGTCCTCCTTTTTCCCCCATTAACCTCTTCTAGCCCACTCCATCCTCCCCACCCCAGGCCCTCACTAACCCATTGTCCTTATCCAGGGGTTATGCATATATGCATACAAGTTTATTGGTTGATCTCTTCCCACCCACCCTCCCCTGCCTTCCCTCTGAGGTTCAACAGTCCCCAGTGTAGTTTTCAAGGTGGAATATAAGAATTTTCATGCGTTATCTTTCACATGGTTTTGATTCTTGAAATTACCAATTTAAGAATGTCAGATTGCTGACTGCATGTACATCCGAGATTAAACTACTGTAAGTTGCCTCCATGCACTGACTGTTGAAACACTTATCTGGACCCTAGCTTCTGAATCCATATCTTCTTGCAGCTTATGCCTTATCTCAGCCACCAAGCTGCTTTTTCAGGATGTCGTTTTTTAGTACCAGATAAAGGTCAAATGGTCTGTTATGTAAGTCCTTCCTTTCAGTATATTATTATCTTATATTTTGACTGCTAATTTTTGGCTTATTACTCGCTGTTGAATTCCAGACATGGGAGGACAATGGGTCATTGGCATTTCATTTGGATTGCAGGATTTAAAATTGTAGACGTTATGAAATTTTCAAATATGTAAGGTTAATGTAAGGCTACTTTATGTACTTGTTTTATAACATTCCTCCCCAAAGTCTGTATTTTATAGTAGTAAAACTGATATAGGTACTTCCCAGTCTTATTTGTAGTACTTTCTAAACACTTGATATGCCATTAACAGTGAATCAGGAGATTTTCAAAAGATGGTTTAATTCCAGCATTAAAATATAAAAGTTTAAGAATACTTTGATTTGGTTTACTCTAGTATTCTTTATTAGAGCTACCAAGAGGTTAAGGTAAGCTCACCCGTGAGGAATTGAAATAGGTGCTTTTACATAATTTAGTTAGCTTTCTAGGCTTAAATTACAAATTAGATGCTCTTATATAGGACAGGAACAACACTTACTTGGAAAAAAGATGCCTTATGTTGTTTACTAACACTGTTTTCATTGTCAATAGCTACTAGTGCCATCAACAGCTTAGTCTGTACTTTTGGGAAACAGAACTTTTTGCTAGAAAAACTTAAAAGTCATGACTACCAACTAAAGATTTTAAGAAGATCCATCTTTTATTTATTCCTGTCATGTTAGCCCAGCCAATATTATTTTTTGTCCATTTTACTAACCTTCTGAGTTAATGTTTCATATTGTTTTACAGTATTTATTCAATGGATATTTATTGAGTTATTACTGTTATTTGCTAGTTACTAACTAGGAGTTAGAAATACACCCATGAACTAGCATTATTAAATAACTGCCGATGAGATAATGTTACTAAAATGAAAGTGTTGCCTGGTAGGTGTGGCTCAGTGGTTGACCTGTGAACCAGGAGATCATGGTTCGATTCCTGGTCAGGGCACATGCCCAGGTTATGGGCTTGATCCCCCAATGTATGGCATGCAGGAGGCAGCTGATCAATGATTCTCTCTCATCATTGTTTTATAACATGTTTCTAGCTCTCTCTCCCTCTCCCTTCCTCTCTGAAATAAATAAAAATATATTTTAAAAACAATAAAATGAAAGTATTTATCAGGATATGACTATTATATATAGACATCTGAATCACAGTTTCTAAAAGGGTAATACTTGAATTAATACTTTCCAAAGTGGAAGTAAAGATGAACAAATGTATTCAATATTTCAGGGCGTTTTGAACCATGGGCATATATTAGGGTTATAATTTTATCCAGATACACAACAAAGGAGGTTTGACTATATTGAGATATATATATATATCTGCCACTTTCTGAAGTATCATAGTACATCATGACAACTGCTGTCTGTGTAGCAGCTTGAAAGTATTAACCTTCATTTAGCTAATTCATAAGTAATATTTCCAGGATGATAGATCAAGATTAGAAATAATGGAATTACCTGATGTGTGAGTACATGAAGTAAATAAAACTATGACAAGCAGATCTGAATGTCTCCTGACCTCTGATGACCCCAGCACCACAGAGCTCAGCTGAGAACCTGGATGGGTGTGGTTTTTCAGCCTGAGTTTCTTTTCTGATTTAAGAGCTGACACTTCCTGAGCTCATCAAAATTTTTGCACTTTCACTTATTGGTATCACACCTATAAACATTGCATCTTCCTCATTCTCAGGGAAGCCCAGAGGCCTTGAAACTCAAGAAAAGTGAAGTATTCCCACCACTGACAGCAACAATTATTGCATAGTATTCCAGCTACTGACATAATTGGTCTCAAAAAGAAATTTGAGTCATAATGATCTTTTATTGCAGATAGGCCTAGCATAACTTAGAGCGACCTTTCCCAGAAACGAGATTCTTAGAGCAGACCAGCCTCTCCCCATGTTTCTGGAAGACTTATATAGAAAGGTATGACACCCCCAACCTTCCCAAAAAGCTGGGGTTGAATAAGTTAGGGAATTTTTGCACACCGTTTCCCTCTTGGAGAGTTGCAGTGCTTGCTAGAAGATTACAGTCCCTATGAAGTCCTACTATAAAGAATATGTTTAATATTTTTTAATTTAACCTATTCAACCTTATTTGACCACAGTTTTTTCTTAACATATTACCTAACAGCAATCCCAACGTTGACTGTTTTGCCTTAATTCAGATTACTTTCTGCCATGATCCAGCTCTTGGTAGCTATCTATTTGGAGGCGGATCTTAACACTCATAGCCAATTAGAAGCTATTTTTATTAGCCTATTCTATAAGAACTATAAGAAAAGTTCTTTATGAACCTTTTATGGAATACTTTCATTGCTTAGAGCATACTATTTGAAATTTTTAGCAAAGCATGAGTTCATTACTTAAGCAACCTTTGCATTCCTTACATTAGGACTTAAAAGGTGGGCTACTATGGAATGAGTAGAAACAGGAGAGCTTCTCATGGCTGGGCTGTGGCCTGGAGTGTGTTTTCCCGGAGATGTGGTGGCCTGGGTGCCCAGTGTGCCGCCTGATGCATTGCTCCATGCTGCCTGTGGCTGTGCTTGCCCGTGGCGGGATTTTGAATGGCTTGTGCTACCATATTGTTGCAAAGAACCAGGTTATGCAGTGATCCTTACAAGTTATATATTTCCGTATTTGCTTTCTGCAGTGATGGAGAGGGGAGAAAAAGGACCTCGTCTACTTGCAGCAATGATTCCCTGAATGTTGGAGGAACCCCTGTCACTCCTCGCCGAATCTCCTGGCGGCAGCGCATCTTCCTCAGGGTTGCTTCTCCCATGAACAAGTCTCCCTCAGCAATGCAGCAGCAGGGTCTGTATGGTGCTCACTCAAGAATTATTCCTCATTAGTGTAAATTAGGGAATGGAATGCAGTGGTTTGTGTCCAAAGAGACTTATGTATTACAGTGGAGAAATAATTTCTCTTTCTACTAGATTGTGGTTAACTTCTCAGATATCATTAGAACATACCTGGCATTCTGTAAATGCTTGTTTAATGAATGAATAAGTTTCCAAAATCAGGAACTATGATAATGCTAGAAAAGAAGTCATAGATTTTTTTAAACTTTTCTTTCTTTCTCCCTTTCTCCCTTTCTTTCTCCCTTTCTCCC
>NW_005363468.1:2589088-2603249 GCF_000412655.1 Myotis brandtii
TCTTTCTTTCTTTCTTTCTTTCTTTCTTTCTTTCTTTCTTTCTTTCTTTCTTTCTTTCTTTCTTCCTCCCTCCTCCCTTCTTTCCTTCCTCCCTCCCTCCCTCCATTCCTTCCTTCCTTCCTTCCTTCCTTGCTTCCTTCCTTCCTTCCTTCCTTCCTTCCTTCCTTCCTTCCTTCCTAACTTTGAAATCAAGGGCGGGGAAAAAAAGGACACATATGTAATACCCTTTGTAATGCTTTAAGCAATAAAAAAAAAATCCTACCTAATAAAAAAAAATGAATTTATTGGGAGTAACATTACTTAATAAAACCATATAGGTTTCAAGTACACAACTCAGTAACACATCATCTGCATACTGCATTGGCGCTTGCCACCCAAGTCAAATCTCTTCCTGCCACCCTTTATCCCCCCTTTATCGTCTTCCCCCTCTCAGCTCCCCCTTTTCCTTGGCAATCACCATATTGTTGTCTGTGTCTCTGTGATTTTTAATTTTTGTTTTTTCCCCTTAATCCCTTTATCTTTTCACCCAGCTCCTTCCCAACCCCTCTCCCCTCTGACAGCTGTCAGTCTGTTCTATTCAATTATAGTTGACATTCAGCATAGTCATAGCCTTTTTTATTATTGGAAAAGCAATGTACTCTTTTTTAACAGTCACACATAAAACAAAGTGACATAAAATGTTGAACAATGAAGAAATGGATACAGATACACTAGGCGAATATCAAGCAAAAGAGACTGTGGCCGCTGTCTTCGAATGTTAGGCCTGTTGTTAGAAATTAAAACAAAAACATACAAGGGCAAAAAAACTAATAATAAACAGAAATATATAAAAATAATGAGAACACACATAAGTATACAGACTTGAGAGCTAGAAAATCACAGAATTTTTGGCAGAAATAAAAAAATATCACTAGCTCTTTTAATATATTCCTCCATGAAAATTAAATATAGAAAAATTGAATACAGATAATAATTGAGAAATACAATTAAACAAAGTAGATCTGAAATTTATATGGAATCTTGCCATCAGAGAGAAAATTCATTCATTTATAGCACATATGGAACAGTCATAAAAATTAATTATGTTCTTGGCTCCAAAGATTTTTTAATGAATTCCACACCATCATGACCATTTATACTCTGTTCTCTGATTACAGTGCAAATAAGAATAAAAAGAAAAAAGGAAAAAAAAATGAAAGAAAGGACTCAAGAATTAGAGGACAACTAAAATATTTTGTCAGTTTGGAAACTGAAAACTCTACTAGAAGCTGCTAGAAGGAAGAAAATATGATAAAAATTGAGTCATATTAAGAGAGCATTTCTAAAATTAAGAAAGCCAAAACTTAAATGTACTAAATATTTAACTCAAGAAGCTAAAACAAGAGTGAAAGAGTACAAAAATTTTTTTTAAGTTATTTATTAAGAAAATAAATAAGGGTACGAGTGGAGGTCAATTTATAAATTAAAAAAACAAACAAGGAAACAGTTGACAGTACTAAAGATAAAATCAACTCTGCCTCTGCTAGTAAGAAGAAGCTTCAGGGCAAAGCTAGGTATTTGTTTAAACTCATTGCTGAGACAAGTATGTTTCAGAAAGAGGAACTAGCAAAGCTCTGGAGTCATTGGAGGGAATTTTGTAGGTCAGAGAATCATGAGAAATTGAACTTTGGGAGCACAGAATGGAAGACTGAGATGAGGATGGGAAGGTTACAAGCGGCCGGAGTCTGAAGGGATCTATATGCTACCCCCTGTAGTCTGGACATAGTTCTTTGGGATATAAGCAATCATTGACATGTTTTGAGACATGGTCATGCCTGTTAATACAGAAAAAAATGGCAACGGTACAAAAGATGGACTGGAACAGAGGAGAAAATGAGCTCAGGAATTGGGCAAGAGACTGTTGCAGGAGGAGTGAGCAGGGTGCTGAGCCAAGACGTGCCCAGAGTTGCTCAGCCACTTTTCTCCTGAAGGATTGAGATGGTGGATGTAGCCTTCAGGAGAGCCCTCATACCGACTCACGCACTCCTTTTGCTTTGCACAATCAGAGGGTGTACATAGGTGAATTGCAGAAGTGTTAAAACTCAGGGGAAAGGCCAGTTCATTTTGGAGCACCTATCTTTTAGGTCATTTTGTGTGGAAAGGAGAAGTGGTGAAATGAGATATGCTTTCATTTCACTATGAGAGGGAACTCTGGAAGGGGAATTCAGTCCCGTGAGTTTACTTAAACCATTCCTTCCAGACACTAACAGTGACTAGGAAAGTGGCTCTGTGCAAAGCGTTAAAGGTGGACTCTAGGAGGAGAGCACGTTGATGCTGGAGAAAACTTCTGTCGTCTGGGTTACTGCTGGGGAATGCCTCTCACTGTGTTCTTCTCTGCAGATGGACTGGACAGGAATGAGCTGCTGCCGCTGTCCCCTCTCGCTCCCACCATGGAGGAGGAACCGGTGGTTATATTCATGTCTGGGGGCGATGACCCAGAAAAAGCTGAAGAAAGAAAAAAATCAGAAGAATTGAGGAGTTTGTGGAGAAAAGCTATACACCAACAAATTTTGTTGCTTCGAATGGAAAAAGAAAACCAGAAACTGGAAGGTTAGCCATTCAAATGGGCCTAAATGATATGCTACTATAATTTAAGATTGTTGTCTTGGACTGTATACGCACTTTTACTAGACTACTGATTATAATTGCTTATTTCTATTTTGTGAGGTGGTTATAACACGGGAAAGACCAGCTTGAAATATTGGCATGTTGGCTTAGCAGAATTAAAACATCAGGCACTCTTAGAGATATTTGGGTAATAGAGAGTGTAGATAATACGATAATACAGTCATATATATTTGATCATCAATGTATTTTATATGACTGAAATATCATTGTGTATTACTTTAAAAAAAACTCTTAAGCACGAGAAAGCAAATTCTTGTTGAATATGATTTTCAACTTTCAGGATAACTTTATAATAAGTGAAATAAGACTATTTCAAATAAATTGTATCCAATTAAAGTGTCTAATTACATATTATCAAATCAAAGTTCATATTTTTGTTATAAATTTTCTATTTAAAAATTATATGCAAATCATTAAATTTACAATTGGATAATTTATAATAGCTATTGTGCTGTTTATAAACTTTATTGCTAAGTTTATAAATACCAAATGCTTTAGAATGTGTTTTCCAGACTTTGAAATATTGATGTTATTTACCTCAGTACTGATGGAACCACACACCAGGAGATGTGGAGACAGTACCAAAATGTATTAATGCCATTATCTTTGGCAAATCACTTAACATAAAAGAGTCTTATCTTTTACATCTGTAAAAGGAAAGATTTAGCTTAAGTGGACCCTTTGATTTTTTGGAGTCTTAGAAACTGTACAATGGAGGATTGTCTCTGAGTTGCTTTTATTGTGTTGTCTTCCGAAAAGCTTTTTAAATACAAGTATTCACCTTTCTGTGCTCATCATCTAGCTTAAGATTCCTCTTACTATACCTGTTATTCAATTCAGTTTTTAATTTCAACAATATTTAGTTTGCAAGCTTATAATTTATTTTCTTTATTGTTATTTTTCTTAGCAGAATGAAGAGTACTAAGATTTTACATATCCCTAGGTAGTAAATGTTCTTTAAAAAAAAATGCAATTAGTTGCTTTTGACATAGCTTTTAAAAGTTTGGTGTGGTAAATAGTATGCCCACTTGAACAGCCATAGATTTTTTTAAAGGAATTGAATTTATAGGATGGGGCAAAAATAGGTTTGCAGTTGTTGGTTTGGAAAATAATACAATAAATAATAATACAAGAATAAACTCTGTGTTTCTCATACCTACAACTGTAAACCTATTTTTGCCCCTTCTGTGTGTTTTCAAGCAATTGGTTACATCTTGAATTAACTCATAAAAAGTAAAAGAACTTGAAAAAGGATGGCTATCATCCTCTAAAACAGTGGTTCTCAACTTTCTGGCCCTTTAAATACAGTTCCTCATGTTGTGACCCAACCATAAAATTATTATCGTTGCTACTTCATAACTGTAATGCTGCTACTGTTATGAATCGTAATGTAAATATCTGATATGCAGGATGGTCTTAGGCGACCCCTGTGAAGGGCTTGTTCGACCGCCAAAGGGGTCGCGACCCACAGGTTGAGAACCACTGCTCTAAAACATTTAAAGCATGAACTTACATATTTCATTAACATTTGGGAATATGTGCAAGTAGAATCTTAGATTAAATTCCTAAGGAAGTTTTAGAATCATAGACTGCATTGGAAATGGCCTTAGAGATTATTAAGCTCCATTTTTCATTCTGCAACTGTTAGTCATTGGCTTGGGCTGGATAAGGAATTAACCTAAGGTCACACGGTGATGTGCTGGCAGACAGGTACTGAACCGCGTGTTTACTTCTCATGGTTCTCGGGTTTTTCCCAGTATGCCACAGTATTTCTCAACTATGTGTGTGAATATAGGGAAGTGGAATGTTTCAATGCAACGGACTCTGTGTATTCTGTAGAAACTGACAGAATATGAATGGAGTTGACATTTAGAATATACTATAGAAAACTTTATTAGTTTTATATTTATTTCTCTACTTATGTAACAAAGACAAAATAATTTAGCTTATTAAAATTCTAGCCAATGGATAATCATTTCTTGGTGGTACTTTATTCTTGCCTCATTAAATAATTGAGGGCAGAGATGAACTGCTCTTCCTCAGCAGTTCATCCTCAGGGTCTGCAGCTGGCACATAGTAGGTAGTTATTATCATTTTAAATGAAAAAAAAAAATGGTCTACAGAAGGTTGGAGAAAAGGAAAATCTGAAGATATGTTATGCTTTGTTCATTGTGAAAAAAATCATTAGTAAAGTTAAATGTGAGATTATATTTATTATTAGCTTTAATGAACTCACTCCTTTTACTTGATTGTCATAGAGAAATATAAAGCAAATATTGAGAATCAAAGCTAAATTATGTTAGAAAGCCATCTAGTGGTATCCAGGAGGACTATTTTTGTGTGTGATTTATTTTTTTTATTATGTCTGGAGTTTTATGTAGAGCATTTTACAACCCTGTTCGAATAGCAGTCGATTGTAAGATATTTAAATTTTTTTGAAAGGTTTCAAACACACTAAGTAAAGAGTAATACTGGTTTTGCTATTGTTTTTTGTGCTGTCGAGGACTTTGGATGCATGACAAAGATTTATGTTGCAGAAGGTAAGGTAGTTGAGCCCCGTGGGCTTGAATAAGTACAGATTACTCTGAAAGACTCCTGTTCAACATGATATGAACGAAAGAGAAAAAATATATTCTGTCATGGTTTTTCTTCTTCATTTTGAAATCAAATAAAGACCAAGTTAAGATAGTGCTTGCTTTTGTAGGCATTTCTTTTAATAAACTCTGGGCTTATATTTTAGACCAGCAAATGAAAGAGAATTTTGTACTATTTAAAAAATGGAAGTAGTGATAACTTCAGTAACATGAATTCTCCTCTTTAAGATTATTACGAATGAACACAGGAACACATACCTCAGTGTTATTAAGGACAGTGTTCCTAATGGAAATGGTTATAAAAATATACCAGGTTATGATGGTCAAATATTTATGGAATCCAAGTTAGCATGAGACATTGCTTCTCATAGATGTTAAATATAAAATATTAACACTTGCATGGTGTTTGAAATGTTGTAAGTTGTCATTTTGGAGGCTATCACATTTATAAAAAAACTAGAGGCCTGTTGCATGAAGAGATTCGTGCAATAGGCCTTCCCTTCTCCTGGCTGCCGGCACAGGTTTTCCCCCGGCACCCGGGACCCAGGCCTTCGCTCCGGCCGGAGCCGCCTTCAGTCTTCTGTCTTTGCGGCTCTGGCTGGAGCGGCCTTCAGTCTTCCGACTTCGCTGCGCTGGCTTGCCTTCAGTCTTCCCTCTGCCACTTGGAGCCTACATATGCAAATTAACTACCATCTTTGTTGGCAGTTAATTTGCATATCATGCTGATTAGCCAATGGGAGGCGTAGCAAAGGTATGGTCAATTACCATGTTTGTCTATTATTAGATAGGATTGAAATTTTTAGCAGAGAAAACATGGCTTATTTTTATATTTAGCAGAGTGACAGACTGTAAGATACAGAGTAAAACCTCCTCAGGAAGTTATTCCTGACATTTTCTTACATGAAATGACTCAAAGTTTGAGAACCTTTCATGTATTCTCACTTTTTAAAAATTTTTATTTTTTCAGAAAATATTGGTGGTTGATTCCTAAAAGTCATTTGGTATAGTTTTACAAATACAATACAATGTTAAAAATACTATATTTTAAAAACATATCAGTCTTACATAAATTCTCTTGTTTTCCTCAGCAAGCAGAGATGAACTCCATTCCAGAAAAATTAAATTGGACTATGAAGAAGTTGGTGTATGTCAGAAGGAGATCTTAATAACCTGGGATAAGAAGTTATTGAACTGCAGAGGAAAAACAAAATGTGATATGGAAGACATTCATACTTCTCTTAAAGAAGGTATTTTAGAGCATCTCAATCTTCTTTTTTTTTTTTTTTTTTTAATCCCCACCCGAGGATACGTTTCCATTGATTTTTAGAGAGAGTGGAAGAGAGGGGGAGAGACAGAGAGAAATATCAATGTGAGAGAGACACATTGATTGGTTGCCTCCCATACGAGCCTGGACTGGGGCCAGAAATTGAGCCCGCAACCGAGGTATGTACCCTTGACCAAAATCAAACCCGTGACCCTTCAGTCCGGAGGTCGAAGTGCTATCCACTGAACCAAACTGGTTAGGGCTCAATCTTTTTAGAGAAAGCTTCAGAGATTTTTATTTTATTTTTTTTCATTTGTGCACCTTGGGCATACTTTTGTCTGTATGCTTTACCTATAAAAAAAAGGAAAGTGATTACTTCTGCCAGTAGTCAGTGACTCAGTTGGTAAGAAATGGTGCTAATGGAGAGAGTGTCCCTGAAGCAGCACCTTTTCTGCAGACTTTCCTGCCTCCTTCAGTCAGCTGTTCTCAGCTCAGTGTCATTGTTTACCAAGGAAGGAGCAGATTCCTTGGATTCGCTGGTACAGATCTTCGATCATATCCATAAAATAATTCAGGCTTACAGACTTGACTCATTTCCTTAATTTGGTTAGAAGAGTTTATTTACATACATGTGTACATGTATATGTATATTCACTTACATGTATGTATTTATATATACATAATTATATTCTTGTTAATCAATTAATAAGTGTTCCTTCCATCTATTTATTTATTTTGGAAAGTTTACTTTTATTTAGCCATTATATTGTACTGCTGCTCTGTCATATAAAATGACTGATAATGAATCTTGTTTTAAAAGGTTATGGTAATGTGTGAAAATGTTGCATAACTAAATTTAAATTAATTTTGTAAGATCCTACATTTACAGGCCTAGTATATTGGTGGTTTGCCTTGAAGATATGGAAATCCTGAAGATTTTCATTGAATGCATTATTTGAGAGACAAAATGGTTACTAGGGAAAAAAGTGGTTACTAGAATGTGTGAGAAATGTATGATTTTAAAATATGTTTTAGGGGGTGCCCATCTTTCCATTTCATACAGGATACAGTTTAACTTTCTGAACATTGTGCCCAGTGCCCCCCATAACCTCTCCTTCTTCATCTTTCTGATCTCATGTTCTGCCTCTTGCTACCTTGTATCACGTGTTTCAGAGAGACTGTGTGTCCCAGCCTATTTCTGTGTGGAATGCTGTAGCCTCCTTACACTCCTCTTCCTTACCATGCTACCGGCTCCCCTTCACAGCTCCCTTCTTTCCATCCCATCTTCTTCTCACTCCTCCTCCCTCCTCCCATTCCTCTGCCCGTCTCAGGGCGTTCACACACCCTCCTTCCAGAGAGATGGCTGCTCACACTCCCAGTCTGGAGAGTCCTGGTATCCTTCAGCACTCAGTTCAAATTCCACTTCCTCAGAAATAATGTGCCCGCCGCTCTCCTGCACCAAAAAGAATTAGTTTCACTTTATTATTCTTTCTTATGATTCTTTCCCTGTGATTGTGGTGATCATAAGTTGCAATTTTATATTTACGTGTACATTTGTTTAATGTTTTTCTCACCCCATCACTGCACTGCACATCTAGCATCTAAGAGAGCATCTTGCACAAGTTACTTACTGAATGGATGAATGGATGAATGAATGAATGGATGAGACTAATTTTCCTGAGAATGCATTTATTCATTTCTTAGTGATGAGGTACCCTCAGGGCCATGCTCTCTACTCTGCTGCATATTAGATGCTCAATTAATACTTGTTTAACTGAAGTGAATTACATTTTTGTAAAACAGTCCACTCCGATGATCAATAATTCATTTAATAAGCTGATGAAAATTACCCCCTAAGAATGACATTTTATACACTCATTCATTCATTCAACAGATGCTTACATAGCGAGGTATATTCTTGGACTTGGTCATACGGAGATGAAAGTGTGCTCACTGTTCTCCAGGAACTTGCCATTGCAGCAGGGAAAACAGATGAACATACAGCAGAGAGCGACCTGTCATCTAATATGGCCATGTTAGAGTATGAGCCAAGTAGTAAGTGGAACAGAGTGATTATTCCCAGAAATGTCCGGGAGGCCTTTGGTAGAAGAAGGGCCTTCAGGCTCACCCGTAAAAGACAAGCAGAAATACACTAGGCATTCAAGCGGGGGAGCTTGGATTTCCATGAGACAACAGTAAGGAACTGGAGGTGTGACAATAGCCATAAGCTTCCTATGCTTTGTGCAAGGTGGGGAATGGGAGGCAATCGGACTGAAAAGATGGTTTGGAGATATATTGTGGAGGGCCTTGTAAATCAGCCAGTAAGCCTGAGCTATAGCTTTTGCAAAATAATACTTTTAGCTGATGCAAACTGTGGCATTGCAGCCCAAAAAGATTATTGCCGTTAAGCCTTCCTTTACCCAGCTGGAGCTCAGGAACGTATTTCAGAGCTAGTCTGTCTGAACTGAAAAAACGTAGTGAAATAAAATTAGTTGCTTTGTAAAGAACTGAATTCTGTCCCTCCCAGTGCTTACTTCATATCCTTTGGCATAAAAAACAAAATTTTAGCATACTGTGAATTGCTTGTGATACCCTTTGGTTTTCTAACACAATGGAGTTAATGCTTCATTTCTTAGACTAGATGTTTTCTTCTCAAAGACTGAAGGTCGTTCATTAGCACTCCAGTTATACCTTCATATTGTACTTCTCATTTTTATTACTTCATTATTCTAGAAATGCTATTTAATTCTCTTTTACAAAGTTTCTTATTTATGACCAATATTGAGAAGTTATATGAGGATTTGCATTTGTTACTAGCTTCAAACCAAATAAAAGGTGATAATAGGCAGTAATGCATACCAGGATTTCAGAATTTGGCTTCCGAAACCAGATTTCTGGAGTTCTAATTCTAAGCTGCCACTTGCTAGCTGTGTGAATTCGGGCAAGTTACTTAGCCTCTTTCTGCCTCAGCTTCACCATCTGTACAGTGGGGGTAATAGTGATCACCTCTCTCATTGGGGTGTTTTCTGAGCCCCTTTACCATGCTTAGCAGTGAGGCACCCTCAGTAAATTTTGTATTAGGTGCTCACTCAGTGTTGGCCCATGTTGCTAATATTGCCATTGTTATTTGAGGGTGGGATTTTTTTCGCAAGACATCAGCAGCTGCGGGATTAAACTTGTTAGTCATGCTCCATGTTCACGCGGTGGCAAGCTGGACATTACAGCTGCCTGTTTCAAGCATTATATGGTTCACCAGCTACCATTCAGCAACTTCTGTCCAGAATTCAAGACCTTGATTTTTATCTCGGACTGTAGGTGTTCCCAAAAGCCGACGAGGAGAAATCTGGCAGTTCCTAGCTATACAGTATCGTCTACGGCACCGATTGCCCAATAAGCAGCAACCTCCAGACATATCCTATAAGGAACTTCTGAAGCAGCTCACCACCCAGCAGCATGCTATTCTCGTGGATTTAGGTATGTCTGTCCTGTTGATTATTATTTACAAAAATAAACAGTGGGTCCGTTTGTTGAGTTTTTTGTTTGTCTGTGTTTTGGTCGAGAAAGAGGAGCTGTTGGCCTATGTAGAGAAATTAACTCTGTCATTTGTGGAGGGCAGGTGGTTTTATACCTAGTTGATGATGTCCTAATTGCTCGAGTAGAAAGTGAAGATTTTTGTCACCAAACTTGCCCTCCGAAAAGGGAGTTATCTTATATGTGAATCAGTATGAAGGTCATATTGTCAGATACTCTCAGTTCCTGTTTTTGAATAACTGACTTTTGTTTGGGGTGGACAGTTATCTCAATCAGCTTTGATTTTGAAATAGGCTAGAGTAGGTTAAAAGGGCTGCCAATTTTTTTTAAAACAAAGTTCCATTAAGTATATCTGGACAGGTTGCTGAAAACAACCCTTTGACTTTATAAAGCAATATGATGAGTGGTTATGTTGTGGAAATCATGAATCCTTCCCTATAGGGTGAAAGAAAAGTTAGCTGTCATAACATTTGATGAACGGGTAACTACAACCTGGGGGAGGATTTCCAGTGCCAGCCTCATAAAGCTGTCTTTCTCAGTGCTAAATTTCAAATAACTTAAGAAAGTAACAATAGTATTATTTAAAAAATTATATTATGCCTAGTTTTTCTCTAAATTAACATATTATAATATATATTTTATTATTTTATAATATCAAAAATTTTGGATTAAATACTGTACATTGACATTTGACTATTTCATCTGTATCCCTAAAAATTGGTTATTTTAAAGTGGACAGATATGTTACTTGAGCCCATTTGTGAAAACAAGTGGTTACGTTTTATTTGGAGTCACCTTATATTAGGGCATATAAAAATCACGGGCCAAAACCTAGTTTTGACCTCTGTTCCTTTTAGATGATAGCTTTTTTTGGGGAAAGGGGCCCAAATCAGTTAATATTTTTGAACCCAATAGAATTAAAAGGGAGAATTTTACAAAGAAACTGGAAACTTCAGTTCTTGTTCTGATTTTACCACTGAACTGTGGTTTTAGGCAAATTACTTTGCTTCTGAGTCTCAATCTTCTCTCTTAAATGAGGACTTGGCACTAGGCAATCCTTGTGTACCCTGCAGATCTGTGGTTCTGTGACTGGAAATTGATCCTGAGACTAGAAATTGGGATGATACACTTAGGGTGAGTCTAGATGTCCTAATTGAAGGAGATGATGAGATCAGATTGCAGGGACTTATTTATATAACTTATTTATCGTTTTCTTTAACAAAAATTTTAACTGAGAAAGTAAAATGATAATTTTAAAAATGCTTATTTGACTCTACTTGTAGCCATCTGTGTTTCGTCAGCGTGTTCTTGTTATTTCTCACATCTTCCCCTTACTTGTTCTGCAGAATTAATCTTACCAGTTCCCGAGGGTGTGGGGAGGGGTGTCACTCTTAAGCACATGTGGTGGAAACATTTAAAAATCTGAAATTCTTATAAGATTTAACTTACATAAGTAGTCATTTCACAAGGAAGCTACCATCCCCTTCATTTTTGTGGCACAAAGAAAGTCCTGCACCAGTCTGTGTGCACAGCGTTGGTGGTGAAGATGGGTTTGTTTCTCTGTTTAGTACCAACTTTTCAGTGATCCAGGACTAATTGTGTTTGCTGGCTGCAGTATCTCCGTGGTAATTTTATATCCAAAGGAGAATTTTAGAGAGGAATTAAAAAAATATATTTTTTTTTCATTGACTTGAGAGAGAGACATCGATGTGAGAGAGAAGCATCAATTGGTTGCATCAATTGCACGCACCCCAACCTGGGATGGAACCCAAAACCTTATCAGTTGCAAAGAATCATAGGTCTTTTGGGTATGTGCCCTGACCTGGAATCAAACCTGTGACCCTTCAGTGCATGGGACAGCGCTCCACTACCCGAGGGGAATGTTTTTGAAATCACCTTGACCCCTTACTTTCCTTGTCCTTTTTCGATATATTGAAGAGAGAGAGAGAGAGAGAGAGAGAGAGAGAGAGAGAGAGAGAGAGAGAGAAGAGGTCTATATGGCTCTTGGAGGTGGTTTAAGAAACAGAGAGCAAAGGATGTTTGAAAAATAAGTATTTCCTGAATGACAGATTGAATGTAAAACAAAACAGCTCCCAAAAGTCCCTTCAGTGTCATATTACAAGAGAAGCAGGAATAAATCTGTTTAGAACTACTAAGATTTCCTTTTAAATAATGACACCTCTTATGGTTTCAGTTAGCTGGTGATCTTTATGTGACCTTAGAATTTGCCTTGATTTATCGTCAGAATAAATTTTATATTTTATTCTCTTGAGATCTCTTCTAGATATATCCTTGATTTGTTTATGCTTGTTTCCTCCCCCCCCCCCCCCCCACTCAGTTGAGAGAGAGAGAGAGAGACTCAGTTCCATGGGCAGTCCAAGCAACTCCAACTGGTTTGAGCAAGAATGTTTATTTCTGGAAATCATTGAATTGCAGTTTTGCTCTGGTCTCCAAAGCACGAGGACATCTCAAAAATATTTTCTTTCTTTTCCTCTGCAGGAAGGACATTTCCTACTCACCCTTACTTTTCAGCACAGCTTGGGGCAGGGCAACTGTCACTCTTCAACCTCTTGAAAGCCTACTCCTTGCTGGACAAAGAAGTGGGTTACTGTCAGGGGATCAGCTTTGTGGCTGGAGTCCTGCTTTTGCACATGAGTGAAGAGCAAGCCTTTGAAATGCTGAAGTTCCTCATGTATGACCTGGGCTTCCGCAAACAGTACAGACCCGACATGATGTCGCTGCAGGTGAGGCTGCAGACATTCTCAGGGAATGCATAAAGTTGTGACCAGAAAATCTTAGGAGCAACCCTCTTCTAAATTACAGTAGATTTAAAGAAATTTGGACCCACTGTCCCCTAAGTCTACACATTACATGGAAGAAGAATTAAGTCATCTTAATTCACTTTTCCTCAACTTGTCAGTTGCAAAGAATCATAGGTCTTTTGTTTAAAATCTGAAAATATAATGTCTTTATTCCTTTACTTGGCGGCATGCAGAAATGGCAGATGTCTATGTCATGGTTCTTCTTGAGCTTACCATGTCTCCCCGGTTTTACCATAAGGTCAGATAGGTTCCTAGATGGGGAAAAGTTCAAAGTATATGGTACTGTGTCAGCCTGCTTTTCTGAGCCTGCTCTGAAGGAGCACTGTTAAGATTTTTTGGTTCAGTAGGGTATTCACTGCTACTTTTATCTTCAACTTAGTTCAAACTCCCTGTTTACACATTTCTTCTCTCTAGTTTAAACTTCATTTTCCTTAGTGTATAGGTTTCTAACAAGAAGTTTACATTTTATCTGTAGATAGGATATCCCAAACAACCACTACCTTGCAGTTTAAAGCTTTTAGTAGCAAAAATATAAAGGAAGACTTTAAAGAGAGGAATGTCAGGGTTCTCTTGCCTTGAAGTGAGGTCAGCATGATACCCAGTTAGTCATAATATTATGCTTTGGATAAGAAGTAAAAGATTAAAAAATGCTTTTACAATGGACTCTATTTCCCGGTTCCCAGGGCTCAGTTTTCTCATTTAATGTCTTAGTTACCAATCCACAGGCAAAAAAAGACTTGATGTTTTCACTTGATGAATATGATAGTGTATGGGATCCTCCTGAGAGGATGGTGGAGAAGCAGTGCTCCATTTCTCTTTATGAAGATGACGTTTTTGGTAGGGGATGGGGCTTTCCTCTCAATGTCCGGTTTTCAGGTGTAAGGTCAGATGAAAGGCGTTCACCATAAAACAGATACGGTGATTTGGTTCCTAATTGTTGACCATTCATAGGTCTATGAACATTCCCCAAGTGAAATAATAATGACCATGGAAGGTTTTATTTTTCATTTTATTGCTGAATAGTTTCCTAGTCTCATATCGGATAGGAAGTATTGCTGCCCTTATAGGAATTAAATAGTTCTGATTTCCAGAAATACCAGTTTGGTAGTTTTCCTTAGAATTGCAACGAGTAGAGAGTACTTATGAATAGCTGATTTGGGTCAATAAATAAAAAGATAGATATAGCTATCACTTAAAAAATGCAGTGACTTTTTTATTTAAAAACTAGTAGCCCTGCGCACAAATCCGTGCACCAGTAGCTCGCTGCCGCCCTCCTGTAACTT
>NW_005363468.1:2603278-2651633 GCF_000412655.1 Myotis brandtii
CTTAGCTTGCTGCCCTGCCCCCTCCTGTAGCTTTCCACCGCCCACTTGTAGCTCACTGCCCCACCTTCCTGCTGATCCGGTTGCTACGCAATTGGTCGTTATGTAACAGCCATTTGCATATTACATATTTAGTATATAGGATATCTCATCAATTTGACATAAAAATTTATATAAATTGGATTTATGTATTAATTTATGCGATTGGTCGTTATGTAACAGCCATTTGCATATTATATCTTTAGTATATAGGATATCTCATCAATTTGACATTATAAAAATTTATATAAATTGGATTTATGTATTAATTTAATATGACTTGCAATTGCCAAAAAATCTGTTAAATCTGTACTAATGAAAATGAAGATGTTTTAACATTTTTGGTGGTAGCATTTTTACAGGCCACAAGATAGGGAACCTTATTCTAGAAGAGTAGATCTTTTTGCTCTATAAACACTTTTCCACTTTCTAGAGCAAGAAGTGTTTTTTATCTAATCAATATGAATTTCAAAAGTGGAAACAGCAGTGGGCTTGGGATCACTTGGTATGGTTCTGATACCTGCATAGTGTGAGCGTGGGTATTGTAGGCTCTGTCTGTAAAAGGAGGAGGGAGTTGAGGACCCTTCTAACTATGACTCATTTTTTTGTGTCTGCAGTTTATTGTTTTGAGTCTAAAAGCATCATATGTAAAATCTTTGGTCTCTACTTTTTTCCATCTTCTTATGCCCCACACTTCTCACCTATCCCTGTATCTCCCCTCTTCCATCTGAAGATTTGCCACGTTATCTATAAGGTAGAGTGGAAGAATTATTTATCTTAGAAAATGGCATTTTATTATTAAAGTTTCCTTTGAAAGAAGAATGAATTTTGCTTTTATTTGCCTTTTTCAAAATAAATTTAATGGAAATATATATTCATGGAATGTTCTCCACCCCTAGTTTAGAATGTAGGAAAAAAGTAGGGTTCTTTTTTTAAAAAATTAAACATTGAAGTATTGCTTCTGAATTATGATCATAACTATACAAGAACAGAATGCTTTTGATGCTATGTGTTCTTTTTATTCTGCTAATTAGATTTCTCTGATTTTTGTGCTACCAAAGTACTTTGATATAACTTCTCTTGACATAACTCAGTATGTCTAGTTTATAAATTGTAAATGGCCTAAGGGAAATATAGGATTTTTTCAATATGACTTAGTAAGATAAAAATCTCATTTTTAAATCTTATGTTTGCCTGTAGCTAAGCTTCTTACTTTATAGCTATGACTTCCTGTGCCTTTTTCTTTCCTTTTACAGTTTGTGTCAAACCTTAGTTTCCACAGATATGTGTTATAAAGATCAAACAAATAATTTGCTTTATTTATATATAGTATTTTGAATTTTAGTTTTGTGCTCTAGAAACAACAGTTGCTAACTTCACAATATAGCTGTATATTTTAATGTATTTTTATAGAGCTAACTATTTAAGGGTGATATTTTGATGATACCTTCTCGTGAAAGAAGACTGCTAGATTTTATAAGATATTGTCTATATTTCTTACCAAAATGTTAAGCTGATATAACTGATCAAGGAACCAGTACTCAATCTGTTACTGTATGGATAAAAATATAAATCAAAGCCCAATTCACAAATTTGTTTATTGTTTGCTATTGCTTAATCTTTAGCTATTACAGGCATAAGTTTAAAAGTTGCTATATGTTGTGTTTATAATCTTTTTGAAATATCAGTAATCAACTCAGTAACCACATGAAATAATTTCTTATTTTATTACTAGAAACATTGAGACTGCAGATTTTGCTTTAATCCCCTTTGTCATGAAAAATAAGCTGTTGGAATACCTTGGACATTAGAAGTCACATCGAAAGCTTCTGACTCCATAACATGCTAAGCTTAGCAGTGTCTATTGCCTGGTGGGTGTAGGCCAGAGCTCCATCATAAATCAGACACAGAGCCCAGCAAATAGAGTAGGCTTTGCTTCTGAACTGAATGTGGTAGATTCTTTAGAATGGAGGCTTTTCTGGGACTGGCTTGAAGTTAGAATGGCCTCCCACTAGAGTCCTGGACCAGGACAGTTCTGGTTATTACCTTCCTACATTAATATCTACATGAGGAAAAATGACTATCCTATATAATAAAAAGCTAATATGCAAATTGTCCCCTCGACCTGGAGTTCCACCGGAAGTTTGATCAGGGGGCAGCTGTCGGCCAACTGCCCATGGCCACTCCCCCGCCACCCACTGGACCCACCCATGCACGAATTCATGCACCAGGCCTCTAGTTCCCATATGTATGTTAAACCAAAACACACATGATGGTAAAACTTGCCCAATAGTCTTAGATGACCTTCCTGTGACTTGCTTTTATGACCTCAGTTAAGTGAACTTAACTATCAACATAACATAACAATAACAATAACAATAACAATAAAGTAATACTGCTTTTATTTATTAGAATATAGGTGAATTTGTCATTGAATATTAGAGCAATAAAATTAAACTTCGTGTATTTTATGCACCCTCAGACAAATGCATAACATTTTATTTTCTTCTCCAAATTAACTTTAGATTCAAATGTACCAGCTGTCCAGACTCCTTCATGACTATCACAGAGAGCTCTACAATCACCTGGAAGAAAATGAAATCAGCCCCAGTCTTTATGCTGCCCCCTGGTTCCTCACATTGTTTGCCTCTCAATTTCCATTAGGATTTGTAGCCAGAGTTTTTGGTAAGAGATGCCTCTGAGCAAATGGAACAGTGCTATTTATTCCAAAGGAATATACTTCTAGCCAGTTGCTTTATCATGTGTGATACAGAATAGCAGATTGCTCGTAGAATTGAATAAACATGCCTGACTCTGTTCTGAGAGTAATTTGAAACCATATTGGTCTTAAATAAAATTGATATTACAAGGGAAAGAAGAAGAATCCGCTCCTGTATTTGAGAGAGCTGTATTGGGCCTTTACTTTCATTTGTACCTAATAATCAGAGTATACTTCTGGGCTGAGGGACCCTCTGGAGTGCACGACTTTGGTGCACTGGGCCTATAGTTAATATATAGTACTTTGAATTTCAGTTTTGTGCTCTGGAAACAACAGTTGCTGACTTCACAATATAGCTGGATATTTTAATGTATTTTTATAGCGCTAACTATTTAAGGATGATATTTTGATGATACCTTGTAGTAAGAAGAATAAACGTATGTTGTTTCCATCATATTTTTTGTTTTTATTTTATTTATTATTATTTTTTAAATCTTTATTGTTGAAAAATTTTTTGTTTTTAAATCTAGGTGATTTTGACCACTATTCTTTGGCAAAATATTTGGTGGTTTTGCTGCAGTAATTTAAAACAATAACCACAATAGAAAAAACACACAAAACTATTAACACCAATAGCATGCTATTTACAATAGTGGATGCATAATTTGATTATGAAAATTATCTCTTTTTTTAGATATTATTTTTCTTCAGGGAACTGAGGTTATATTTAAGGTTGCACTCAGCCTGCTGAACAGCCAAGAAACACTTATAATGGAATGTGAAAGCTTCGAAAATATTGTTGAGTTTCTTAAAAGCACGTTACCTGATATGAATACATCTGAAATGGAAAAAATTATCACCCAGGTATGCTTTACAACATGATAATAATAAGATAACAAGATTATAAAGCAATTTCCTCTACTAATTATATATTAAATGTTTTAGCATAAAGATGTAGTTTTGCTTGACAGATGGTTTTTATTTGATCAGCTATATTCTATTTAGAAGTGAAACATGAAATTTATGTATTATGACATTTTCTGTGTGACTATAACTGCCAATTTGTACTGCTTAATCTCTTCACCTTATCACTTTGAAATTTAAAACTTTTTAAACTACCTTTTACACATCTCCCTTTGCTTATATATACATATAAATATGTATATTTTTTACATAAGTGAAATTATACTATACATGCATAACTTAATTCTTAATTAAAATATCTGTAAAATATTAGACATTCTTTCATGCCAATAAATACAGCTCATACCATCATTTTTAATGATTGTACAGTAGTCCATTGTGTCCATACACACTAGTAAGGAAAGAGTGATACTTGTTTGAGAGGAATAATAAGATTGTCTAAAAATCTCATTTAAATTCTTAGATTTGAGTATATCTATACTAATAAAAGCCTTGGGGGTAATCAGGCCAGCAGGGGAGGGCAGTTGGGGGTGATCAGGCCGGCAGGGGAGCAGTTAGGCCTCAATGTAGTCCATTGTGTCCATACACACTAGTAAGGAAAGAGTGATACTTGTTTGAGAGGAATAATAAGATTGTCTAAAAATCTCATTTAAATTCTTAGATTTGAGTATATCTATACTAATAAAAGCCTTGGGGGTAATCAGGCCAGCAGGGGAGGGCAGTTGGGGGTGATCAGGCCGGCAGGGGAGCAGTTAGGCATCAATCAGGCCGGTAGGGGAGTGGTTAGGGGGCGATCAGGCTGGCAGACAGAGGGGTTAAGGGCAATTAGGCAGGCATACAGGCAAGCAGTTAGGAGCCAGCAGTCCTGGATTGTGAGGGGGATGTCCGACTGCCCCCGAGGGGTCCCAGATTGGAGAGGGTGCAGGCCGGGCTGAGGGACAGCCCCCTCTCCCCCGTGCACAAATTTTGTGCACTGGGCCACTAGTCTGATTATAAAATGATAAGTCCGATTCTTTGTGGGCTCTTTTTTCTCCACAATGTTAGTGTAGACACCAATGCTTAAGAGGCAGTGACTGCCTCACCTTCCCCCACATGTTTAGATTAAGGAGGGGTTACCTATCCTCTAACTGCTAAATAACCTGTCTTCCTATTTGGCAGCAATATGGGAGAGGGGAGGCAGCCCGATTAAACCCCGCAGCTCTGTGCAGTGCACAGGGTGTACAATTTTGAAGATTCTCTGTGTGATAGAATACATAGATGTCTCCTAAGAGGCTCACCATGGCTTAGCAAATGGATCAGAATGTGTAGTATACGATCTTTCTGCCCCATTGACAAATAATTAGAAGGGCTTTGGGTGTCATTATTATAGAAATACTCGATGCAATTTTGCTTACTGATCAGCACAGATGATCTCTAACATAGATAGGAGGTACTCGATAACTAATGTTGTTTTTCTGGTATGCTACATGTTGGGAGATAGTTACTAGATTGTGTGTATTTTGGTTACCAAATATCTTTGAACATTAACTTATTGTAATCTTGCCTTCATGATGACAATGTTTCATGTGTGTAGAAATAATGTATTTTTCCTTACATTGACATTCCTGCTGTGCCATACTATTCCTTATTAACAAGTATTTGGACATCTCTATGAAATACACCAGCTACACAGGCTGTATATAAGTATACATACTGAAGACCAGATTAACCCGTGGCGTTTTCATGGCAGGTTTTTGAGATGGACATTTCTAAACAGTTGCATGCCTATGAGGTGGAGTACCACGTGCTGCAGGATGAGTTGCAGGAATCGTCCTATGCCTGTGAGGACAGTGAGCCTGTGGAGAAGCTGGAGAGGGCCAACAACCAACTGAAAAGGCAAAACATGGACCTCCTAGAAAAACTGCAGGTAAAGAGATAAAGATTTGACCAAAAACAAACAAACAAACAAAACAAAACAGACAAACAAAAAAACCCCCACAAAAAACGCTTGAACGCCTCCTGCCTGTACAGAGCTATACCGGAATAATAGGGATGTGACATGGATTGAACCATTGCTGACGATGGGCCACAGTGTGTCAGACTATGTCCAAGTGCCCTGGGGCTACAAATGTACATACAAATTGAATTATCACTTGAGAGAGGAAATGTACACTCACAAAAGAGTTAAATGGCAACTCAAAGTATAATCTGGTTAACTACCCAATGGGTGTTGCACATACAGGGTGGAGCCAAAGTAGGCTTACAGTTGCTTGTATGGAAACCAATAAAATAAATAATAATACAAGAACAAACTCTGTGTTTTGTATACTCATAACTATAAACCTATTTTGACCCATCCTGTATTTGGTTAAATTCAAGGAAGGAGAGGTTACAGTGGGAAACTGGGAATGCTCTGTGGAACTTGGGGCTTGAGCCAACTCTGAATGGTTGGTGTTATTTTGACCCATATTGTATTTGGTTAAATTCAAGGAAGGAGAGGTTACATGTGGGAAACTGGGAATGCTCTATGGAACTTGGGGCTTGAGCCAACTCTGAATGGTTGGTGGAAGGAGCGAGGAGTGGAAGGGTTTGTATAAATAAGGAGGATGTGGCACAGCAGCAGAGTAAGCTTGGTGTCAGTTTATGGTTTCTGTTGAGGAGCGATGGGATAAACATGATGAAATTATAGATAACTCTCCGTGTGAAGCAGAAGAGCATGACTTTTATCCTGTTGAGAGGGAAACATTTTCCAAGTGTTTGAGCCATTGTTTTAGAAAGTGGTGCAGGTTAGAATGGGAAGAGAAGGCAGGAGACCATCTAGAAAACATTTGCACAAGTCTGATTGGAGATGATGAGAATTGTCTAGAGCAGCCGTGGGCAAACTATGGCCCGCGGGCCGGATCCGGCCCGTTTGAAATGAATAAAACTAAAAAAAAAAAGACCGTACCCTTTTATGTAATGATGTTTACTTTGAATTTATATTAGTTCACACAAACACTCCATCCATGCTTTTGTTCCGGCCCTCCGGTCCAGTTTAAGAACCCATTGTGGCCCTCGAGCCAAAAAGTTTGCCCACCCCTGGTCTAGAGTAAAACTCACAGAAATGGAAAGAACAGGAGACACCTTTGAGAAAATGGAATGAAAATGTGTAATGCATAATCCCTGCCATCAAGACGTTGATAATTACGAGGGAATACAAAATTATATATAATCTATACTAATAAAAGGGTAATATGCTAATTAGACCAGACATCTTCCGGGCATCCTTCCAGATATCCTCTGGACAAAGCCATGGTGGCAGGGGCCAAGGCAGAGGCAGTTAGGGGATCAGGCCGGCAGGGGCGGGCACTTAGTGGCGACCAGGCTGGCAGGGGAGGGCAGTTAGGGACGATCAGGCCAGCAGGGGAGCAGTTAGGGGCATTAGGTCGGCAGGCAGAGGTGGAAAGGGGCAATCAGGCAGGCAGGCAGGCGAGCAGTTAGGAGCCAGTGGTCCCAGATTGCGAGAGGGATGAGCGATTGCCAGTTTAGGCCCGATCCTGAGGGGTCCCAGATTGGAGAGTGTGCAGGTCGGGTTAAGGGACCCCCCCCACCATGCATGAATTTTGTGCACTGGGCCTCTAGAATATAATAAAAGGCTAATATGCAAATTGACTGAACAGCGGTCTCTATGACACGCACTGAACACCAGGGGGCAGATGCTCAACACAGGGGTTGCCCCCTGGTAGTCAGTGCACTATCACAGGGGTAGTGCCTCTCAGCCAGAATCCAGGCGCACAGCTGGTGAGCACAGCGGCGGTGGCGGGAGCCTCTCCCACCTCTGCGGCAGCACTAAGGATGTCCAAATGACGGCTTAGGCCCCGAGGGCTCCCAGACTACGAGAGGGTGCAGGCTGGGCTGAGGGATCCCCCTGAGTGCACTAATTTCATGCACCGGGCCTCTAGTTTATAAATAAACCGCAATGAGCAATTTAATGGAAAGTAAAGTTTCACATCTGCAATTATATAATGGTGCTGTGTATTCAAGCCCAGAGGGGTTGGGCTTAAGAGTATTCAGTGGAGGGGAGGCTATAGGGCACACCTTCTGGGGGCAGGGAGATGAGTACTGAGTTAGAGCTTCAGTGGCTAATGGCTCCTTACTTTCTGCTTATCACTCATTTCCCAACACTGTACCTGTTGCCAAACTAGAGACCACTGCAGTCTGCTTCTATTGGTGAACCTCTGGACCAACTAGGAGAGAACCAGCTCAGAAACAAGGGGATGCTAGCGTAACTGCTCCCCAAGAAGAGGAACACTAACTTCCTTTACTTCATCTTACGTTAGCTCTGGCCCATCGGAAATTTTATGCCTTTTCTTATTCAAAAAAAAGAGCCAACGTTGTTTGTTTTTGAAAAGAAAAATAAACAGTTGGGGTATTGTTCATGATTACATGGATATTTCAACGATAGTTAATTGAGTATGTCTACATGCATCTTGAGTCTGCTTAGGCATTACCGTAGACATGCCTGAGGAGAAAGCAAGGTTGAGGTGTGTTTGCACCTGCTTTATAGTATAATGATTTTCATTAATGGTTAACAAACTTTTTCATTGACAGTTCATGTTGTCATTGTGTCTGGGTTCCCAAGTTACCTGGGTACTGCTGACACCCATAAAAACTGATAGGATTCTAAGTGTGTTTAGAAAACCCTGCATGTCCATTTGGTAAAAAGTCCCTCTTAGCACCCCAAGGCAGTCAGGAATCTCCTGTTTCTCCATCAGATCTCACTCATTCTGGGGGAGCACCAATGTATGGAGTGAGGACCCTCTCCAACTTGGACTAATGACAATGTTGCAATTTTGGTGTGCTCAGTGAAATGAGATGTATTTTGTTAGTACCATAGTTATATTTTTTGAGAAACCTATGAAATCTCCATTTCATGAAAAGTTTCAGAGTATCTGCTTCACATACTATTTTATAAGTTACTAGAGGCCTGGTGCACGAATTCATGCATGGGTGGGGTCCCTCAGCCTGACCAGTGATCAGGGCCGTCTCGCCCAGTCCTGATCAGGGCCGTCTCGCCCAGTCCTGATCAGGGCCGATCGGGGCTGGTGGACCAGGGGGAGGGACTGCGGAGGTTGGCTGTGGGAGCACACTGACCACCAGGGAGCAGCTCCTGCATTGAGCATCTGCCCACTGGTGGTCCGTGCATGTTATAGCACCTGGTCGTTCGGTCGACTGGTGGTAATGGTCACTTAGGCTTTTAATTATATATAGATATGATAGGATTGCTTAATATACATAAGGTCTGGCTGCTGCTACAATGAAAAACCAGAGTCTTCACATTTTTTATTTGGAGGATTTTTATTTTATCTCTCCTCCCTTCTCCCTCACAACAGATAGCTCATGCTAAAATCCAGACCTTGGAATCCAACCTGGAAAATCTTTTGACCAGAGAGACCAAAATGAAGTCTTTAGTCCGGACGCTGGAGCAAGAGAAGATGGCTTATCAGAAGACAGTGGAGCAGATCCGGAAGCTGCTGCCTGCCGATGCCCTGGCCGACTGCGAGGCGCTGCTCAGAGACCTGACCTGCAACCCCAACCACAAAGCCAAGGCTGGGGGCAAGGCGTAGCCGGGGCTCGGAGGATGCTGCGGACAGTCTGTGAGCTGCGGGCTGCGCTGGGCAAGACACTGAGGGTGGACCGCGTCCTGGCTGAGCCCCAGCCCCAGCCCCAGCCCCCGCCAGTGGGCCTCACTCTCACCAGAGTTTGCCAACCCTAAGCCATTGGGCATAGGTGGACTAATTTCTGTTGTTGTAGACTATGTACATATAGAAAATGGACATCAAGAATTCACACTTCGGGACAAAAGGAGTCCATGTATATTTAGAGCAATTTTTAAAATCAAAACTTCATGAAATCCACACCAAAGGGAAGTTACGGTCAAGTTCCCCTTAGACACATGCGAAATCATCTCATCTTTGTAGTGAAACAAAGCTAGTGAATCTTTGTCTATTGAGATATACTTGAAAAAAATGAATGTATTTTTTTCTCCAAAGAACAGCATGTTTCACTCAGTGGTGTGTGTGTGTGGGGAAACATTTGTGACTTGATATGTGTCTATACCAGGAAGATGACTGATTGTCAGTCACGCTCCTGTGGTTTTTCCCAGGAAAATTTTCGGGGACCTTTCTCCCCAGCCTGCTTTGTGCCAACCGGCATGTTAGTCTACATGCATTTTGAGGCTGCTCGGGCAGCACCTTTGATGTGCCTGAAAAGGCAAGGCTGAGTCTACCCGCCCGGTTCACGGTGGAAGAGAACATTGCTAATTTTCTAGCAAATTAGACCAGCATTGTAACTCAAACTAAAAATATCAGGCCTCTGAGTTTTAACTTAGGACCTGAACAGTTTTCCCCCCTTTTTATTTAAATCACTCCCACATTTGTCTCCCCTTTACTTGGTGCCACAGTGGTGACAGGATTTGCCATTTCCCCACCAAAATGTGGGAGCTGTTACTTCTCTCTACCTTAAATGAAGGACAAGGAAACGCAATCATGGCTGGTTTGCTAAATGACAGGCTATGTTCAGACACTTTATTTGGACAATTGATAGAATGTAATCAGCTCACAATCATCTCTTCCTTCCATGTGAACATGTGTGGGAACCGTCAAACGTATAAAACAAGCTGATGAAGTGTGTTGGAAGGAAAGGGGAAAGCGCAGAAAGCCCATCTGAAACCCATACCCCTGCGTTGGGGCGCCCAGTTTTCTCAGCCACGGACGGTGTATTGCACGACGTTCTGGTATGGTAACAGAAAGCCCATCTGAAACCCATACCCCTGCACTGGGGCCACGGACGGTGTATTGCACGACGTTCTGGTATGGTAGGTGCTTGGAAGGGAAGCGATGTTTAAAGCACACAGGCAGTTCTCCGTTTCAGAGAAGATTCTGTGACGGTGCCTCTGGAAGTGGGTGCCTTTTTGCCTTTCCAAACAGCATTGATCATTACTGCTTTCTGCAGTACTAATATTATCACGGATGGTCTGGGATAATTCTCTTCGAAGGGAGTTTGGTATATACACAAGCTACACTATATCATAGAGTAGAAGAGTCAAGCTCTAAAGGTTTTGGACAACCTTGATGAGCAGATGAAAAGCCCCCTTCACACTGTTCCCCAGTATAATTGTACTGACTCCTGTTACCAATCAGCATAGCATGCTCCCTAATCCAGGCAGTTCCTTACAAGAAAATGAAAGCTTATTAGTCAAGGTAATGTAATTTCTAGGTTCTAGGAAATGCTGATTCTATATACCCCATTCAATTGGGGCCACCAACTGATTTGCTGCTCAATTTTCCCCAAAATGTCTCTACTTGTAGGAGAGATTTTTTTTTCCTATGAGGAATATGAAAAATAACCTTCTGTTACTTGCTGGTGATGAAAATTGCCTGATGTGTGTGAGAGCCAAGGAATCTTCAAGTTGGGAAGAGAAACTTTTGTTCAGTTTAAAGGAAATTTTATTCTGGATGTTCAGAGGCAGTGACATGAGTTGTATTATGGTGGTCAGAGACTGAGGTGTCTTGGATACACTATTTCTTTTGAAAATGGATTTCCTTTTCTTTTGTGATTTTGTAAACGTTGCATCAATTACGCTTCATGCATTGTTACATCTTCATCGTATCTGCATCGGGTGTATGTAATGTCTAGTTCATTTCCAATAAATACATCGCTTCCGTTTCCTTGGCTTACTTGTTTTACTTTTGTTTGTAATAGGAGAGAATTCTTTTTAATAGAATCAGAGACAACAAAGATAATTTTTAGAAACATTTGTGGAAGTACATTGCTGGTTACCAATTTTCAACTTCTTGTCCAATGGAGCCTTTGGCTGATGAAGATAGAAAGAAAAAGTCAACCACACTGACTGATTTGCATTCTACTCTTTTGTTGTCTATGCTCCTCATAAATAGCAAGGGAGAGAGAGAAAGTGCATTTTAAAAAATATTATTTTTATTGATTTTAGAGAAGGTAGAGGGAGAAGGGGAGAGCGATAGAAACATCAATGATGAGAGAGAATCATTGATCAGCTGCTTCCTGCATATCCCCTACTGGGGATCAAGCCTGCAACCCAGGCATGTGCCCTTGACTGGAATCGAACCTGGGACCCTTCAGTCCGCAGGCCGACGCTCAATCCACTGAGCCAAACCAGCTAGGGCAGTGGTCGGCAAACTGCGGCTTGGCAAACCGTGGCTCACGAGCCACACGTGGCTCTTTGGCCCCTTCAATGTGGCTCTTCCACAAAATACCGGCTCTTCCACAAAATAACGACTTCTGCGATTTCAATCACACTGTACGTGTGTGCCCACACGTGGTATTTTGTGGAAGAGCCACACTGAAGGGGCCAAAGAGCCGCATGTGGCTCACGAGCCGCAGTTTGCCAACCACGGAGCAAGGGCAAGAAAGTACATTTTTTGATTGTGTTAACTTCCAAATAAGAATTAAGGCACTTATTGATGGATATGATATGAATGTGTTTACATAAAATAAATGGGAGACATCTATAATAGTATCAATAATACAAATTATACATTAAAAACAAATATCTTCAGAGTATCCTCAAGTATGTTTGCAATCTATAAAAGGATAGTGTATCTTCTTGCTAATATTAGGACTAAAACTTTTAAATATTTTGCACTACATGTAGTAGTTAAACATTTTAAGTGTCAGCAAGAGAATCAATAGGGAGACAAGTGTGTGTGTGAGAGACTCGAGGGGGAAGGGAGGAGGGAGGAAGTGTGAAAGGCAGGAGGACAGGAACTGTTAGCCAGACTTGGGCATTCCTTCATGAACTATTCTTCAAAACACTCTACCTCTGTGGTGACTGATTCAGTCTATGGCAGCTTGTGAACCTGAGTTTTTCTAACAACAAAACTGGAGTTTTGTATGTACAACGAGGAAGACCACCTAAAACAAGGGGGTGTTTCCCAAAGGACCTTGTCTGAGAGCGATCACCCAGCAGGGACTGGCAGGAGGAGGGCAGCCCCAAAGGCCCTCTCACTCATTTTGGCTTTCTGATGACTACTCATCAACAGTCACCCCTAATCTCGGCAACAGAGATTTGTACTTGACTTCAAGTCGGGGGCAGCCACAGCATTGAGAGTGTGGCTGTTAAGAAATTAATTAAAACGTTCCAATTCTGTTGGGTTTAGTCTTTAAACTCTATGGAAGTACTTATAATCGGCCAGTTCCCTCTGGAGGGTTTACTCATGCGTTGGCCCCATGATTTTGGGCTTGTTTTCCCTTACGTGTATGTGCTGAATGATGAATGGGGAAATCTAATCTTGAAAAGGGTTGTGTCTATATTTTAAAAAGATTAATCAGTTTTAATATATAAAGTATATAGGGATTTATTGAATCATAGCTTGGTATATTGCTGAATTTGCCACTAGGTGGCACTATTGTTTTGATTTATCTTTACTTTCTTTGGAATTGGCTTCAAGGGACAGCAAAGTTACCTAAACAAATGTAGTTCACCATTCTGCTTTCAGGTAAAGTATCTCCAATATAGGAAAACCTGGCTTATTTAGAAATGCCTTTGGGTAAAGTATTTAAATCTCCCTTAGTAACATACTTAAAACTTAATTCTCTTTATTGTCAAGAAACTATTTTTTTAATCAAATCTATATTTTTAATACTGCTGGTTAAACACATTTCTTCTTCCTCTGTTCTCAACGGAGATGTAGAAAAACAGACAACCTTCTTATATATAAAAGTCTCTCATATATAGAAAACCCATATAAAATTACATCTTTTTTTCTTTAAGGCAAAAATAATATAGTTCCCTTTAAGTTTTCATCACATTTCTTCACCATTCATTCTGCCTAGTTTTTATTTATTTATTTTTTTATGAGTTCTGGAATCCAAAATACTCCAAGGACTTTGGATTTTTGTTCATGGCTGATTTGCTTGTTAGATTTCCAACATTTCATCAATACAATCTAACAATAGCTTCTTGGGTTCTTAGGCAAACACAGAGAATAAAGCTAATATTGGTTGAAGTCACCATGCTTCATCCTGATATTGATCATAGAGCGTAGAGTGGACAGGTGTTCATCAACTCTGACTTGTCCTGGCCAAACTGCCTTTGAAGGCACCATGCCCCTTCCCACCCCCAGACCTTGTTATTTCCTCTAGCGGGGGTGATGGCCACGTGCGCACCCTACACTCCTTCCTCTTGCCTCGTGTCCACACATCTTCACGTGCAGGTTGAAGGTCATTTCCTCAGGAGTCGTTCCATGAGCCTACCGCCCGGCTGCTGCTGCCTGTAGACCATGTCATGTATCCCAGCATAGTCTTCCTCAACACCTTACACTTCTCTTTTGTAGAACTTTGCACACATGTAGCAATTTAATTATTTGTGAACACTTGCTTAATGTCTGTTCGCCCCCATTAGACTATTAAGTTATTGATAAGGTCCATTTGTTTCCCCCTCCCCCCTCCAAAGAGCCCCAGCACTTGACTGGTTTGCATCAGGCACATAGTGGGAACTCAGTTGGCCTATTTTGACCAATGGACTAATTTCTAACTTATTTTGCATCCTTTCCTTTTCCAGAGATATAATGGTTCTCAGTAGGGCAATTACCAGGAATCAGGAGACAGACAGGAGCATAGCTTATCAAAACATCTGAGAGAAAAGTCAGGGATGTGAATGGGGAGGAAGAGAGTGATACACACCAGTTTGTTAAGGAAGGAAAAGCCAGATTTTAAAGTTGGTGCCATGGGCAATTCAAACTATTGATGGATCTTTAAAGAGGGAAATGGCGTGGTCAGATGGTTGCAATTCACCAGGAATGTTGTTTGGTTCATGAGGACAAAGACCATTTGTGCTGATAATCTTGACTTTAAGCCTGCTCTTCTTGGCTGGTTGTAATTTCATTTCCAGCTGTTATTTTGAAGGATATTTTACTGTGGTTTAGAAACCTTTCACACAAATGCAGATGACAACAGTGATGTCGATAATAACAACGCACATAAGAATTGCTGAGCACTTACTGTGCACCAGGCACTGGGCTAGATCAGTGATCAAACGTTAGCAAACCTAACAAGCACAGGTGGGTGGGGGGTGGGTGGGTGGCCTCTTGTTAACTGCACTGCTCGTCTGATTGCTCTTCCCTGTACTGTGCTCCACATATGTTGTATTTTTACAAATTGAAGGCAAGACCCTTCTCTATAAAACAGATTACAACTCACGTTATCCCTACACTGGTGTTGTTGGGGTGGTCGGGAGCTGGGCCCACAGCATCTCTGAGGTGTGCCTGTCCTGGTAGGCTCTGCTCTCAGAGTTTCTGCTTCAATAGGTGTGAGGGAGGCTGAGAATTTTTGTGTATCTGACATATCCTCAGTGATACTGACGCTACTGGTTCAGGGGCCACACTTGGACAACCACTGTGCCTCACATCACTTAATCAACAACTGTAAAAGGCAAGTACCACTGTTGGGGGCCAGCCCCAGCAGGTCCAGGGGTTCCCAAAGGTGTGGACGGAGTCGGCGAAGAAGAATGACATGGAGACAGCATTCAGTTGATCATCATAGCCAGGTTCCCTAGTCAGGTTCTCCAGCCAGGTTCTGTCTTTTATTGCCTTGTTACATCTGTATTTATACCAGTTGATTTTAATCCTATCAATTTCTATTCCAAAGGTTAGGGCGTTTCTTATCTCCATTCCAGGGAGTAAAGATTATGTAGCTTAAGCATGATTGGTCATAGTTAAAGTGATTAACTACCCGCCTGGCAATTAGTTAAGGGGTTTTATTCCCTCCCTTGCTTCAGGGAAAAATCCCTACCTGGGGAAACAACCTTTCTCGGAGAGGTGACCTTGGTTAAAACACATAGCGCCAAGAAGGGGAGCAAACATATTAAGAACAGTGTGCCATATACGCCAGGTCCCTTGAAACATATGCTGTGCAGATGTTTCTTCCCTGCAGCGACTGTGTCAAGCAGCAAGGATGGACCGGCTTCTGGCATACCACTATCATTTCCCTTTCACAGATGAGGAAACTGGACTTGACTGCACATCATTTTGAAACACTTAAAAATGAATTCATTACATAAAAGAGAGGACGAAGGGAGAAAGACTCCACAGCAGGCTTTTGTTGGGAGGAGCTATGAATGTAGGAGCTCTGGGCTTAGGTTCTATTGTTTACTAACTGTTGTAACCCCTTGGCTGAATCACACATTTTCCTAAGTCTCAATTGCCTCATTTTTGAGAATAGGAAATGATGTGTGCTCTACCAAGGCATAGCATTCTTGTGACGATTAAGAGAAATGATGTCTTTTAAAGGCTTTATGAACTCTTGGATACTAAGCAAGTGTGAGCTTACTTTTGCCCTCATTCAAAGAGAGACTTCACATCAAAGACACATCCCAGCTGGCAATAAGTGAGACTCGTTTATTTATTTATTTTTCTCTCTACAGCTGCCATAATGCTCAGCTCCTATTCAGGTAGTTATGTATAAAGGATTTCCTTAGATTTTTTTTTTCCTGGCAGGCATAAACAGAGACAAAATCTTTTTATATCATCTGTATGCTTTCCTGAAAGCACCAAATTATGGGCAGGACTAATGGGTTGAGAATGCTGAACGCCAGTTTATTGTGGCTTGCTTGTGACATATCACCGTCTGAAAAACCATCACAGAGGGAGAAAAAAAAATCTCATAGTTTAAATACTAGTTGCATCTCTGCAATGATGACAGACTGTGACAGTTTATAGGTTTTAGATGACGACTCCTTCATGCTGTGAAAACAGATCAGCCGCCAGTGGGCCTACAATTATTGCCACACACATCTGTGGATTTTAAAAGGGAAATTGAGTGGGCAGCTGCCATTACAAGCAGGTGAATTTAGTAGAATGAGCATATCCATCAAGCAGAGGTTAGGTTACTCTCTCTGCTCTGAATGGAGACGGGAGGTGACAGACGTCTAAAGTTGTACCAATAATGACTACCATTTGTATAATACTCCCAAAGATTAGCACAGTTTCTTTATTGAATTCTACCAAATGGCACCTTCACTCCGCGTCCCTCACTCACTGAAATGCAAGGATTGCAGTATTTAAATAAAATGTTTTTTGAGTGATATGCCAGTGACCTTCTAAGTACAAATCCAAGGATGTCCTCAGCCTTCATCCAACTTGACCATTTGACATGCTGAGCCTCCTGCTTCACCTTCTGTCCTTCCGAGGCTTCCCTGCCAGTCGAAGTAGAAAAGAAGGGAGATTGGATACTGGGCAGAGAAAGAGGAAATAAAACCACTTCTATATAATGTTAACCTGGCTTTTATTTCTCAATGATAGCACCTACCAGGCTGTGTGGCAATTTATTGTACTGGCCTATTAAACTATGAAATCTTAGGGGCCTAGGCAGTGCATTCCTCAATGTAGTACACACAGTGCCTTATACATAGTAAGTGCTTGATAAATGCTTAGTGAATGAATGAATATTTTTTTTTAAAATTTGTTTTTATTTAAGTATAGTTGGTATACAATGTTATATTGGTTATATTAGTTTCATGTGTGCAACATTGTGATTCAACATTTTTATATCTCAAGATGTGATCATCCACAAATTCTTGTAATCAATTTTCACTGTGCAAACTTACCACAATATTGTTAACTATATTCACCTTCCCCTTTTTACCCATCCCTCCACCCCCTCTCTTCTGATAACAATTTCTTTGGTCTCTGTTTATATGATTCTTCTTTTGTTTTGTTTTTATATTCCACAAATAAGTGAAACCATTTGTCTTTGACTTATTTCATGGAGCATAATACTGTCTAGTAGATCCATCCATGTTGTCACAAAGGGCAAGATTTCATTCTTTTTTATTGCTGTGTGTGTGTGTGTGTGTGTACACACACACATCAGCTGAAAAGCCATCACAGAGAAAAAAATCATTCAGTTAATTTAAATAATGGTCACATCTTTACAATGATGATAGACTGTGACAGTTTATAGATTTTAGATGGTGACTCCTTCACTCTGTAAAAACAGATCAGCTGCCAGTGGATACATCCACACCCCTACATACCCACAGCACTATTTCTTTACCTATTCATCTATCAATGGATGCCTAGGTTGCTACCATATCTTGGCTATTGTAAATAATGCTGCAATGAACATGGGGGAACATATGTTTTTCAAATTAGTGTTTTCATTTTCTTTGGATAAATACACAAAGTGGAAGTACTGGGTTGTATGGTATATCCATTTTTAGTTTTTGAAGAATCTCCATACTGTTTTCCATAGGGGCTGCTGCAGTTTGCAATCCCAGCAACAGTGCGTAAGGGTTCCCTTTTCTCCACCTCCTCGCCAAGAAATTATTTGTTGATGTTCTGATAATAGCCATTCTGACTGGTGTGAGGTGATACCTCATTGTGGTTTTTATTTGCGTTTCTTTGATGATTAGTGATGTTGAACATTTTTTCACATACCTATTGGCCATCTTTATGTTTTCTTTGGATAAATAAATGTCTTTTCATGTCCTCTGCCCATTGTTTTGATCAGATTGTTTATTTTTTGTTATTGAGTTGTATGAATTTCTTATATATTTTGGATATCAACTCCTTTTTTGAAATATCATTTGAGAATACATTCTCCCATTCAGTAGATTGCCTTTGTTTTGTTGAAGTTTTCCTTTGTTGTGCAGAAGCTTTTTAGTTTGATGTAGTCCCATGTTTATTCTTTTGTTTCCCTTGCTTGAGGGGACGTATCCAAAAAGATATTACTCAAATGATGTTGGATAGTTTATTTCCTGTTTTCTTCTAGGAGTTTTATTGTTTCAGGCCTTACATTTAAATCTTTAAACCATTTTGAGTTTGTTTTTGAATATGATATAAGAGAGGGTCCAGAGTATTTTTTTTGCACATACCTGTCCAGTTTTCCTAACTCCATTTGTTGAAGAAACTGTTGTTACGCCAGTATATATTTTTACCTTCCTTGTCATGGGTTAATTGACCATATAAGTGAGAGTTTATTTTTGGTATCTCTATTCCATTCCATTGATCTATGTCTGTTTTTGTGCCAGTACCATATAGTTTTGATTATTATAGCTTTGTAATATAGTTTGAGATCAGGGATCATGATACCTTCAACTTTATTCTTCTTAAGATTGCTTTGGCTGTACTCAAGATTTTTTGTGATTCCATATAAATTTATGAATTATTTGTTTTGGTCTGAGAAGAATGATATTGATATTTTGATAGTAATTATATTGAATCTGTAAATTGTTTTGGGTAGTATGATCAACTTAACAATATTAATTAATCGTTCCTATACATGAGCATGGTATACCCTTTCTTTTATTTGTGTTCTTTACAATTTCTTTTTCAATGTCATAATTTACAGAGTAGAGGTCTTTCACCTCCTTGGTTAAGTTTATTCCTAGGTATTTTATTCTTTTTGATAAAACGGTGAATAAATATTTGTATCCACATATAATAGCCTAAGAGATGTCCAGCAATTTAGAAGAATTTTTATGTTGTATAATGCTCTGTTTTAAAACACACATATATTCATACATGTTACTGCTATAGTCACTTCACCAGCTTGGTTACAAATACAGTCACATCTCTCTCACCTCTAAAATATTTTGGGATACCAGAGTTTTATTTTAGTTGAAAAATCCACACCTTTCTTGAAAACTATTCCACCTTGATTTGTTAAAAAACCTCAGGGGTTTACTTACTCTAAATGGGTCTGTGAGTATCTGATTGGTTCAATAGTGGGCTGTGGCTTTAGGAGTCACTGCTTCTGTTTGATTGGTCCATATGCGTTCTTGCCTGCCTTCCAACTGTGATCCTTTATTGAGTTTCTTCTCTGCGTCACATATTGTTCTAGGGTTACTATTTCATGTGTCTCTGTTCTCTGCTGTAGTTATAGGCACCAATCTATTGGCTGTTTCAGATACCTACATAGACTACATGCGACTCCATCCTCAGAATTTCAAGGTTACTTCTTTTGCATTTTATTGGACTCACATAACAGGTTGGGTCTCAAGGCTCTTCTAGGCTCAGCCACACACTTGTGCTGGGACTAACCTTTTCCACAGACCTTAGGCTCTCACTTTAAGAGAATGAAATTAACCCAGAATTTTCCTACCATTCTGGAGCCCTTGTGGTCCTTTCCTATCTCCAGGCCATTTTCGGGAACATCCCAAATATTCTAATAACATTGAACTTCAAAAAGTGAAAATATGATGCTCACCTTCCTTTCCTCCTAGGAGACTCAGAGACACTTATGCAAAATTGTCTAACCTCTCCACAAATGCTGACTCTGCATTTTAAGGGAGATAGGGAGGGTGAGATGTCTGGTTCCAGAAGGTTCTGTTATATCTTTCTCCCAGGCAAAAGGAACCTTCTACCCTTATTTTTGTGTAACTAAGTGATGTCAGTGAAGTGACTCTTCTCTGAAAAAGGAAAATTTACTCCAAGGTGTCCTATGTTCATCTGTAGATGCAAGAGTTTTGAAATAAATGCTATTTTACAATTTCTTCTCAACACGTGCGCACACCCACATGCACACACACACACATGCACAGACTCTTAATTTCCACAGAGAGTGTTAACAGTAACCATCTCAGGGGTCAGGGGAGACCTGTGCTTTCCCTCCATTGTGTGTGATTGGTTGGCACACGGCACATGTTGGCGGATAGCTTGGTGTCTGCCATCTTTCAGTTGTGTTTACGGCCTCCTCTGTGCTGTCATCGATTTCTAAAGCCAGGGCTGCCTCCAGCTCCCATGCTCCAATTGGAGAAGGGAATAGTAAGGAGGTTTGGATTCCATGGCTCCTACAAATTCAATTACTTGCAAATCCACCAGTGGTAAATCATGGAGGATGCAAATGACTACAAAAGCCGCTTGCAAGACTGCGCCCTCTACTGGACGGGTGAAGAAACCTCATCTTTACAGGCCCGATACTATGTACTCTATAGGTTATCAGAAGTCCACTGACCTGATTTGAAAACTTCCCTTCCAGTGTCTGGTGTGATAAATTGCTCAGGACATCAAAATAGATCTGGGCTCCTAGAATACAGCTATTGGTACTTTGCAGGAGGCACATGAGGCCTATCCAGCTGCCTTTTTGAAGACACCAACCTGTGTGCTATCTATGCCAAACGTGTAACAATTATGCCAAAAGACACCAGCCAGCATGCCATATACTTGGATAAAGTGCTTAAGAATCCACTATGGTGGGAAACATTTCATTCTTTTAAAAAATATTCTCTTCTTCCTGCTATTGGTAGTTGTGAGCATTAGATATTTTTTTCCCACGGCGTCAAAAAGTACCTAGTATATAATTGCAAGTGGAAAATGGGGATAGAAATCAGGTATTGGCAGTCTTTCCATTTTCGTTTGTGTGTGAATTTTTAATATAAATGCAGAAACATAAAGCATTAATGCAAGTCAAATGTTTCAGTGAGCAAGTTTCAGCAGTTCAATTTTATAACAATTTAAGTAAACCTTTCAAATTTTTCTGGACAAGACCAGCATTTGGACTCTTTAAAAATAAATTTCTTATTGATGGCAACTAAAACCAAAACAAAATAAAAAGAAACCAATAACCATCTCTGGATCATAAGATTGCAAAAATATGACTTTATTTTTTTCTTATTTACCTTGGTAAATACATGTTATTTGAACAATAATGTTAAAAGTTAGTAAAATAAAGAGATATAAAGAAAATAAACCCATAACTGTAGAGTAAAAGATATCAACCACATAGGCCAGAACTGGAATGTCTTTGAAAATAAAACATGGCAATCTTAGCCTCCTTTTCACGTCAAACTCAGTTTCAGGTGAGTTTATAATATCAAAGCACCTGTACTACTTGCCTACTTTCTGAAATGCAGGTGATGGTGACACACCATGTATACACAGTTCAGTGACATTTGCTGAGCTATTTTTCATAGAACTCTGAATATAAATTTTAACTATACTCTCCATTTTGGAATTTATTATTTTTCTGATAAAGCATATAGATGGACAAGTGATTTCAAAACTTTTATTGCAGAAAGAGAACAAGTTGTTGCCTCCACTTCTGTTTACATACCATTTTATTGCCAATCTAAACTTTTCTAAGGTAGATAGCTCATCCACTGCCATCTTTTCAGGAAGGCTAGCAAAATCTTTCAGGCAATCTCTTTCACATATAATTATTCAGAAATGCAATTTTTTAGCTGTTGATTTAATCTCAAAACCTATCCTCCAAACAAAATAATCCTACAGCAGCACTTTACTCTTCAAATGCGAAGTAGAAGAGACTGATGCCCACACATTTGAGACAGACAACATATGCAGAACGTGCTCTGGATGATCAGAATTGGAAACTCCCTACACCAGTTCAGGTGAGAGAGCAACTCCCTCCTCTGCCGCCAGCTGTGGCAGTGGGGCCTGCAGAAACTCGCACTCCCTGCACAGCTGGGAGGGGATGAGAAAGATGATTTCATTAGGAAGCAGATTCTGAATTGGAAGAGAGTTGCTTTTACAAATTTCATAATAAAAACGGATGATTGTTTTTTCACATGCTTATTCTGCAAATGTTCAGCGTTGTTTCTGTCAGCTAGGTTTAATTTCCTAATTTGGCTCCGGTTTGCATGTGAAACGGATTTGAATAAGTTAAAGGGAGGGTGTTAAGGGTTTTTTTTTTGGGGGGAGAGGAGCAGTGGGACTGCTCAGTCACACGAACTTCATGATCTTCAATGGGCTACTTGCAGTCAGATGTCACGGAACTCAGTGGGCGAGAGATGCTCTGCGTTATTGAATCATGAAATAATCTAACATGTGATTGAGTCATAGAATCGGGGATTGTTTTAGTTGGCTGGGGACCATGGTGGAGGGTGGGGTGCACAAGTTGAACAGTGTCTGGGGGCAGCTTGGGAGTTTTTCTCATAAGCCACACACAAACCCCCTCTTCCTGACCACTCCCAACTTCCCTCAGTCATGGCAAGGAACAATTCCTTAGAGATGGAAATGTTTATTCAGAAAAAAATTCTTAGAAGATTCTAATAGGATCCTCTGGCTGAGAATCATAAATTTTATATTCACATGAAAAACACACACAAAAGAAATTCCAGGGAGGTAAAATAACATCCATCCACTAGAACCTAGTTTTTAGACCATTTCTCTTTAAAATCCATTTACAGGTAAATATACAATCATGCACACTTAACAATAGGAATATGTTCTGAGCAATGTGTTGTTAGGTGCGTTTGTTGTTGTGCCAGCATCATAGAGTATACTTACACAAACCTAGATGGGATAGCCTACCACTGTAATTGTAGGTGCTAGACTTTTATCCAACTGGCAACACGTAGGTTTGTTTACACCATCATCAGCACAAACCAGTGACTAATGTGTTGTGGTACAACAGGTGATAGGAATTTTTTAAGTTCCATTAGATTCTTATGGGAACACTGTCATATATGCAGTCTGTTGTTCACAAAACATTGTGATGGTGTATGACTCTGTCTTGGTTTGCACCCTCAGGAGTTTGCCAGGTGAAATCTGAAACTGGCCCCATACATGGAGGGCAATGAGACACTGAAGCCAGAGGTAGCCTACTCCTGATTAGCAGGTGACAATTTTACTAAACAAGGGAACTTACTAGGCTTGTGTGGGGTCATCGCTAAGACAGAGATGTGCCTGCCGCCAGAATTTTAAGAGTTTATACAGAAGACTTGATGTGGTACAGACAGTCTCAAAAACACATTGGGCTCTCAAGGCCGCGTCTCTGAAACGGCTCCTAGTGCAAGAACAGTGCACAGCCCATACAGTCCAAGGACCGGAGAGGGGTGAGAGCCTCCAGTTGTCCCACCCAGCTCGTGGCCATGTTCTCTTCATGACCTCCTTTAACATCTATGTTGTAGGTAATCGTTCATGTATTTTTGTGCAGAATTGGTAAATATAGTCCGAGTGTTGATGTCACGATTCTTTCCTGATTTGGGAGGTTGTAGGGCAAGCTGTGTCTCACCCAGATGGAAAGAGGTCTCACGCTGAATTATTTAGAAGGGACTGTTCATTTGTTTTTTCCTGTTACAGCACCAGCCTTTAGTCTTGATATCGAGAGTCCACTCAGTCCCTGCATCTTTCTATAAATATCCCCTAGATGGGTTGTTTAAATTAGATTTTTGTGAAGATAGTAAAAATGTATGAACTCAGATTATTGAGTGAGATGTCTCCTCCTCTGTTTTTCTTTTCTTTTATTGATGATAAATGCACAAAATATGCACCTACTATGAATAGTTTATAGTGAGCTTTAATATTAACTTCCAATTCTTTTTTTACTAAGTCAATACTGGCAATACAGCATGGGAAAACGTAGGTATAGAGTTGTTTGTATGGAAAATAATACGGTAAGCAATACATAATAATGAAAGAGTAAACTGTTTTGTGTACTCACAACTGTAAACCTACTTTTGCCTCGCCCTCTACTCAGCCAGTGCACCTAACAGAATCCCTGGTCTGGCCAGTTCTTTTCCTTTCTGGCTCTGTGATGGATGTCCTTCTGTAGCTTCATCACTGTCTATGCTGGATTAGTTGCTTCAGGACTCATAAAACTTGATCTTTGCTCATGCACTTGTTTAAGGCATAATATTTATATACTAAGTCTAGTTCAAGCATATTGACTTCTGTATGAAATGCTTTGTAAAGGTGGTTTGTACGCTTCACTATAAAGCATTGGGGATATGCCGTATATCTTTTTAATCTGAGTGCTCAGTATCTGTTCTTTGTCATCTGCAAATTCTCTGCCAAATCTGTGTGTTTAAAATCCATCAGAAAAGTTTGATCTCTTTGGGTGAAAGAACCAATTCCTGCTTAAAGTCTCAACAGAAAATGAATGACTTATTAGATAAAAAAAAGTGACACTTCAGCTATAACACCAGTAAAATATACCCAAGCTTGGAGATGTTCCTAGTTAGACATTTCACATCCAGTACATATTGGTTACATGGCAACGTTTCTCTGAGCCGCATGCCCCAATGCATGTATATTCATGGCTGCCCAGACCCCACACCAGTACTGTCCATAAAAATATAATGCAAGCCATATGTGTTATTTAAAATTTTCTAGTGGCCACATTAAATAAAAGAGACAGGTAAATTAATTTTAATAATATATTTTATTTAATCCAGTATAGCCAAGATATCATTTCAACATGTAATCAGTATAAATATATTAATGAAATACTTTACATTTGCTTTTTCTTACCAGCTCTTTGACATCTGGTATGGATTTTTACACTTACAGCACATTTCAATTTGGATGCTAAATGCAGAATTTTCATTGGCAATACTTGATCAGCATTCATATTTAATAAAATTTATAGTTGAAATATAGATATATACCCATGTTTTGCCAAACATATATAAAGGTTTGTGAATAACTAAATTGAGTACTAAAAATTAATTGTCCTCTTAAATTCACATTCACATTGATACAATGAATTCATCTTTGTAGGAGTATTAATTTGACTTTGAAGCCAAATATTTTTCAAAACTACATCTGTCCAAGTTAAATAAATTCACTAACTCTTGTGTCAATACAGTATTGTTAACATTGAATTTAAAAGAAGATTGCATAAATTGAAAAGCAACTCTGAATTTATCATTATAAACAGTGTTTTTCAAATTTTTCTTGTAGTTTTCAAAGCCAATTTGTATAACACTGTCAATTACAATGAAAATATTGTGCATATTGATTCATGTGAGGAAAAACTTGTAAATTATTATATGTATCATGAAATTTCAATTTTAATATAAATTTTAGTACTTATCTAGTTTAGTCATAAATAAGCTTTTCCTCAGTGCTTCAGATTCAGCTCATTCATATGCAGAGTGATATCTGTGAGAAATCATAAATCACCCTTTTGTCTTCAATTATTGAGTATTTGGCAAGTGTTCAGTTTGTTTCAAGAAGATCTTCAGTAGAAGTTAACATTTTTTGTAAAGTGTTTCCATGACACAAACAAACAGCATTGACTAAGAATGCAAGATCTTTTAATCTATTTCCTATGATTTGTTTTAACAGTTCTATTAACCAACAATGATTAGTCATTTGCACATAATTACTGAATGATTTTAACAACTGTAACTGGGATATTTTTTGTACAGTCTGTTTCAGAAAGCTGAGCACAAATTTATTCAGTATGTATCATACAATAAAACAAAGTGATAAGAAGGAAAATGTCAGTCTCTTGTTTTAAAATTTTAATAAATGCAGAGTTTTGACCTAACCTAGCTGGAGCACCATCTATCATGATAGAAATGAATTTTTTCATATCTAGCTGAGATTCTCCTTTGACAGATATAAAAGATTGAAAAAATATCTATTCTTAGAGTTTAAATTTTAAACTGCAAATTGACAACATTTCTTTATACATTGGAAGTCCTTCAAGACAAAAGGACTCTTGGGGAACTCATAAAGGAACATGGCTTTAAATACCATCCATATGCTGATGACTTCAACAAATATAATATGTTCAGCCCTAACCTCTTTCCTGAATTCTAGTCTTGAATATCCAATGTCTCCTAACATTTCCAAATTCTTGTGTCTCCTGCCAAACTGCCTTTCCCCTAGTCTTCAATAAATGACAACTCAAGACCAAAAAATTGGGAGTTATTTTTGACTTCTCTTTCTCCATCATACCCCATATTCAAATCCACCAGCAAAACCTGTTGACTACTTTCCGAATGTATCCTAAAAATAACCATTTCTCACCAACTCCATTGTTACCTCTCTACTCCCATATGATCTCTTGCAAAACCTCCTTGGTAGTCTGCTTGTTTCCATTTGTAACTTTTGTAATCTATTTTAATACATCGGTAAGTCAGATAATTATATGTTTCTCTTCAACAACAACTCTAATGGATTTACATCTCATTAGAATAAAGTCCAAAAATCTTTCACATGAATATAACTTTGCTCCCATCCACCTCTCCGTCCTTAACTCCTACCATACTCCCATTTGCTCCTTCCCCAGTGGCTTCCTTGCTGTTCTTCAAATGGGCCAAGCCGACTCACACTTCTGGGTTTTTGAACTTACTATTTCCTCTGTCTGGGACACTCTTTCCCCGACAGCCAGTAACTTGTTCCCTCACTTTATTCATGACTTTGCTCCAAAGTCTTCCCTGAATACTCACCTAACATGTTACACTGTGTCCTTTATAGTACCTTTCACATTATATAGTTATTTGCTTATTGGGTTTTCTGTCTCTCCCCTTAGAATATGAACATCAGGAAAGCAGAGTATTAATTCACTTGTTATTACTTTGTCTCCAATGCTTAGACCAGCATCTAGCACAAAAGATGCTCAATGAATGGTTGTTGAACTTATAAATGATTGACACCTCTGATTGAAACTCCATCAGTAGATTGAAATCTTGGAATAATTGTTTTCTAGATGTCTCTATTTTCTGAAAATAACTCATTTGTTTGTGGGATGGTGGCTAAAATGCATGAGGAAGAAATTATGCTGTGAAAATAACCAGCTATTTTTTAGATTTTACGCTGCCGGCATTTTGTGGTACTTTACAACTATGCAGTGAACATTGGCCAATGTCTCTTACAGTTTTTGGGGATGGCTCAGTTCCTAGAGAAGCCAGATTTTTTTTTTACTGTTTTTGTTTATTCTCTTCAGTTCACCACAAGCTTTATGTTTATCTGTAGGAAAACCTCAAATTTCTAGACAGTCTAGGGATGAGCCTTCTTATCCCTGCACTGGTAGACATTTTATAGTCACTACCTTGCGTGTGCAAAAATATAACTTTATTGTCATAACATTTTATTCTGGGGCCCTGATCTCCTGCTCTGAAGGTAGCATAAAACTCAACCCAGTAACCTCCAGGGAATTTTGGTCACATTCATTGATTTCTCAGCCACTTCAGACTTAACCCGGTTACAGGCAGGATATTTTATGTTTTGTTCTCCCTTCCCCATGGGCTCAATGCTACACTCGACAGTGGGAATACAGAGCATAGTGGCAAAGAGGGAAGAGTTGCCTCTTCTCTGTGCTGACTATGTCCTATGCCAGTTCATACCTGTTCCTTTGGGCCTTCAGCACAGACAATATGAGGTGCTTCCTGGAATGCAGGTCCCACCTGGGCTCCCCTTAGTGCTATGGAACCACCAGACATCAGACATACAACGTATTCTAGCTGGTCCTCAGTAGGACTGTCCATGCTGCACCTTTCTGATGGAGCCGCCTCTTGTTTCAGCTACAACCTAGGCCTTCTGGTTCAATCTCCTCTCAATAATGAGGTCCCAATTATGGGCTGAACTTCTAAGTCGTATAAAACTGAAGGGGTTGTCTCCCATGCCTACAGAAGTCCTTTGATATTTCTCCTCTCCACTACACAGGTAGGGAACTTTTCTCTGAGGTGCCCTATTTCTCTGAACTGGAGAAATACCTGGGAGCCACAGCTCAGCTTCTCTCTCCTCCTGAATCTTTTTATTTAAAGGAATCCCATTGTCCTTTCCCCCACTCCAGACCTAGTACTTAACTTAAGAGAGCAGAGGTTCAGATATTTCTGACTTTCTCTAAGAATGCTCTCCCCTTCTACAAATTCAGAGTGTTTTTCTAGCCCTTAGAGAGTTGGTGCAAATAATATGGGGAGAAAATTGGTTTTGACTTGTCAGGGAACATTGTCTAAGACTTGTAAGTGGGCAAAGGGACTACTAGATATTCTTTCAATGAAGAGTGGTTCCCATTTGGCAATGTCTAGAGACATTTCCCTCCAGTTTTTATTAAGATACTAGGAGGCCCGGTGCATGAATTTGTGCATGGGTGGGGTCCGGCCGGCCCACACCCTATGGGGGTAGGAGGGCCAATTGGGGGCGGGGCTGGCCAGGGGGAGGGGCTGCAGGTGGTTGAACCCCTGGTTGAACTCCCGGGTTGAGGGGACAATTTGCATATTAGTCTTTCTCTGGCTTAGCATTATCATCTCCAGGTCCATCCATGCTGTTGCAAAAAGGTAAGGTTTCCTTTTTTCTTTTTACATGGCCGAGAAGTCTTTTTTTGTGTAAATGCACTACAATTGTTTTATCCACTTTTTTACTGATGGGCACTTGGCTCTTTCCAGATCTTGGCTATTGTAAATAACACTACAATGATTGACATACATTGCTGTGTAAAGTGTACAACACAATGACTTGACTTTTATACATTGTTGAACAATTATCACAGTAAGTGTAGTTAACATTCATCGTCTCATATACATACAAAAAGAAAATTTATTTATTCCTTGTGATGAGACCTAAGATCTACCTAGAGATAATTTTAATTGTCATAACTGGGCAAGGTGTATGTTACTGGCATCTAGTGGGTAGAGGCCAGGGATTCTACTAAATATCTTACAATTAATGAGACAGGCCCTTACAACAAAGAATTATGTAGCCCAAAATATCAATGGTGCCAAGGTTGAGAAATCATGGTCTAATGGACTCTATGGGGATTATATGATTTATAGGGGTTGTGTTTCTTTGATTGATTTTACTGTTGACTAGACTGTTTTATATCACTGTAAGGTAGAAAGTTGACTTGTTAAAAACTATTAGTAATGCAAGTGATTCTTGTCCTTAGCAAGGCAAATGAATTTTGCCTACTAGAGAGACTTTTTATTTTTACTTATAGAAAATATGACCCCAAACATTATATTTTATTGCCCTGTAAGATAATAACCAGTTTTGAATCTATTAGCAACTTTATTTCAGCATTTCTGATTGCCTTTCACAGAAATGATCAATGAATTCCACATTATCAAAGGAAGCATGCAAGGAAAAATAAAATCTAACGTTGCTCTTTTCAAAGTCTTTGCTATTTCTGTTGAGAGAATTATCAAGAGCCTTCAGACCCCTCACCTTTATTGTGTGATGGGAAAGGGAGAAATCAGGCATGCATCCATTATATTATTTTTCTTGTCATTTTAAATTACTAGGTGGCAGTTTTGAAATACTGTACATGGCTGAATATGGCTTGAAGTAAATAACATGTCTGATGCTGGCAGACGTAGGTTTCCACAAACCTGAGACACAATTTTTAAAGCTCTCTTTTTCTCCTCTTCTTTCTTGAGGTTGAGGGTATTTTATACATAAAAATAATAAGCTTTAAGAATATGAGCATATCAAGTATATTTAAAAATCCCATCTACATTTAGGGTTTTAGCTTTAGTCATTTATTTTTTTAAAATATAATTTCAATCACTATCTTAGCTTTTTTTTTTTAAATCCCTCCCTATACCCTTTGATGGTTCTATTTTCCCATTTGTCTTCTTTAAAATAAAACTCAGAGTTTGAAAAGGAATACTCCATTCTCCAGCATTGCTTTCTCTGGATATCAGGACTTCTAATTTCCTATTTTACATGGGGATTTAGGATGAAATGATGTGCAAGACTAAGATGACTCAATTTTGGTTTATCACCAGTCTTTTTCACAGACTAGGTACAACTCTTGGGCAGAGTAGTCCGATGTTTTTTTCCTTATATATTTTACTAATGCTTCTTTTTATTAATTGAATTTTTTGGGGGTGACATTGGTTCACAGAAACAGACTGGTTTCAAGTGTACAACTAAAGAACATCATCTGCACAGTGCGTGATGCATCCATCGCCTCAAACAAAGTTTCTTTTCATCCCCACTTTCCCCTCCTTTGCCCACCTTCACTTACCTCCATCCCCCTTTCCCTCTGGCTACCACCACACTGTTGTCTATGATATATATTTCTTTGCTTAATCCCTTCACTTTCTTTCATCCAGCCCCTCAACACCCCTCCCCTCTGACAGCTGTCAGTCTGTCCCATGTATCCATGCCTCTGCTTCTATTTTGTCAGTTTATTTTGTTTATTAGACTCCTTTTTATATACCCTAACTGATTCCTATGTGAAGGTCTTAAGTCAGCTACTCATACTATGGAGAAAAATTTTTAGGTTTTTAAAATTGTTATTTCAATAGTTTATTGTTTAAGGCTGTTGATAAATATGATTCTAAAGCTTATGTTTTCCAGTATTTAAAGGCTGTCATATTAAGAGTTATACATAAAAGATGGAGACTATTTTGGGAAGACATGCACAGTGTTCTAAAATTCTATGTAAACTGAAAATAAAATGAACATAATGCCTTCAGTTATGTGTCAAATGGATAATTTGAAAAGTTTATATTACTTCTACCTAATAAGCTTTGAGAATCACGTAAGTTCTTAGCAATGACATACAGAGTGAGTTTGCTGTAAATTCAAATTCATAGATTGGCAAAAAAAAAATAATTCACTAAAAGTAGAGATCAAATTGCTAAAAAAAAAAAAGTGTACAACTAGAGCTAGGGTATGAAGTGTTTCTTGACTATTATTTCTTAGGATATATTTCCAGAAGGGGGAATGCTGGGTCAAAAGGCAGTTCCATTTTTTTTTTTGAGGAAACTCCGTACCGTTTTCCATAGTGGCTACACCAGTCTGCATTCCCACCAAAAGTGAATAAGGAATACTTTTCTCCACATCCTGAGCAACTCTTGTCATTTGTTGATGTATTGATGATAGCCATTCTGGCAGGCCTGAGGTGATATCTCATTGTGGTTTTAATTTGCATTTCTCTGATGATTAGTGACTGAGCATCTTTTCATATGTCCATTGGCCATCTGTTTGTCCTCTTTGCAGAAGTGTCTATTCAGATCCTTTGCACATTTTTTAACTGGATTGTATTTTTTTTTTTTGGTGTTGAGTTTTATAAGTTCTTGACAAATATTGGATATTAACTCCTTATCAGATGTATCATTGGCGAATATGTTCTTCCATTCTGTGGGCTGTCTTTTCATTTTGTTGATGGTTTCCTTTGCTGTGCAAACACTTTTCAGTTTGATGTAGTCCCATTTGTTTATTGTTTCCCTTGCCTGAGGAGATATATTGGCAAAAATATTGCTACGAAAGATGTCAGAGATTTTATTGTCTATGTTTTCTTCTAGGATTCTTATGGTTTTAAAACTTTTATCCATTTTGAGTTTATTCTTGTATATGGTGTAAGTTGGTGGTCCAGTTTCATTTTCCCCCATAAACCTGTCTAATTTCCCCAGCACCATTTATTGGAGAGACTAAGACTGTCTTTATTCCACTGTATGCTCTTGCCTCATTTGTCAAATATTAACTGACCATAAAGCTGTGGGTTTGTTTCTGGACTCTCTGTTTTGTTCCATTGACCTATATGCCTATTCTCATGCCATTTCCAGGCTGTTTTGATTACAATGGCCTTGTGGTATACTAATCTTTCCTATTAAAGGCCTTTTCACGTATTCACTCCCATTAATTGAGACCTTTCCATGGGTCAAGCTTTGGAAACACAGAGTAGAATAAGAGATTCCCAGATAACATGGAAATAAAATTTCCACATCTGAAATTAAATCCGTTACCTTTATCCTTTTGATGTCCTATTTCTCTCAGCATGAAATGGTCCTTTTAACCAAAAACCAGCTGATAAAGCTTATCTCCTTTCTGTCCCTTGGTGTCTTTCTAAATTTAGTCAGTAAACAATTTCTGCTAACTTCACAACAATTTTTACCAATTTTCTTTTCCATTCTCACTACAGCCCCCGTGGCCTGGATATATATCCCTTTATTTTGATTTCTGCCAAACCTCTATCGATCTTTCTCTTTCCCTTCTCTTCACCAAAACCCGCTGAACTTCAAATTAATCTTCCACTTGTATTAGTTGAGTATGTCACTTTACACTTTCAAACATTTTCAGTTACTAAGGCTTAACTTACAGCTGCATCCCCCGAAGCTTGTTCTCACAGAATGGTTAACTGCCTTTAACCGAAGTAAAGGTTTTATAGAGTTGAAAGCACTTGGGTAGCAAAATACAATAAATTAGTTAAGGGTGGAGGTTTTCACTGTGGACTTCTGTGAGCCTCAAATATGCTCCAGATGATATTTGTTATGGTGGTTCCCATTTCCCACATGCATTTGGCTATGAAATACTTCCATTCTCCCCACTCATGTGTGTGTGTGTGTGTGTGTGTGTGTGTGGGTTAATTCCTTCACCTTCTTTCATCCAATCCCCCACCTACCTCTCCTCTGACAGCTGCCAGTCTGTTCCATGTATCCATGTTCCTTTCTATTTTGTTCATAAGTTTATTTTGTTCATTAGATTCCACATATAAGTGAGATCATATGGTGTCTGTCTTTCTCTGGCTTAGCATTATCATCTCCAGGTCCATCCATGCTGTTGCAAAAAGGTAAGGTTTCCTTTTTTCTTTTTACATGGCCGAGAAGTCTTTTTTTGTGTAAATGCACTACAATTGTTTTATCCACTTTTTTACTGATGGGCACTTGGCTCTTTCCAGATCTTGGCTATTGTAAATAACACTACAATGAACATAGGGGTGCATATATTCTTTAGAATTAGTGTTTCAGATTTCTTAGGATATATTTCCAGAAGGGGGAATGCTGGGTCAAAAGGCAGTTCCATTTTTTTTTTTGAGGAAACTCCGTACCGTTTTCCATAGTGGCTACACCAGTCTGCATTCCCACCAAAAGTGAATAAGGAATACTTTTCTCCACATCCTGAGCAACTCTTGTCATTTGTTGATGTATTGATGATAGCCATTCTGGCAGGCCTGAGGTGATATCTCATTGTGGTTTTAATTTGCATTTCTCTGATGATTAGTGACTGAGCATCTTTTCATATGTCCATTGGCCATCTGTTTGTCCTCTTTGCAGAAGTGTCTATTCAGATCCTTTGCACATTTTTTAACTGGATTGTATTTTTTTTTTTTGGTGTTGAGTTTTATAAGTTCTTGACAAATATTGGATATTAACTCCTTATCAGATGTATCATTGGCGAATATGTTCTTCCATTCTGTGGGCTGTCTTTTCATTTTGTTGATGGTTTCCTTTGCTGTGCAAACACTTTTCAGTTTGATGTAGTCCCATTTGTTTATTGTTTCCCTTGCCTGAGGAGATATATTGGCAAAAATATTGCTACGAAAGATGTCAGAGATTTTATTGTCTATGTTTTCTTCTAGGATTCTTATGGTTTTAAAACTTTTATCCATTTTGAGTTTATTCTTGTATATGGTGTAAGTTGGTGGTCCAGTTTCATTTTCCCCCATAAACCTGTCTAATTTCCCCAGCACCATTTATTGGAGAGACTAAGACTGTCTTTATTCCACTGTATGCTCTTGCCTCATTTGTCAAATATTAACTGACCATAAAGCTGTGGGTTTGTTTCTGGACTCTCTGTTTTGTTCCATTGACCTATATGCCTATTCTCATGCCATTTCCAGGCTGTTTTGATTACAATGGCCTTGTGGTATACTAATCTTTCCTATTAAAGGCCTTTTCACGTATTCACTCCCATTAATTGAGACCTTTCCATGGGTCAAGCTTTGGAAACACAGAGTAGAATAAGAGATTCCCAGATAACATGGAAATAAAATTTCCACATCTGAAATTAAATCCGTTACCTTTATCCTTTTGATGTCCTATTTCTCTCAGCATGAAATGGTCCTTTTAACCAAAAACCAGCTGATAAAGCTTATCTCCTTTCTGTCCCTTGGTGTCTTTCTAAATTTAGTCAGTAAACAATTTCTGCTAACTTCACAACAATTTTTACCAATTTTCTTTTCCATTCTCACTACAGCCCCCGTGGCCTGGATATATATCCCTTTATTTTGATTTCTGCCAAACCTCTATCGATCTTTCTCTTTCCCTTCTCTTCACCAAAACCCGCTGAACTTCAAATTAATCTTCCACTTGTATTAGTTGAGTATGTCACTTTACACTTTCAAACATTTTCAGTTACTAAGGCTTAACTTACAGCTGCATCCCCCGAAGCTTGTTCTCACAGAATGGTTAACTGCCTTTAACCGAAGTAAAGGTTTTATAGAGTTGAAAGCACTTGGGTAGCAAAATACAATAAATTAGTTAAGGGTGGAGGTTTTCACTGTGGACTTCTGTGAGCCTCAAATATGCTCCAGATGATATTTGTTATGGTGGTTCCCATTTCCCACATGCATTTGGCTATGAAATACTTCCATTCTCCCCACTCATGTGTGTGTGTGTGTGTGTGTGTGTGTGTGTGTGTGTGTGTCCAATGGGTCTTGTGGGATTAGTTTCATGGGGCATCAGTTTGGCAACTGCTGGACTGTGGGGCAAATTCTAAACTCCTTGGACTGGCCTTTAAGTACCTGGACAATCTGACCACCCTCCTTTTTCAGCCTCTCCTCTCCACGTTCCCTCAGCAGTCATCTTCAGTCTGCAGCAAAAGGTACGCCCCTTCTCTCTTCACATCTTTGTTCATTGTGCTGCTTTCTCCGACACCATCCACTATGCCTCTTTCTCCTAAGAGCTTACTCATCATGACAGGGAACTACACAAACCTAAAAGAAACCAACAACAACCAGAGTTGAACTTGTGCTTTGAATCCTATGGGGAATGCGGCTGACTAAAAGGGGAATGAGGAAGGAAGATTTCCGGAGTAGGGAGAAGCTGTTATCGCGAATACCTTGGAAGCTGCCATCCTGGTCCAGGAGGAGGGAGAGGAGGAGGCTCCAAGATGCTTCCTAGCCTGGGAAAGGGTAAGAGAAAAACCCCATGCCCAAGTTTACACCAAGACCCAGGCCGCGTTGCTCTTTGGGAGCGCCCTCTGCCAAGGACCCAAGAGAAGGAAAGGAGCTTAAAAGTTCTTCCTTGGGCTGTGGGAGGAAGATAGGTGAGCTGTCCCATAGGAGCCCTTTCCTGCAGGGATGGTGGGACAATGCTGAAGAGGCTGGGCAGGGGTTATAAAGGTGCTGGTAAATAAAAGTGAGACAGCATGGGGACTTGGGCCTGGAAATGGAGAAATACTGGGTGGCCAGGAAGCCAAGTTGAGACCAGGTGGCCAGAAGAAATGCCAGATAAGCTGACCGCAAGAATCTCACCACCCTTCCACTCTCTACTCAAAAACGCAGAGGTAGTGATTTTATCTCCCTTCTAACTGCCTGCTTCCCTGCAGATGTTGAAACTACTGATCCACATGGGCAGTTGATCAAGGTTTGACCGCTCTATGACCTTTCTAGCATGGCAGTAATGCCATCTTGCCCCCACAGCACAGGCACAAATATAGTTACCAGGCAAAGCAGCTGGAAAAAGAAATCACCTGCCCTTGAAATGGAAAACTTCAGCTTATAGAAGCAGCCAAACAGAGCCAGCCCTGAGTCAGTGCAGAGCACTTTCCTTTCCTCTGTGCTGTCTCCCTTGTGCTCGAGCATAAGCTTAATAAAATCTGTCGGAAATTTCTCTGGTTTCCATCTTGGGGAATCCAAGGACCTCAAATACCAATAACAAAAGTACAGCAGTGGTGGCAGCAGCCCTGGAGACTGTCATGAAGGGAGAGGTGCTTATAGTAGCCCACTCTGCTCTTGGAGCTTTTAGCAGCTGGTGCATGCCTCTGGGATGTTTGTGCACCCTGCTTGGTGATTTTGTTATAGGTGGGGTGCACTCTGTGTACCCACCTGTCACTGGTGGAAGTAGGCTTCTTGGGATGCCACGGGAACAAGAATGTCCTGAGGCCCCCATGGGAGGATAAGGTACCATGGAAAGCTTTATTAAAGATGTAACAGTAAGGCAGCTCCCCTTCAGGATCCTCCCTCCCTCCATCCCACAACAGAAAAAGTTCCATTTGTCTTCAGTAGGGCTAGAATGAAAGCCACTGCCCGGAGTCTCCCCTCCATATTAGAGCACAGTCCAGTCCAGCATCTGGCTAGCTTAGGTTGTGTTCCCAGCTGCAGTTCATTGCATGTGGAATCCACATGGCCACGGGCCAGAGGGTGTCTAGGGCCACATAGCAGGCTTAGCGTGGGTCACAGAGCAAGCTGGTGCAAGGAAGCTGGAATAAAGCAAGAGGAACAAGAGAGCGAGAACTCTTGTCTTGGGGTTATAACTAGGAGCATAACCAATTAAGCCTTCAGGATTTGTGTGCTTGCACTGGGGTCCACCCTCCTAGCCAAAGATCTTTGTTCTTTAGGTTAGACCAGTGGTCGGCAAACTGCAGCTCGCAAGCCACACCACCCTCCTAGCCAAAGCTCTTTGTTCTTTAGGTTAGACCAGTGGTTGGCAAACTGCGCTCGCAAGCCACATGCGGCTCTTTGGCCCCTTGAGTGTGGCTCTTCCTAAGCCTTAGGAGTACCCTAATTAAGTTAATAACAATGTACCTACCTATATAGTTTAAGTTGAAAAAATTTGGCTCTCAAAAGAAATTTCAGTCATTGTACTGTTGATATTTGGCTCCGTTGACTAATGAGTTTGCCGACCACTGGGTTAGACTGATAGGCAAACACCTTCCCTATGGCACCCTGACTTCTCTGCACATGCTCCCTTCTTCCTTTTTTGTTGGACCCCTTCCCCAGTGATCTGCAGGGAATGGACTGGTGATTCCCTGGGGAGTGTAAAGTTGCAGCTTCCTGTTGAAGCTACCCAGGTGATCATGCTTATAATGTCTGGCCTCCCTTTGCTCTTTTCCTATTATTAATAACTAGAAGCCCGATGCATGAATTTCGTGCATGGGGCTCAGTCCTCTCGGACCCAGCTACCTTGGGCCTCACGGCCCTGGCTGCTCTGTGGCCCCACAGCCCCGCCCACTGGTCATTCTGGAAGGTTGTGTTTTACCGCCCTGTCTAATTAGCATATTAGCTCTTTATTATATAAGATAATAACTAGCAAGTTAGGGCAGTAACAGTTTGAGGAAAGTGTTGGTATGAGGGGTGGTAAAGAGGGGGGAGTTTGGTTCCTTAGCTTTTGAAATACACTGCAGCTGTTTTGCTACAATTCACTTCTTTTAAAAAAATATTTTTATTGATTTCAGAGAGGAAGAGGGTGAGAGAGATAGAAACATCAATAATGAGACAGAATCACTGATAGGCTGCCTCCTGCACACCCCCTCATGGTGTTCGAACCTGCAACCCGGGCATGTGCCCTGACCAGGAATTGAACCATGACCTCCTGGTTCATAGGTCAATGCTCAACCACTAAGCAGTATTTACCAGTAAATTGGCAGGGCCCAATTTACTTCTTAATGCACCCGAGGCTGGTATTACCACATAAAACATTGAGTAGTACTTTACAGTTTGCAAAGTGCAATTCATTTACATAATCTCCTTTCTTGCAGGATTTCTGCAGGTAGACTCTGAGATTTGCAAGCAGGCAGTTAATGGTGGGAGGGAAGGAAGGAAGGAAGGAAGGCAGGCTGAGAAGAGAGAGGAGCTGGGCTGAAATGCAGTTAGGACAAAAACTGATCCCCCCCAATCCTCCACAAGCTCTGCAGCTGGGCTGGCTGTGGGGAGTTGGTGCAGGGCCTTGGACTTTAATGCAGTCTCTCCCAATTGGATGCAAATAGCTCACTCCCTCCACCCTGGAGGTTTGTCTTTGGGCCAGGGCAGCTTTCTTCAGCCTACCAGCGGTTCTCAACCTGTGGGTCATGACCCCTGAAAATACATCCTGCATATCAGATATTTACATTATGATTCATAACAGTAGCAAAATTACAGTTATGAAGTAGCAACGAAAATAATTGTATGGTTGGGGGTCACCACAACATGAGGAACTGCATTAAAGGGTCGCGGCATTAGGAAGGTTGGGAACCACTGGGACACTCTCTGGAGTGGGAACTTCAAGTGAGCTGGGAGTCCCCAGCTCTCAGCAGATGAGAGAATGAAGGAGTGCTTCAGTCTTACTGGGCAGGGGGCAGATCTGAGGGCTGCATCACAGCACCCGCTAATCCTGTTGTCATCAGAATAATCTTTAGAGGGTCCCCATTTTAAAGGGGAGGACATGGAGGCCCAGGGCTATGAGGGAAACTTGGCAATTTTATGTAGCCAATAAATATTTAGTAAGCCAGTACTACTCAGAATTTAAATTCAGGATCGCAGAATCCAAATCTAATGCTCATCGCACTGTACCCTGTGGTACATGGTCCATCTCTCCTGTAATACAAGGTACCTTCTCCCTCATGGACTCAGCCTCTGCAGGTGGAAGGGGTGTTGCATTCTGGGAACATTCTTATTTGGTACCATGAACTAATATAGTATTTATACTTACGTTTTATACGTTGGGGAGGCTGAAACAGAGGAAGCATCTTTTGGAAATGGGGAAATAAGAGTTTTCCATTTAAGGAGGTGTCAGTTTAACTCTGGAAAAATGTTCTCTTTTTATGTCTTTAAAAATTAGGCATTTGATGTCTTGGCTGGGGATGCTCAGTTGATTGGGCCTCATCCCCAGCACTGAAAGGTCGCTGGTTTGATTCCTGGTCATGGCAGATAACCAAGTTACGGGCTCAGTCCTTGGTGGGGGTGTACAGGAGGCAGCTGATCTAAGTTTCTCTCCCACATTGATGTTTCTCTCTTCCTTCCTCTCTTTCTAAAAATCAATAAAATATCTTAAAAAAAGAAAAAGATATACATTCTTTACCCTCATTGATATGTAGATGCTAGAAACTCCCAGATTTCCCTTTACAGATTGGCTCTTACCTGGTTGATTCTGTACCTAAAGAAGGGCCTATGTCAGTGATGGCGAACCTTTTGAGCTCGGCGTGTCAGCATTTTGAAAAACCCTAACTTAACTCTGGTGCCATGTCACATATAGAAATTTTTTGATATATGCAACCATAGTAAAACAAAGACTTATATTTTTAATATTTATTTTATATATTTAAATGCCATTTAACAAAGAAAAATCAACCAAAAAAATGAGTTCTCGTGTCACCTCTGACACGCGTGTCATAGGTTCGCCATCACTGGCCTATGTCTTGCCCTTGCAGCTGACATGTTCAGTGTTTGGGGCACATATGAAGCATCATAAGATTCTAAAAACTTGCAGAGAAAAGATAGACAAGGAGAAAAGACTGCAGAAGATGTCACTTCTGAATTTTCAGTGAAGTTTTTTATTTTTATTTTTTAAATAATAACTGCATGATTTCCTGATTCTTTTTAAAAAAATATATTTTATTGATTTTTTACAGAGAGGAAGGGAGAAGGATAGAGAGTTAGAAACATTGATGAGAGAGAAACATTGATCAGCTGCCTGCACACTCCCCACTGGGGATGTGCCCGCAACCAAGGTACATGCCCTTGACCCGAATCGAACCTGGGACCCTTGAGTCCGCAGGCTGACGCTCTCTATCCACTGAGCCAAACCGGTTAGGGCTCAGTGAAGTTTTTTAATCCTCCTATTCTGATAATAGCCTTTCTCCCCAACAATTACAGTGATGCAGAGAGGCCAGACACTGGGAAGCAAGTGTGAATTATTGTCTTGGGGATAGAGTTCCTTGTGACCACAGTAAGTTTTTGACAATAATGAGTGAGGCCTTCTTCTGTAAGGACAATTAAACTGTCTAAACTCCCAGCTTGATCTTTGCTTAAATGGCCCCAGGTGACTTCAGAGGCCAAGACTAATGTAATCACAGGACATCCCAGGACTGGGGGCACATTACCCAGCATTGCTTTATAACCTCCCTGAGGGCAGGACTGTATCTTTTGCATTTTATATTCTCTCTCTATAAATCGCCCTCTTATAGCAGTGTGCATAAAAATTGCTTGAAAATACATTAAAAATGTAGATTCTGGTCTCTTCCTATACAGTGGGGCCTTGACTTACAAGTGTCCCGACTAACGAGTTTTTTGAGATACCAGCTGTCTCTAGGCCGATTTTTTGCATTGAGTTGATAGAGTAATTTGAGTTAAGGAGCAAGGCCCCACTGTATCTCTGTTCTTGAGAACATTTTCAAAAAGTACCCAGACTATTCTTATGTAAGAGCCCCTTGTCATTTCATAGGTACTTCTTAATGTATATAGAGTGAGTATGGTTCTTCCTGCTTTTTTCACCACTATTTTAAAAAGTAGCTAATTTATTGAGATATAATTAACATACCACAAATTCACCCTTGAATGGTGTACACTGTAGTGGTTTATAGTATTTCACAAAGTTGTGGAGTCATCACCACTATCTAATTCCAGAACATTTTCATAAGCCCCCAAAGAAACTTTGTACTCATTAGCAGTCATTCCCCATTTCTGCTTGTTTTATAGTTTTCAATGTACAGGTCTTGTATTTTTTGTTGTTGAATTTATTCCTAAGTATTTTATCCTTTTTTTGGATGCTATCGTGAATGAAATATTTTTCTCAATTTCATTTTTGGATCGTTCCTTGCTAGTGTTTTTAAGATTGATTTTTTTAATGTTGATCTTATATCCTGTTACCTTGCTGAAATGGTTCATAAGCTGTAAAATAGTATTTTGTGGATTTTCTACCTGTAAGATCATGTTGTATGTGAGTAGAGAGTCTTACTTTTTCCTTGATAATCTTCCTTTACAGAGATAGTTTTATTTCTTTCTTTACAATCTTCCTTTACAATCTAAAGCTTTTACTAGTCATAGCTTTGTCATTTTACATTTCTTCTTGAGTCAGTTTTGGTTGTTTCTGTTTTTCTAGCAGTAGGCTCATTTTATCTAGGTCACTTGTTGGTGTACAGTTTTCATACTGTTTCCTCAAAGGTCCTTACAAAGGAAAGAAGAGAGGCAGGAAAGTCATAATCAGAAGTCGTGACCATGGACCCAGAGGCCAGGTTGATATGGGGTCCTGAGCAAGGAAGGTGGGCAGCCACTCGAAGATGGGAGAGGAAAGGAAGTAGATCCTCCCTAGAACCTCCAGAAAGAACAGAGCCCTGCCAACACTTTGTTTTAGCCCAGGGACACCCATTGCCAACTTCTGATTTCCAGAAATATAAGAAAATAAATTTATTTTGTGAAGCCACTCAGTAATGTGTGACATCAGCAATGGGAAGCAGATTACAGGTGAACCTTCATTGCTCAGCAGTTTACAATCCTGCCTTAGCCTCTACATCCTGCTTATGCAGAGGGGGAAGGTCAGCCAGAAGGAGAGATGAGGCCCTTTCAGGTCTTTCTGGTGAACACACAGACCTATGTGTGGGGCTTCCCGGACCTCCAGGAATCCACCTGAATGATGTAAAGCCCCCTGTGCATACGTCATTCCCCTCATGTTCCTTTTAAATCGTTTAGACTGTCCATTGTTTGTGCCAACTGGTATTGCGGCCTTGGGCAGCTGCAGTTTTAAACAATGGCCCTGTTTTGTTTTTACAAACACCTGGGGATAGGACGTCTCCCACGGAGTGAGGAGTGAGCGGTGAGTCAGATGAAATAAAGGCCAGCCCTAGGGACAGCACTTTCCCGGGGACTTCCAGGCAGGTCAGATGTGACAGTTCTTTGGGAATGGGGCTTCTGGGAAGCTCTGAATCCATTTCCACCCACGAAGGCTGCTAGGCTGCTGGTCTTCGCGGTTGTGGGGCTGGTGGTTTTCAAAGCTACCGCAGATCTGGGAGAGTGGGATGCAAACGGAGCAAGTTAAAATGCCAGGAAGCCTGCTGTTTGCAATGAGAGTTGGCTGGGCTTTTGCTTTTGTCTTTGAATAATGCTGTTTGGATTGTCCGAAGCCTTTGGTTAATTTCCAAAGTTCTGGAAAGTTACGCTTGACCAGTTTTGCTAGTGTTCTTGTTGCTTTTATGAAGGAGTACATTTTTGGAGTCCTCCTTCTGACATTTCGGAAATGCATTCTCTGTCTCTATTGTGAACTTGTTTTCAAAACAACTCTCTTCTGTCAGCTCAGTTCCCCAAGCGGCTCCTCCCCAAGGCTTTATTTGCGGATCCTCTGGGTAGGAAGAAAGTCAGCTGGACTCAGATGATAATTCCCCTCACCTGAGCAGAGTTGGCCTGGTCAGTCTCCTGTGAACTAGAAAGAACAGGCAGCCTTTGAGGAAGGAGCCACGTTTAGGGCAGCAAGAATGAAGACACCCCAGCTTGCTGTCGGACAGCACTCACTGAGCGAGCCCTGGCTAGTGCCTCACAGAGACCAGGTGGGGACCACGTCTCTCCCAGTCTCGGGACTGCAGAATGGCAGCCCCAGCCCAGCCCCAGCGAATGCCAGCGTGGGCAGGTTCAAAAGCAGCGAGGTGGGTGGGGAAGGTCCTGGAAGATACAGGGGGGCATTTGAAGTGCCCTGGCTCCTTGGGTGGGTGGGGGTTGGGGGGGGTGTCTCATTAGCATTTCACCATAAGGCAGTGGTTCTCAACCTTCTGGCCCTTTAAATACAGTTCCTCATGTTGTGACCCAACCATAAAATTATTTTCGTTGCTACTTCATAACTGTAATGTTGCTACTGTTATGAATCATAATGTAAATATCTGATATGCAGGATGGTCCTAGGCGACCCCTGTGAAAGGGTTGTTCGACCGCCAAAGGGGTCGCGACCCACAGGTTGAAAACCGCTGCCATAGGAGTTCTGTGAAAGGGAGAAGTCTGGGTTTAAGTTATGCTCCAGGAACACACAGAAATAGTTCTGCAGGGAGCAGACAGACACCTTTTGTGGAGATTATAGTTCCTTTAATAAAGGATGGGGGCAGAATAAGGAAAAGGTAATTTGTACTGTCATTGTGATCATTTTAAATTCTGGTAGACTGGGGTGTGTGGAGAAGGTCTTCGGCCCCAGCAGAGAAGAGGAGCTGGTGGCCTCCTTTCCTGGCCCCTGGCAGCTTGTGCAGAGACTTTCAATGCCCAGCTAGGGAAGGAGGCTTGAGTTCTCACCTCCTCAAAGTATCTAACGTTATTTACCTTGCATGTCACTCCAATTGTTTGGAATCTTTGCCTAATCTGTTTCTTAAAGTTAGGGGGAAGACTTGTAAATGACTCACTTAAAGTGTCATCAATGTAAAGAAGTTCTTAGTTTCTCTAGAATCTCAGTGGAGTGGAATTTCTTGCTGACGGAGGCTTCTATTAGCCCATGAGTTTCCTCTTTGCAGGTGTGTGTGCGCGCGCGCATGTGTGTGCTTTCAGTCCACCTCACCTATACTTTTCAGAGCTCATTATTCGTTCTCAGGTTTAGATTTGAGATCTTTTTCCTTTCCCCCCCAGCTAGCTTAAATTGTACAAAGGGTATGTGCTGTGGATTGAATCACATGTACTTCTAAATTCATATATTGAAGCCCTAAACCAAGTATTGGGGCCCCTAACGAAGTAATTATGGTTAAATAAGATGCTAAGAATGGTTTTTTTTTCCATCCAGTAGAATTGGTGTACTTGTAATAAGAGACACCAGAGAGTTTGCTCTCTTACACACACACACACACACACACACACACACACACACAGGCAAGACCATGTGAGCACACAGCAAAAAGTCAGCCACCTGCAACCCATGAGGAGAGCCCTCATCATACATCAGCCCAGCTGGCTCCTTGGTCTTGAACTTCCAGCCTCCAGAACGGTGAGAAAGTAGATTCCTGTTGTTTCAACCACCCAGTGTAGGGTATTTTGTTATGGCAGCCTACGCAGACTAAAAGTGTGTGAGAACATAAACATTTGGGATTAGCTCATGAGACTAGGAAAGCAAAAAGTTAAACATTAAAAGGCAAGAAACACTCTCATAGAAGGAAGTATTAACCCAGAGAACTACACGCTGAGGGCCAAATGACTCCGCTGCCAGCAGATTTCTTGTGAATTAGGGGAAGTGCCAGTAACCAGGGCACTCAGAGCCCCCTACGCTCTGGGTGTTTCTTGCCTCTAAACATCTGTCCTATTTAGAACTTACTATCAATTTGATGGCATTTCTTCTTGAACTAATTGCAGAGCCTCCCAGGGCAGCAGACACCATTTCCTGGCTTTGTGGCTCCAGGGTGTCCCGGCCTGCTCATCCCCTGCGTATTTCTCAGTTCCCAGGCCCTCTCTGCTCTGAAGGCTGACACTGTGATGCTTGGGGAACAGTGGCTTATTTTCATTCTTTTCCAACAAGTAACCATTCAGCATTATATGCCAGGCAATGGGAGGTGCTGAAGTACAGCTGTGAGCGTAATGGACAAACATTCCTGCCCTCATGGAGCTCAAATTCTTGGGCTTTGTATATGTTGTGTTTTCTTTACATGATGGCTGTACTAGCACATTGAGCACCTCATTTTTAATTGGAGTGTCAGCTCTGCTTCTAGATGGAATCCTTTTAAAGAAAGGGATTCTAGCTGTCTTATTCACTGTAGCATTGCACCTGGTACACAGCAGGTACTCAACATGCATTTGTATTGTAGATTAATTTATGAACCGTATTTACTTCCCATAGGTTTTTTTTTTTTTTACACCTCAGCCCTTCATAAAGCAATTCAGAATTTCCAAACACAGGATAGCCCTCAACTGTCTAGAATGATTTACACCATTAATAATGTTTGCTATTTACCCATAGGCCTTTGATAAAATATTGCTTACTTGCCCTGGTCAGGTGGCTCAGTTGGTTGGAGCGTCGTCCATACATCAAAAGATCGTGGGTTTGATTCTCAGCTGGGGCATATACTTAGGTTGCGGGTTCAATCCCCAGCTGGGGCACATATGGGAGGCAACAGATGGATGTTTTTCTCTTATATTGATGTTTCTCTAAAAATCAATGAAAGCTTATCCTCATGTGAGGATTAACACACACACACACACACACACACACACACACACACACATTAGGGACTTGCCATGATTCTGCTGAGGACTCCCACACTCAGTGCACTGTCCTCCACCAGCAGTGTTCCTCCCTTTACCCTGGGATCATATTGATGTTTCTCTAAAAATCAATGAAAGCATATCCTCATGTGAGGATTAAAACACGCACACACACACACACACACATTAGGGACTTGCCATGATTCTGTAAAGCTGAGGACTCCCACACTCAGTGCACTGTCCTCCACCAGCAGTGCTCCTCCCTTTACCCTGGGATTTCTGCCCCATAGCCAGCGGTGTACTTGAGCCAGCTCATACAGGCTTGTGAGATCTGATGTTAAATTTTGGGGAATTTTGTAGACCAGTTAGCATCACATGGGAAGGTGAAAACGAACTATTGTGGAAGTATTTACACCAGGGAAATTGGCAACTGCAACAAATCAAAATGATACAAACCATTGATGTAAATGGTGTTTTTGTCGCTCGAATGAATTTTATTATTTCTTCAATGACGTATGCACAAGTTGGCAATGGGTGTCCCTTGCCAGCCAGCTGTTAAAATTCATTAGCACCACTTGGGTGGATAGAGAGAAAGGATGCATGACTGTGTCACGGAGGCACAGAAGCAATCCTGAACTGCCAGCTTCTCGTCGTCTTGTTAAATTAATTGCAAGTGTCTTGTGGTTTAAGCTCTTGCTACTTAAAAAATTTGGTTGGTGAACTAGCAGTACTAGTGTCACCAGGGAGCTTGTTACAAATGCAGACACTCCGGCCCCACTCCAGACCTGCTGCATCAGAATCTGCATTTGAACAAGCATTCCGGTTAAATATATGAAAACTAGTTTTTGAGCTCTGGGTTAAGTCACTACCTTTCAAACATCAGCGGGCATCAGATTCAGCTGAGCACTTGTTTAAACACAGGTCTCGGGGCCCAACCTTTGCATTTCTGATTCAGGTCTAAGGCAGCCCAAGAGTCTCAATTTTTAACAAGTTCCCAGAGGACGGCCATTCTGGGACCGTGTTTTGAGAATCTCGGGTGATTTATCTGTCCTTGGCTGCATTTTCCTTTTCTTGTACCTGAATGCCTCCTCATTGACCCAGGCAGAACCAGGCGGGCGGGTGAGTGTTCAACAATCAGCTCACCTGTTTAAGAAAAACACAGCCTTGATTTGTAGTTCTTGCCCATTTTCCATGGTGTAAATGTTCCCCTTGGCCAGTTTCAAGGTATCACCGAATGCAGAGTTGAGCAGAGACATGCACAGGCAGCTCTCTGAGGCTGTAGAACCTGCTCCTGCATGTCCCACAGACAGCCTGGACCTCGGAGCAAGGAGTTAGTTGTTAAATAGCTTTAAGCAAAGTGACCCCTTTAGATTTGGATTCTAGATGAATCTGCGTCTCCAGGCTCCCTTTACAGGGCCAGGTGGAAGTGGAGAGCCCTTTAGAAAGTGATGGCAGTATTTCAGCCAAGAGGCTAGGTCAGTGCAGCAGGGGAGGGGTGGATTTGAAAGCTAGTTAGCAGGTGGATTTGCAGCCCAGTGAGTGTGGGGCTAAGGCAAGGGCAGGGTGTAGGATGGTTCCCATAATTTCCAGTTGGGTGATTGGTAGTGTCATTACTTAAGATTAGGAAGACTGGAAGAGGAGGAGATTCTGGCAGAGTTTGAGTGGATCTGACTTTCCAGTCCTTTATAAAATATAGTCAGCAGCAGTTTATTTATTAATATACTAGAGACCCAGTGCACAAAATTTGTGCACGGGTTTTTGCCTCTCCTGTGGATACTTACACATTGTAGGGGATTTTTTTTTCCAGCCCCAAGCTGTCAAAATCTAAACAGTTTGGAACTCCTCAAAGTTCCCAGATAAAATATTGGGTGCTTGGTTAAATTTGTATTTCAGATTAACCACAAATAATTATTTTAGTGTATGTATTCCAAGTATTGCATGGAACATACTTATACTAAAAAATCTGGTTTATTTGAAATTCAAAACTTGGCTTTCTGCATTTTTATTTGCTGGTAACTCTAGCCTCCGATATATTCATGAGGGACACGCTTCTGACTGGCTGCATTGAAATTAGAGTAAATACAGCGTCGGGCCTGCTGACAACAGATTGCAGTGGACATGGTTGCTTATAATGGGAGTGCAGGTATAGATGGCCCATGAGCTCCCTGGGAGGCTGGAGTAGGGAAGGCAAGAGGGAGGATGACTGCAGAGAACTGGGTGTGAGTCTGTGGAAATCTGACTAAATGTAAATGTGAAAGTGGGTGTGTAGTTCATTACCACTGGCCTGAAAAGTCTCTTCTAAGAAAGGGATTATCTGAATTGCCCCTCCCGAGGATGCTTCAAATGCTTCTGGACCGTTCGTCACTTCCCCTCTCTGCCAACCAAGGTCTCCAGGGAGCATCCCATGCATTGCTCTAAGATCAGACCTCGTGATTCCTTCACTCTGGATTCCTTCTCCTGTTTTAAATTATTTTTTTTTGTCAAAGTTCTGAATCCCCCTGATCAGGGCCCAGCTGGCCCCACCCATCCTGGGTGAGGTACAGACCACATCTATACATGCTTACCACACCTGGGCCCGCCTGGCAGGCGTTCCCTTGCCACAGCCTGGTCTCTTGGGGGCTCCGTGGAGATTTGCAGGAATCTGGAGTGCAGATGGGTCTCTGCCTCCCAGAATACCCCAGCCAGAAGTGACCCTGACATTGAAGGGAAAATCATGCCCATGTGTAAACTTGAAAATGTGAAGTCATGAGCATATGTGCAGTAGGGTATATTCAATGAAATATTTGGGCGATATTGTGGGCAGAACATTAATCAAGTTCTAGGTAAATGAAAAATTTTATGGGTCTAAAGCAGCGGTTCTCAACCTGTGGGTCGCGACCCCTTTGGCGGTCGAACGACCCTTTCACAGGGGTCGCCTAAGACCATCCTGCATATCAGATATTTACATTACGATTCATAACAGTAGCAACATTACAGTTATGAAGTAGCAATGAAAATAATTTTATGGTTGGGTCACAACATGAGGAACTGTATTTAAAGGGCCAGAAGGTTGAGAACCACTGGTCTAAAGTGTTTTCAAATTATTTTTGTGATATTGTAGAGGTGCTATTCTTCCATTGTTTGTGCTTCTCGGGAAAAGCATGTCTTAATCATCTATGTGTTTCTTAGCCCATACAAAAGTAAGTCATC
>NW_005363468.1:2651664-2653336 GCF_000412655.1 Myotis brandtii
TTTTTATGGGTCTAAAGTGTTTTCAAATTATTTTTGTGATGTTGTAGAGGTGCTATTTTTCCATTGTTTGTGCTTCTTGGGAAAAGCATGTCTTAATCATCTATGTGTTTCTTAGCCCATACAAAAGTAAGTCATCGCCTCCACTCCTTTCCTGTCAAACCTGCTCTTATCCTTATGTTCCTAACTTTATTAAATGTGCCATCATTCACCCAGACAACAGTACTCAGGCTTTGGGGCCGTCCTAGGCTCTGCTTTTTCTCTTAACTCCTCCACCAGCTGACATCACATTTTCCCAGTTCTATTTCTCAAAACCAGCCTGCCCTTCCTCTGTATCCCCACTGCCTTAGTCTTACCTCTCAGCTGAAAGACTGCTGTGGCCTAGTCCCATTTTTGTATTAAATAGTGTTTTGTTGAGGGCAGAGAATAGATGGATAGACTAGTCTCACATTTGGTGTTAGTTTGAGTTTTCTCATAATTTGGCTTATGTTAAATTATCGTTGTCTTCTTTCTTGATAGGAAGACTAGAATAGCACAAGGGTAGTCACAGAATTGCAAATCAGTGTAGCACAGAACATAATAACATGGGCTCTGGTGCCAGCCTGCTGAAGTTCAGTGCCCAGCCTTGCCAATGTGTGACCTTGGGCAGGTAACTTAGCATTACTGTCTCAGTTATCTCATGGATCAAGTGCAATGATAACCATAAAACTATTATAAGGATTAAGTGAATGTCTCTACAAAGTAGTAAGTACTCTGTAGGTGTTGGTTAAATAAAATGGTAGGTTTTAGGAGATGCCACATCTGCACCTGTCTCTCACCACATCTGCCACAACTGGGGGACTCACCAGAGGTCTGGCTGTCTTCTCACGACTGGATGGTACTTCTGAAAGATTGAGATCCTGGCTCCATACCTGCCTGAAGGCTCTGGGTGGGAAGACTTGGAACACTAACTTATCTCTAGATTTGTATCTACAGGAGGAAAGCAGGGGCAGGAGACCCTGGGACCAGGCATACTGTGCACGTATTAGGGATGAGGGGTTTCCAAGGGGTGTTGTCAATGGGGTAATACTAGTATCATCCATTTATTAATTTATTTGTTTGTCTACATTTATTGTACATGTATGTCTTTTATGTGCCTGGCATTTGGGCACATAACAAAGATGTACAAAGAACCACAGCATTACCAATTAAAATAAGCAAATCATTTACACACATGGAGACCAAGGTGAGATGAGAGTGGCCAAGAGCTGAGTGAAAGAGACAATGACATTCAGTGTTTGGCCGTCCAGGCAAGCAGATGGTTGATCATCATTCAGGAACAGAGCTCAGCGATCCAGGAACTCAACATAAGACTTTATACTCAGGTGAGATGGGGATATAGGCAGGAGTTTCGGTCCAGAATCTAGGGGTGGGCAACCCCTTGCACACGTGCCAAACATGGCACGCCAGTATCTTTTGCTGGCACGCGAAACCCTCTCTTATAATCTACCACTTACAATTTTTTTTCTTAATATCAAATTTTTTATTTTTCAGATAAATTCAGTGTAGGTGCATCTTAGATAAATAAATAATTTTACATAACAAGTTATGTAGAAGAGCAATTTCTATGCCTCTGCCTTAACTCTCCCTGCCTTCCTAGATCGGACCAGTGTTTTGGTTTCATCCACATACGCTT
>NW_005363468.1:2653779-2667416 GCF_000412655.1 Myotis brandtii
AGGCGTAACATGTTCTCAAAAAATTAGGGTTGGCACATGGAAGAATTTTGAGTCAGAGATTTTGCTGGTTTTGGCACGCACTCACAAAAAGGTTGCCCACCCCTAATCTAGGCCCAGGACCCAGAGCAGGAGCCCACCTATGACAAGGCCAACAATGAGAAGTGGTGGTGGTGGTGGTGGTGCTGGTGGTGGTGGTGCTGGTTGGTCCTGCTGCCCGGACTCTGGGGCCACAGGAGAGACCTCCTTGGAGGTCCCAAATAGGAGCCAAGAGAACACAGGTGGTCTGGGCCTGCCCTTGAGGGACATGATCCTGATCCTGAGATGGCCATTTAAGTGTCTGCTGAGTCAGCAGTGTTGTTTTTATGCTTCCCCCTTAAGTATTGATTTGCTTAAAAACCAGGGCAGGCTGAGTCGGTGAAACAGACCTTGCTGAGTACTTGCTCTCCATGGAGCACTGTGTTAGGGACCTGAACATGAAATAGGAAGGAAAAGGAAGTCTTTCTCTCCAGGAGGAGTGGATGCTTTAATTAAGAGGTGTGGGCAACACAAGAAGAACACATATGGACACATACACATCTGGACACATCTCCCTCTTCCCTGCTGGCCCCACTTCCCATTTAAGCAAGATCACTACACACACATCAATACCTAGGTTTGCTTCATTTAGTGAATCTACAACAGGGTAGCTTCATTTATTGAAAAAGGATCTTAAATGTTGCAGAGTTGTTGAAAGGAGGAAGGGACACAGTGTCATATAAAGAATAAGCAGTTTTCACTTTTTTAATGTTATAGATATACTAGAACTTTATGTAGTAACCACCATTCTAAGCATAATCTCTGCTTGATGATTTTACACCGAAATTGTTCTTGCGTTATATAACTTATAACCCAATTTAAAACATAAGCCCAACCAATTAGTCCCTTCTGCTAAGTTTGGTAAGGCTGAAAAAATGCATCAGTAGTGTGTTTCTTTGATTTCTTTCTTAGGATTATTTTTGTTAAAGAGTATTTGAGAAAATGAAGACAACCTGGGAAAAATCTAATGCAGGGTCCCTTGTCTCATTTTCAGCAAAAGAGTTATTCTTTCAAAATGTGTGTTTTCAGTTCTCCATAAAAAGATTCTCATCCTTTTGAGATGGCTGCCCCAGATTAGTGGTGTCAAACATGTGCCAACCTCCGGGACTGGTTCATAGGGATTTTGCTGAGGAGCAGGCTGGCTGATGTGGGCTGGCCTCAGCCCTGCCTGAGGAGACACAGCCTGAGACGTGGTGAAACTACCTTGCTCCCATCCCCCTTGCAAATCTGATGCCTCTGTGCTTTATGCTTTATCTGTGTAAGTGAATAACTGGGTTCCCATTTGACAGTCACATCTCAGAAACCCAGAGGAAGGATCTGTTGTACTATTCATTCCCTTGATAGCGAAGCAGTTATTCCCAATTTGGGTCTTGTAATGTACGTTGGCTTTGCTGATGCCAGCCTGTTGAAATGGAGAATTCTGTGTTCCTTGGAATCCTTGAAAGTGAAGACTTCGTAACGGAGCTGCAGTGGGTAGGAAGGAAGGGGTGTCTGCTGGTGGTGGGGCAGCCCCACCCTGGGTCAGAAACCAAGGAAGGTAGTGAAGATTAGACTCTTTGGGGTCTGAAAATAGGTCCCTGTGTGGAGAAACACCTTATGGGGACTGGTAGGCTGCTGCTGGTTCTGGGTGACACCAGGGTTGTCTGTCAGTCCAGAAGTCTGGGACAGAGAGGAAAGGGGAGCTTTTGTTACACTTGGGAGAGAAAGCATCTGTCTGCAGCTCCTGGCCGGACCTGCCTGCAGCCCTGTCCCACTGTCCCTTTGTTGCAAGTGGCTCCTGAGCCCTCGGTGAACTAGTAATCTCATTAGCTGGCCGAGCTGACTGAGGTGGAGGGCATGGTGCCAGCACGGGTTTAAGCCTTTTCTAAAGCCTGGCCTCCAGAAGCAAAGCCATCCCTATTCTCGCCCCTTCCCCAGACAAACCAAATTCTGCCATTCCCTGCTTTTCTAAGGGTATGTTTCCATTTCTTTTCCTCTGCATTTTCTTCCAAAGCATATTTGGGGGTAGAAAGTTATGAAAGGGGTTGACAGTGTATGCAGTTCAACATTTTTTCTTTGGATCCTAACTTTGAGTAGCCAGATTCCAAAAGCCCTATTGATAAAATGACCCAGACACGAGGGGCGCTCCTCACACCTGGTGCCAGTAGGTGGCGCTCCGTCACCACTCAGCCGTGTAGGGAGCCCAGGAAATTGGGGCTGGGCTCGGTGGTCCAAACTGAAAACCGGTGTTACCCATGCAGGCAAGAGGCAAATATTAAACCTAGCATGTTATGCATGTTGAGAAAGAAAGCCTTTCAATTTAGGTTCACTCCAGATTCTCTGGAGATGGGGTTGGAAACCCCCTTGGCCACTGAACTCGGCACTATGGCCTTTTATTCACTTACAAAATGCTTCCCCCAATCCCAGCTCAATTACCTTTTGTCTCCCCTCTGGCCTAATACTCTGGCTGAATGCATGAAAGACAAAGCAGCAAGGTCAGACAACCCCTTTCTCTTTCACAGTGGTTTGTCCTATTTTCCAGAACCAATGGTCCTGCTGCCCAAATATAAATGCGTGCATGTTTGTATATGAATGTATTCAACAAACATATACTTTTGTTCAAAGGAAAGAAATATATTAGTACATGCAAATAAAATAAAGAAACATATGTCTTTTCTTTGGACAAAAGCAAACGTCTTTGGACTGTATTTTTAACCATGTTTATGTGACATTTCAAAGGTCCACTATCTGAAAAACTATCTTAACTGTTTGATAGTTAATCAATTCAATAGCTGGTTACTGACTCTGATGATGTACAAAGTCTTATAGTCTTGTGTTGGGGGGAATCCTAAGATAAGTAGACTCTCACCCTCAACGACTTTACCACCAGGTCCTAGTAAAATAGCCTTTGGACAATTAGAGCCAAAGCATTGTGTGTATGGACTTGAAGATGTGCATGTAGGCTGCATGTGCGTGTTAGTGTGCATGGTATTCGGTCCATATTGAGGTCTGGGGGCTGTTATTGATTAGAGCAATATATTGGCAATATTGAGATAAGTAGAATGGTTTGGTTGCTCAAGGCACCATTTCTGGATTGAACTGGTCTTGGACTCAATGGATAAAGAGTGAATTAGGCTCTGGAAGGGACTAAATTTACCTTAGGTTGATAGAACAATTATACCTTTCTTATTTGTTTATTTTTAATCCTCACCTGAGGACATTTTTCCCCCATTGATTTTAGAGAGAATGGAAGATAGTGGGAGAGACAGAGAGAAACACTGACACGAGAAAGACACATCAATTGGTTGCCTCCTGCACGCCCCTGACTAGGGCCAGGAGCCTGCAACTGAGGTATGCGACCTTGACGGAATTGAGTCCCAGACCCTTCAGTCCGCAGGCCGATGCTCTATCCACTGAGCCCAACTGGCTAGGGCAAACAGTTTGCCTTTCTTAAATCACTTCTACATGTATTATTTCAGAGGTAATGCTTTGCAAATATTTTATGTTGAGACTTAACTTTCAGCAATATATAAGCAAGAGACAAAAAAGTAAAGAGATTAAGTAGCAATACATGACCAGGACCCAGAATGCTGGCCATAGCTTCATCTATTTTGCTTCCTATTGCCTATATTTTCCCCCCAGAAACTGTTAATAGGTTTGGATAAAAAGGGAAAATTCCTCTGGTGGGAAAGCAGGTGAACCTGTGTGTGTGTATGTGTGTGTATATGTGTGTGTATGTGTGTGCGTATGTGTGTATGTGTGTATGTGTATGCATGTGTATGTGTGTGTGTATGTGTGTGTAGGCATGCACATGGGCTGTTAAATGTCTTTCTAGAGGTCTTGGTCTATTGTAATAGCCTTGCCAATCCTTCAATTACTGTTTTCTTTTTTTTTTTTAATTAAATCTTTATTGTTCAGGTTACATTTGTTCCTCTTTTTTTTCCTTCTAGTTGAAGAGTCTCTCCTCAGCCAGCCTTCCTGTGGTTCTGGGTGATGTCCGTTCCGTCTTTTAGTTGTATTTTTGAAGTGGTTGTTTGCGGCAGCAGTCTCTGGTGTTTACCTATGCCGCCATCTCTTCAATTACTGTTTTCTTTCATGAGAAATTGTTACTGGAATGCACTCACCCTTTTAGGGAGCTGTGAATGTGGTTATAATTGCTTGTTTCTAAGATAATTGGCCTGACTGCATAGCCCTGGAAAAGTTACTTGAAAGAGTGGAATGTGGAGAGGAGCCTGTGCTGCTCCTCTGTGTGGCCCCGCCACGACCATGGACCATGGACCTGGAGGAACCGCAGTGCAGAACAAGAGACAAGAAACAGGAGGTTCTATAAATAAGGCCATCTTGAAGTGCCATGGCCACTCGAGTTTTGGCATTTCCTTGTAGGAAGGATTTTTTTAATGGTAACATTACCCATTCTAGCTTTTGATTTGTTCAAACCCAGTAGCTGTGGAATATTAGACTCTCCAGTGGATGCCACTCCCCTCTTTAGAGAAGGTTCTGGAGAGTAAGGATCTTAAGGCTATCTACGCCTGCAAGAGCAATGGAAGAGATATAGAATGGTGAGAAGTTGATTGATATCAGGCATTAAATCAATGCAAACTTTTGTGACATCTATATTATTGCTATTCTCAACAGCTTTTGATGGCATTGATAAAAGAGTTGGGCTAATTCATTAGAAGCGGATGTGAAAAGACCATGCTTTTAGCTCCTAGGGCAAAACTAAAATATACTTTCATTTAAAAGTGTAGAATCCCGAGGTGTTACAGGATGCAATTAGTTTTTCTTTCTCTTACACTTCAGGCTCATTTTACTTTCTTAAAAAGGAAAGAAAGATACTATAAAACTCCTCACTGGAAAAAAACACACAATTCGGTGACAATAACTGAAAGTTGGTCACCTTAGAGCTTAAAGAATCTTTAACTTGCTCAGAGCAAGGGAGTAATAATTCACAGGGGGAAAAAGAGGCCAATGTTGTAATAAGGTGAGTAACCCAATCACAAATCCCCCAATGTAGTGAAAGATTGCCTGACCATCCCAGGATTTATGGAAGCAAGTAAGGACTGACAGGAATATCAGCCAAACCAATCAGTGGTGCTCTTCTATTTCTTGTATTCATTCTCCCTTCCTCCCCGCAACAACCTCCTCTTGGTGTTAAGGACTCACAGGGTTGTGGGGAAGCACAGGTTATATGTAGAGCATTGTCAGGATTGGAAATTATTTGAACTTCATCAGTTTCAAGGAGGTATTGCCAAGAGTTGCTTACCCAGGCAGCTCCCCCCAAGACCAGCCAGATTTCAGGCAGGGTCCATGCCAGGTGGCCTCTGGAAGCAGTGAGCCCTATGGTTCATTTGGTGGAGCATTTTTTTTCCAGCGACTAGCAATTTAAGCATGGCTCTGCAAACTGCCATTAATTTTTCAAAGAGTTACTAGAAAACTAGACAAATCACACACTTCTTTTTCAAAGTTCTTTTGAGCCATGACAATACAATTATAATTTTCTATGTCAAATCACAAGGATGCAGTCAGTAAAGGCAATAATATATACTAACATGGAAGGACCTAAACAATGTTAAGTGAAAAAGCAACAAGCAGAAAGATGTTTAGGGAAAATCCGTTATTCACCTCAATATAAAGGAAAGTGGCCAGAAGCATACACCAACTTGGTTATGTTAGGGGAGAAAAATGAGAGTGTGAGAGGTGTAAAAATGGACGTCCATTTTACTCTCTATCCTATATAATAAAAACCTAATATGCTAAGTGTCCAGTTGGCCATTCAACCAATCAAAGCGTAATATGCTAACAATACGCTAAGGCCGCTCAACCACTCGCTATGACGTACACTGACCACCAGGGGGCAGATGCTCTGACTGGTAGGTTAGCTTGCTGCTGGGGTCTGGCCAATTGGGACTGAGCAAGACGGACCAGACACGCCCTGGAGCCCTTCCGTGTCCCTCCCTGGCTGGCCAACCTCCCGCGTTCCTCCCGGCCCTGATCATGCACCGGTGGGGTCTCTTGGCTTGGCCTGTGCCCTCTTGCAATCTGAGACCTCTCAGGGGAAGTCAGAGAGCTAGTTTCAGCCCAATCCCGCAAGATACTATAAAACTCTTCACTGGAAAAAAACACACAATTCTGTGACAATAACTGAAAGTTGGTCACCTTAGAGCTTAAAGAATCTTTAACTTGCTCAGAGCAGGAGAATAATAATTCACAGGGGGGAAAACAGGCCAATGTTGTAATAAGGTGAGTATCCCAATCACAAATCCCCCAATGTAGTGAAAAATTGCCTGACCATCCCAGGATTTATGGAAGCAAGTAAGGATCGACAGGAATATCAGCCAAACCAATCAGTGGTGCTCTTCTATTTCTTGTATTCATTCTCCCTTCCTCCCCGCAACAACCTCCTCTTGGTGTTAAGGACTCACAGGGTTGTGGGGAAGCACAGGTTATATGTAGAGCATTGTCAGGATTGGAAATTATTTGAACTTCATCAGTTTCAAGGAGGTATTGCCAAGAGTTGCTTACCCAGGCAGCTCCCCCCAAGGTCAGCCAGATTTCAGGCAGGATCCATGCCAGGCAGCCTTGGAAGCAGTGAGCCCTATGGTTCATTTGGTGGAGCATTTTTTTTTTCAGTGACTAGCAATTTAAGCATGGCTCTGCAAACTGCCATTAATTTTTCAAAGAGTTACTAGAAAACTAGACGAATCACACACTTCTTTTTCAAAGTTCTTTTGAGCCATGACAATACAATTATAATTTTCTATGTCAAATCACAAGGATGCAGTCAGTAAAGGCAATAATATATACTAACATGGAAGGACCTAAACAATGTTAAGTGAAAAAGCAACAAGCAGAAAGATGTTTAGGGAAAATCCGTTATTCACCTCAATATAAAGGAAAGTGGCCAGAAGCATACACCAACTTGGTTATGTTAGGGGAGAAAAATGAGAGTGTGAGAGGTGTAAAAATGGACGTCCATTTTACTCTCTATCCTATATAATAAAAGCCTAATATGCTAAGTGTCCAGTTGGCCATTCAACCAATCAAAGCATAATATGCTAACAATACGCTAAGGCCGCTCAACCACTCGCTATGACATACACTGACCACCAGGGGGCAGATGCTCTGACTGGTAGGGTAGCTTGCTGCTGGGGTCTGGCCAATTGGGACTGAGCAAGACGGACCAGACACGCCCTGGAGCCCTTCCGTGTCCCTCCCTGGCTGGCCAACCTCCCGCGTTCCTCCCGGCCCTGATCATGCACCGGTGGGGTCTCTTGGCTTGGCCTGTGCCCTCTTGCAATCTGAGACCTCTCAGGGGAAGTCAGAGAGCTAGTTTCAGCCCAATCCCGCAGGCCAGGCCAAGGGACCCCACTGGTGCATGATTTCATGCACCAGGCCTCTAGTACTTCTATATTGCTTGAATCTTTTCTTTTGCTGAAATATATTAAGTAATTATTTATGTGATAAAATAATTTTTAAAGAGTGACAATAAATGTGATCAAACACAATGAGAAAAACACCTATTTTATTTTGTTCTTTGTGTCAGAGTAGATGCCCGATTTGTTGTTCTGTCACTGTAGCACAGATAAGAAGGGGTTAAGCCATGTAGGCCATTTCTAAACGCCTGGATTCTTGCAATCAAGGCAATCAAAATCCGCTTCCCCCTTAGCCCTCTGCCACCATTCATCAAATAGGTCCTGCTCTGCTGGGAAGACAATCTTTTTCACAACTAGGAAAATACCCAGCCGCACCTGGTGTGCACCGCGCTGGTGGGAAGAAATCCACGGAGCACGCAGGAGACCAGGCCGTGGTGTTGGCCAGTGTGGGTCGTGGCGTCTGCTTTCTTTTCCTGAAGTTAACCCTCCTTTGAATATCCTGACGTCCCCGAGATGAATGAAATATATCCTGGCATGCAGAGAGGGCATGAGAAATGAGTGTTCAATTAATTCTAATGTGGCAGGAATAACACTCAGGAATTTTCTCTGAAGGAATGGGAACTGGAATGCCAAGGGAGCCAGCCTGGGTGCAAGGCCTTTCTGATTTCTGGTGTGTGGTCAGAGCTCTGCTGTCACACCGTGTGACACCTCATTTTCCTCAGCGTCTATCACTAATCCACGTCTTTAGAAGGGGAGGGAATGGGCTGCTGGCCTCAGTGCAGGGGTCCTTGGTGAGCACAGGAGATGTTTTTTCCTTCTTTATTTCTAGCACTTCTGGTTTCTCACCTGCCTTCAGTCAAAGCTTTCTGCACAACCTGAAGCAGGCATATTAGGGATATTTCATAAAACAAAGGCATATGGCACCATGGACCTTTAATCTTCCTGGGAAAGAGCAAGCCTGATGACTTTGTCAGTATCTAATTGAATCTTTGGTTGGCTTGTTTGTTTTTCCCTCTCTGGGTATTATTCTGAAAGTCATAGTCTTGACCAGATCATTGCCTGGTGCGGGTGGCCTTAAGAATGGGTGGGGGGATTTGGGGAGGTGCTGGAGGGAGTCACTCCTCCACAAAGCCAGCCTCCTTGCTGAAGGGCCTGTGTGTTTCCCCGTTTTGGATTCCTATTGGAGGGCCATGCTCTCATCACTGTGGAAATGCTTCGCAAGGTGCTCCTGATATTAGGAATTCAACACAGGCATAAACCATGACGGCTCACCAAGTCACTCTCCAAAGTGCTTATAAAACTATTTCACACCTAAAAGGAGGTTTTAAACTCAGAAAAGGTGTACATGGAAGTTAGGGTCAAAGAGTTGGGATATATAATCCAACATGGAGAGTTAAGGAGGCAGGGTTATTTAATTCATATAAGAATTGATGTTATTCTCGAGGCTGAAGAGATGTAGCTGTCGATTCCTTAGGGCAGTGGTGGGCAAACTCATTAGTCAACAGAGCCAAATATCAATAGTACAACGATTGGAATTTCTTTTGAGAGCCAAATTTTTTAAACTTAAAGTATATAGGTAGGTACATTGTTATTAACTTAATTAGGATATTCCTAAGGCTTAGGAAGAGCCACACTCAAGGGGCCAAAGAGCCCCATGTGGCTCAAAAGCCTCAGTTTGCCGACCACAGCCTTAGGGTGTGCCTGCCCGGGCCATATCCACTCTCTCTGAGAACAGATCCCCCTCTCCCCATGGCCAGCAGCCAGCCTGTGTGTGTCATACAACCCTGCCGACCTGTCCCTGCCCATGTTGAGTGACCAGAATATTGGACACTGGCCCAGGAATGTTCCATCCAGAGACTGGGTTAGGCCAGTAGCGTCTGTAACAGGGATTTAATTTTCAAAATGCATCCTCCTGCATTTTAACCTTTCAGCAGTCCTGTTTGTTTTTCTCTGAAGTCCTTCCACTATGTTTGCCCAGGAAAAGGGGAGGAGAGTGGAAGCGTCATTGAGCCTCCCCAGGCTAACAGGTCCAGGTATATATGATCTGCCCCGTAGAGAAGCCCTTTATTCAAGTCACCAGAGCCACAAGGCACTTCTCAGACAGCAGAGTAGAAGGGGTCAAGGCTGATGGTCCTGAGCTGGCTGCTACAAGCTGATAGGATGACTTCGTGAGAATTAGAAAAAGTTACTCTTGCTGCATGGAGGTGGTAGGTATACATTTGGCCATCTGACTAGTTAGTGCCTTTTCTTCTTTTTTTATTGTTTAAAGTATTACAAATAGTAGTACCTATATCTCCTTTTTTTCCCCAATTGACCTTCCCCCAGCCTCCCCTACCCCCCAGCACATGCCCTCACCCCCCTCCCAGTGTCTTGCGTCCATTGGTTATGCTTATATGCATGCATACAAGTCCTTCGGTTGATCTCTTACCTCCCCCCGCCCTCCAACCCTCCCCAGCCTTCCCGCTGTCGTTTGACAATCTGTTCTATGTACCACATGATCTCACTCATTTATGGATAATAAAGAACATTATAAACTGATGAACAAAAAAAAAAAACAAAAATAGATACAGAGGCAGAGAACCATCGAATAGTTAGTGCCTTTTTGCAAAAGTCACCCTTTTCCTCCAGATGGAGGCAGTGCAAAGCCAGGGCACACAGCTTGGTGAGCATGACACAGGTTGGATTCTGAGCCCATTTGCTCCCCTAGCTAGAGGCGTCTGGCAGTGCACACGTGGTTCCACTGTACCCAGAAGCCCGTGACCTGGAGCCACTTCCCATAACCTCCATGCTTTCGTGTGGTGTTTAGAAAGCGACGGAGATTTCCCAGGCTGCTGCAGGAGGTGACAAAGTGGTTGACGGATGGTGGAACTAGCCACTCTGCACAAGGCACGCGGGGACTAGGCAGGACAGATTTCACAGAGAACCCATGCAGGTGGCCAGGGCTCCATGAATATCTGTTTGAGAAACACCGTTAGCTGTCACCAGGTTCTCATTATTTCCTGGTCTTTGGCATTTGCATAATTGGAGCTCTGAATGTGCACAGAGGTTGGGTTTCACTAAATAGAAGTTATTTGGCCAACACAGTAGCAACATTAATTCCCACAATTTGCTCTTCCATTTAGATACAAGCTTTTCCCATTTTTCTCTGTAACCGAAATCCTCCTGCAGTGCCCCTTTTATGCAATGATAACCAGTAATCTTCTCATGCATTCACACCAATGTAGTCAAAGTTACACAGTGTTTTTTTGCAAGATCTATACACTCTGATCTTCATCAGGGTTCCGAATTCCTAAACCATCCACTCTATTAACTCATGGTGTTTCTCATTAAAGGCTGATCATGTTAGACCTGTTGACCCAAAAGAAAAGAGGTAAACTGAGGCAAGCTCAAGTCACCAGAAAGAGAGTTTATTGGGGAATAGCAGAGGGATTGCAGTTGGGGACATGCAACTGCAGCGAGCTGTAGGCAAGTCCCATGAGGGCTAAGGGTGGGTTGCTCTTATGGGCCAGGAGTACAAAAGGGGGAGGTCTGGCCAGGGTCCATGCAGCAAGCTCACTGGCTCTAAGTTGGGGAGAGATTCTTGGTGGATGCTTGTTGGTCTGGAGGTAAGTTTTGATTTACTATAAATCAGGGATTTCTGGGAAATCAGTCCCTCAGTCTCTAAGTTTCATTTTTCTGAGGGTGCATGCGTGAGATTCTCCATTTTTTCTATTCCATTTTAGGTTAAAATCCTTTCACAGACCCAAGGCAGGCTTTGAGACAAAAGTAATTCTATTGTCAAGTAAGTTTGAAAAGACTGCATAATATATGTCTCTCTTCAGATTCTCTTGTGTTTCATATCATCATCATCATTACCATCATCATCATATTAGAGTTTGTGAAAATTACTCTAACAGCCCATCAAACTCTGTTAAACTCGGAATGGTTTATTTGACTGAAACTCTTTGTTCCTATAGAGCTGTTCTAGGAGAACATTTTGACAAATGCTGTTCTAGACATTGGATTCTGGCACTCACGATAATGAAGGAACATTTTGTGTTGGACCTTTACAAAAGTAGTCTATATTCAAAAAGGTTTGTTTTCCTATTTGGGAAATGATCTCTCCATGTTTTATAACAACTGACTGTGGGCGTCCATTTCCTCATGTGACCTGTGAAGTCTGGGTTTTGAGTGTAATACTTCCTCTATGTGAATAAGCTATGACTATGTACCGTTCGTTCTATTCTTTCCAAGGAAAAATAAATTTTTGAATATTTTCATCTTTTCACTTATGCGTGGGTAACCCTTTACCACATACAGAGTGTTTTCACATTCATTATCTTATTGATCGTCACTATGAAACAGTCATTTTTAAACAACCTTGCAAATAGTATTTAAAAATCATTAGGGCCATTAATATTCCATTTAGTCTGCAAAAAATTTGAAATGGCTGACTCCTCCACATCACAAAGCTAAGAGATATAAAATTTTGCCTGTAGCAAAAATGCTCAGAGCTTTTACTTAAACACAGATTGCTAGACTCCCATGAAAACTGAAGGAAAGCAAGTTAGAGTGGGAGAGCCATTTATTGTTAGTGTTAGAAATACTGCCTTACTAAAATTTACGCTTCTAGTTTATTTTAAATTCTGGTCATGCCAACAGCCAAGACCATTACATGTAATATATTATCAAAGATTCTGAAACTCAAGTTATAATATTCCCTAGTAACCCCTAACAAATATATACTAAATACAATATTTTGTTTGCTATCTTTAATTTACTTATAAAAAAGAATACTATTTTTAGAGCTACCTTCTCATTACAAATTCTAGGATTTCTTAGTTGTTTTATTTTCCTTGTTCTATTAGAAATAAAATGTATTTGTGGAATGAATAAATGATGAAATAATAACTAACAAACTCCTGGAATTTATGTTTGTTTTTTATACCTTTCCCATGATATCTTTAATACATAACAGGTTTGTTAAGTCTGAACCAGTTGCATTTAGCTCTTAATTATTCTTATTGAATTTATATCATTTTAAAAACTTTAGTAAGGTATAATTGACACACAATAAAATGCATAAATTTGAAGGGTACAATGGATGGTGTTTCACATATGTATACACATATAAAATGTTCATCACATGAAGACAACAAACATTTACTGTATCCCCCCAAGTTATTTTGTGCCCCTTTGTAATCATCTCTCCTTATCCCCTGTCCACAGGCAACCACTGATGTGTTTTCTGTCATTATAGTTTAGTTTGCATTTTCTAAGACTTTATAAAAATGGAATCATACAGTATATTCTTTTTTGTGCCTGACTTTTTTCACTCAACATAAAGATTTTGAGATTCATTATGTTGTGTATCAATTGTTCATTTTTTTAAAAAACATCTTTTGAGAATAAAAGACATTTTTGAGCATATATTGTTACCAAGTAGTATTTTATTATATGAATATTTTACATTGTGTTTGTCTGTTCACCTGTTGCTTTGCAATGGATTGTTTCTAGTTTTTTTTTCTATTGTAAATAAAATTATGATGATAAATATGGCATAGCAGGAATGCAGGGATGGCTAAGTAGTCTAGTAGGTAGATTTATGTTTGCCTTTTAAAAAATACTTTTTGCAATGGCACTTATGATAACATCTCAATTGCAATCAGAATACCAATCATAAACTTAAAAAATTTCTTGGGCATATATTATGTGCTGGGTACTGTGCCAAGAGCTGAGGATACAAGGGTGACAAAAAGAGAACTTGCCTGTTTTCATGGAGATTATAGTTATATTAAATAATTATAGTTAATAAAATAGCTATTCTAATAATTGTACATTGACATATGGACTTCAAAGGAAAAGAATGTGATTCTGCAAAAGACTATGCTACCTGGACTCAGGGAAGGCTTCCCAGGGGTAATTAAGATGACTGGAGATAAACTCGGTGCAGGGCTGGAGGGTGTGGAGCATGGAAGAATATCTCAGAAAGAGGGAGCATCATGTGCAAAGGCCCTGAGGTGAAAGGAAACGGGTACATTTGAAAACTTAAAAAACTGAGTGGCTGGAATAGGAGGCGGCAGGAATCAGATCAGGGTTAGGGAGATCTTATTCATGACTAGAGGCCCGGTGCACAAAAATTTGTGCACTGGGGGGTCCCTCAGCCCGACCTGTGTCCTCTCGCAGTCTGGGACCCCTCGGGGGATGACCACCTGCTGGCTTAGGCCCACT
>NW_005363468.1:2667959-2689667 GCF_000412655.1 Myotis brandtii
TGGGGTGCCTGGCCAGTCTGGGTGAGGGGCTGAGGGCCGTTTTCAGGCTGGCTAAGCCCCCCAGTGGGGACCCTCACCCCATGAGGGTGTGGCCATCCTGGGTGAGGGGCTGATGGCTGTTTGCAGGCTGGCCACAACCCCCAGCCACCCAAGCTTCCAGTGGAGGCTGGCTGGAAGCAGGTATCTGGGATTTATTTGTCTTCTATAATTGAAACTTTGTTGCCATTAGTGGAAGCCTCCTGCTTGCTCCAGCTCCGTGGCTGCCAGCCGCCATCTTGGTTGGGTTAATTTGCATATAGTCGCTCGGATTGGCTGGTGGGCGTGGCTTAGGGCATAGTGAAGGTATGGTCAATTAGCATCTTTGTCTTTTATTAGTGTAGATTGGATCTTTTATTTCAAAAGAATGTGGAAGGGTTTTAAGGAGGAAGACAATATATTCTGATTTGGATTTTGAAAAGATTGCTCTGGCTTCAGCATGGTAGGGAATAAAATGGATGTGGAAGACCAGTTTGGAGGCTATTGCAATGTTGCCAACATGAGCTGAGATGGTGTGTGAGGCAAAGGGTTTGAGAGCTGTTTAGGAGATAAAATGGACAGGTCTTGGAGACAGGTTAGATGTGGTCTACAGTGCAAACAGGAGTCAAGGTTTTGGCCTGTACAACAGTGTCATTTGCTGATGTAGAGATTTCTAGAACAGGGCCAGATTTAGGAGAAGAGGCCATATTCAGTTTTGCAAAGTTGTGTTTGAGGTACAGCAGGTCCTCTAATAATGTTTTGTTCAATATTGTTTCATCATAACATTGATTTTTAAAAATTGATTCCCTGCAGGGTCCACTGTCTGTGTGGAGTCTGCACATTTCCCCCGGGTCTAAGGACTCTCTGGCTTCCACTCACATTCTGAAGATGTGCATGTGAATTGGTGTGTCCAGCTTCTCAGAGTGTGAGCCCCTGGTGGTGTGGTGCACCCTGGGAAGGAAGGGCGTCCTGTGCCTGAGCATAATGTTTTGTTCAATATTGTTTCATCATAACATTGATTTTTAAAAATTGGTTCCCTGCAGGGTCCACTGTCTGTGTGGAGTCTGCACGTTCCCCCTGGGTCTAAGGACTCTCTGGCTTCCGCTCACATTCTGAAGATGTGCATGTGAATTGGTGTGTCCAGCTTCTTGGAGTGTGAGCCCCTGGTGGTGTGGTGCACCCTGGGAAGGAAGGGCGTCCTGTGCCTGAGCTTCTGGGATAGGCTCTGATCACCCTGAACTGGAATAAGCAGTTTGGAAAACAAGAGCCTTACTTGTTTTCGTTAATCTTTCCTAAACATATGGATAGCTCACATTTGATTCCGGGTTTCATATTAGAAGTGTTTTCGGTCTTTATTTGGAACTTTTGTGGTGTTTTTGTGACCAGAAATCTACTGCAGGAACTTATCTCTTGTTTATATCAATTAGCCTATGGTAACAACTGGTTTTGCTATTTGTCCTTTTGCTTATAGTCCCAGTTTCCAAGAGCCAATGAATGATGTTAAGTGAGGATTTACTGTACATTTGAGTAATCTCAATGGGCATGCCATACGAGACATATCTCTCTGTAGATGAATTATGAATGCAAAGGCGCTGTTTGGTTTGGGAAATACATTTTGAGTTACCGATACCTAGTCGGTGCATGACGCTGTGGGTCTGAGATAGGAGCGGGGATTGTATTAGAGAAGCAATGAGAACCTTCATACACATTGAGGAGCCTTGAGGAACTTCGATAGGTAATGATCAAGTGGGGAAGAAAGAACCTGAGAAGAGAGGGCATGGCCAAAAACTGAGAAAGTGTCGTCATGGAAGTTTAACATGTTACTTACACTAAGACGGGCAGCCACATTAGGATGCACATAGACAACTGTGCCCTTGTCTCAGACTGGGCCATGGAGGTGAAGGAGCTCCAGGTTGAAGATCAGGAGCCAGACAGGGACTTAGAGTTCGTGAGCATCTATTATGTGCCGGGTACTTAGGTTGACTTTTGTCTTTCCCACTCTCCCTGTGAAGAAGGTTCTATGATCCCTTCACAGATATAGGGAGACGGAAGCAAAGTGGTAAGGGCAAATAAGGAGGGGCTGGCACCATGTGCTTGAGGGAGCTAAATGCACAACAACTGCTTTTTTGAAGGCTCGTGAATCAGGGAGCGATATTTTTCCTTTGGTCTTCAGAATTTTATTTTTAAATCGAATGACAAATTATCTTCCATTTATTTTTTCAAAGTGATAAATTCCTGCTAAAAGTGAGGTTAAAAAGACTCGAATGAGGTAGGAAAAAACACTCTAAATGCAACATTTCAAGCCCTTCTCTTCTCAAAAGCTTAGTGACTGTATCTCTCAGATGCAAACTCTGGTATTAGTGTTGAATTCAAAGTACAAATGCTGTGTCTCATGGAGGGCATGGCAGTCCACTGGTATTGCTATGGGCACACAGGCATTCATGGTAAAAGGGGCCATATGTTAAAACCTTCAAGGATAGCGTGCGAGGCAGTTTTTTGGCTTAAACAAAAGGGCTTGGACTCGTAGATCCATTTTCTTCCTCCCTGTGCATTTTTATTATTCGCATGTTCCTCCAGCTAATTACCAGAAGTACTTGTACCATTCCCTTCAAACAACCTCATCATCTTTTCCTCCCTGATCCTGCCGTAAAGTTGAAACGCCGAATTTATGACAGTGCAATCATTTTCATGGCAACAGACTGTGGCCTCGTAAAAACAAGATGATGATGACTTCACGGCAGGATCCAGCAGAAAGGGAAGCGGGTTCCATGCAGGAGTCGCTCTTCTCCAGACACAAATTGCTCTGATGACAGCAGGGGAAACACGGAAATCACTGCCGGTGCAGGGAGAGATCCCCGAGCTCGTCATACAAATGTTTCTACCAGCCACGCCCACGTCGGAAGGTCTGAGTCAACCATTTGATGTTTTTGGAAACAGATGTGCAGCCATTGAGACTTGGGTGGGTGTTGGAAACGTTAAGGGGTGATTTTTTAAAAGTCGACTTTCCTCAGTTACTGTTAGGCCAATGTTTAAGAAGTGAGCAAAATCTGTTCTCATGTTTCTGAGGTCTGCAAATTACAGTATATTTGAAAGTTGAAGTGCCAATACTGTTTGTTGATGTCTTTTATAACTAAGTTTAAGTTCCATTTGAAAAAAAATGCTCCAGGTGAATTATCATGAAAACCATGTAGTAGTGGATACTTATGCTTTGAATCAAATTGTGTCCTCTGTGTTCATAGTGCTACATCAGATATCCTTCTCTCTGTTACAGTATGTAACAACCCTTGTTTTTAAAATACTTGAGTCTATTTACTGGCTTTTATAAAACGTAAAACATTTTTTTTTCTATTGAGAGTAATATTTCACATCCCAACAGTGCTTTTTGACATAATGACCTCTCTATATGTGTTGTGGTTGAATTTAACTCACTGTATTGACTCTTCCCTATGAGCCAGGCATTGTTCCTGCCCTTGGCGAGCTCACTGTTCAATCGTGTATATATTGTCATGTATTACACTCCCCTGTAAGGATATATCTGTATGTACAAGAGTGACAGAGGGAAGAAAAATACTCCCTTTCCAAGTCTCCTCAGACAGACAGCTAAGAGGCTGTTGCCGAATGGCAGTTTCTGAGCTACTGTCAAAGTGGATTTTTAGGCACTGTGATCCAAAAGTACTAGGAGTTCATGTTGACAACCTGCGTCTCCTTAAATGTCAAATTTCTACTATACCTTGAGATTTTGCCAGAATGTGTAGCAGTAGTGGGGCACACATGTAAGAGCTGTATTTATTCTTCTCTCAACTTTGCCTGCTCTTGGAACTTTTATGCAAAGGAGCTTATAACAGACAGAGGTTCAGAAAATAGACCTGGTGGTCTAATAGATCTGCTTTGAGTCCTGGTTTTGGGTTACACATTCTGTACAACATTAGATAAGCATTTTGTCAGGATATTAAGATGGCGATCCAGCTTTCTTTCGGTACATATTTGCTTATCTTTTCCTTTCGCCTTCTGGGAGACTTTCTCAATTTAATCTTTCGGCTCACAAATGTGTACTCCGACTGTTTCCATCCTACTGTTGATCCCATCGCGTGTTTTAAAAATGCCAACTATTTTATTTTTCATACCTAATATTTCCAGTGGGTTCCTTGTTTTTATGACTTCCTGTTGCTGTTTCATGTAACTAATTACTTCTCTCATCCTCTCAAAGAGACTTAAAGCCAGGCTCCTTTTAAATTCTTTGTCCTCCCAACAATTCTGCTTCACATATTGTTCCATTTGTTGTCTTTGTAATAATTGTGCTCCCCAGATGTCTAGCTATTTTGCCTTGTAAGTTCGTGTCCTAGCCTTCGATTCCACCTCGCCACCATCGATAACATTTTACCTGACTTGTAGGGTAAGTTTCATCTTTACACACTCAGAGAGAGGCAGCCCTGGGAGCAGGCAGTTTGGTGCCTTGGACGAGGATAGGGTTGAGGAGTGAGGGCTCCAGAGCAGCGGGTCGGCCCCCACGTATGCTTATGAACATCCCAGGCGTGCAAGGTGTTAGCTTCACGCAGATGTTGCCATGAGGCCGGTGCTGAGACCAATTTCTGCTGTAAAGCACAGGGCAATGTTTGCTCCTGGGCAAGCTCAGGAGAGAGAAAAGTGGAATTTAAAAGCTTTCCTCCATGTAGCCTCTGGTCGCTCACTCCTCCTCTACCACTTCAAGTCAATTTCAGTTTTTCTCAGTACTTTCACTTTTAAAAAATAATGGTAGTTTAATAATTGCCCTCCGCTACACGAGTTTCTCTGTGGCTAATTTTGACAAAGGCAGCAAGCACTGTCATGGCAGCTACTCTCTCTTTTGGAATTTGTAATGCTCCCATAAGAAGGTGGTTGTGGATTCTAGAGTATTTATGCTTCTAGACTGTGTGCTCCTTGTCTCACTGCCTATTTTTCTTCACTTGTTTCTACCCTTATCCTTCTTTTGTTCTTCTTTTTTTAAAAAAATATGTTTTATTGATTTTTTACAGAGAGGAAGGGAGAGGGATAGAGAGTTAGAAACACCGATGAGAGAGAAACATCGATCAGCTGCCTCCTGCACACTCCCTACTGGGGATGTGCCCGCAACCAAGGTACATGCCCTTGACCGGAATCGAACCTGGGACCCTTGAGTCCGCAGGCTGATGCTCTATCCACTGAGCCAAACCGGTTAGGGCTATCCTTTTCTTCTTGATTTGTTAAGATATAGGTTTAATGGCGACTCTCCAAGAAGGTAGAAGGTCACTTTCCTCTCACGCAGAAGGCTGGTCTAGGTATAATACAGTGGCTTTGCTTCACAAAGTCCTCTGGGGTCCAGTCTCTTCTCAGTCATCCCTAGGCTGTAGCCCAAGCTGGCCACACCACCTTCCATGCAGCAGGATGAAGGATTAGCAAATGAAAGGATATAATCCTGCTGCTGCTTGGAGGAAGGCGCCACAAAACTTACCACTACATATTAGCCACAGCTCAACTGCATAGTTGTATCTAGCTACGAGGAAGCTAGAAAACCAGTGCTTACTGCGACCAGCCATGTACCCAGTTAAAACTGTATAATTACAGAATAGGGGGAGAATAGGTATGGGGAACAACCAGTAGTCTGTTCCTTTTTTCTTCCTTTCTGCTTTCATTGATCTTGTCTTCCTATTTTCATTTGTGTCTCCCTGGCCTGCATTCCTTCCCCCGATATTACTTGGCACCTAGTGTACACCAGGGGCTGCCTGAGATGGTTAACAACTTCAGTTCTTTATTCTGTGTTGCCATCATTCCTCTGAGGACAAAGATACTTTACTGTAGAATGAGGAAATCCCAGGAAGAAGAGCACAGGTTGGATGCAGAAGCTACATTTGTTCTGTGAAAACACTTTCCTATTTTACACGTAAAGAAACAGACGCTCTGTCAAAAATTTAGGTTAAATTCTCCTGCTGCAACTTACTAAGCAGTTATAGACATTCAACATTTATTCATTTCGCAAATATGGCCAGCACTGTCTCAGGTGGTAGGAATGCCACAATAAGCAGGTAGTCACAATCCTTGCCCTCAATAGACTGGAGGTGGCAGCCTCGTCCAGCAGCCAGGCAATGAAATAAGCGATTCGAGAGAGCAGACATGCTCCAATGGGCTAGATCGGGAAGCTCCATGCTTTTCCGCTAGATTACAATAGGTCTCAAACGAAACAAAGGAAAACCTTCCTTTCATGTATGTAGTGCTTCCCAGTGTAGCACATGTTTTCAACATGTAAGTAAAAAGAAAGGTCAGGGGATTTCCAGGCAAAGGAAAACTATGACTGCAGCCACAGAGGTAGAAATACTTCAGGAGGAAATAGATCAATTTGATCAAAGCTTAGCTATAGTCTGGAGAATGGGGGAGATAAATTTAGAGACGTGGGTATCAAGCCATAAGGAAATAGATCAAATTGATCAAAGCTTAGCTATAGTCTGTGGGGGAGATAAATTTAGAGACGTGGGTATCAAGCCATGAAGACCCTTTTGTGGCAGATTAAGTCGAGGTTTAGACAGGAGGGAACCTTTCCTAGCGGGTGGCTTATGGACATAGTATTTTAGTAAGCCAGGGCCTGGACACATGCAAGTCTGAAGACTGAAATATTGACAATGGAAAGGGACGTGGTAACTGATACACGTGAGGGCTCTTTAGGAAGGAAAGCTGGGGTTGAAGGGCAGCGGTGGTACTCATCAGGGAGAGGCTCTGCTATTTCTTGTTTTTAATGTTTTATTGATTTTTTTAGAGAGGAAAGGAGAGGGAGAGAGAGATAGAAACATTGATGAGAGAGAAACATCGATCAGCTGCTTCCTGCACACCCCCCACTGGGGATCGAGCCCGCAACTTGAATATGTGTCCTGATGGGGAATTGACCTGTGACCTCTTGGTGCATGGGACAATGCTCAATCCACTGAGCCACACTGGCCTGGCTCTGCTATTCCTGAGTGTAACATTTGGTGTATTCTGTGGAGGAGGAAGTATATGTCCTCCATGAGGACTTTTCAGCAGTTGTATGGGCTGCCAGAAGCTGGAGTGATATTCTGTCCTTCAACTGTGGGTAAGCTTGACCAGTGGGGCAAAAGCAGAGTGATCTGAAAAAGGAGACCCTGTGCCATCCCAGGTGTGCAGGAAAAATGAGAGGCTAGTCTGGTTTATTTTGGGATCAGATCAGGAAAATATTAATGCTCGTTTGTTACCTGGACATTATATCTAGGAGAGCCCTGACACCGGCTTGTGATGGGAACTTCATCATTTAACACCTGGACGTACTGTTCTGACAGTAAATTACTAGTTGACCTACAGAAAAATCTCTTTTTGCTCATTAAATGTATTCAGGTGACATTGGTTAATAAAATTATATGGGTTTCAAGTGTACAGTTCTATGGCACATCATCCCTATATTACATGGTGTGCCCACCACCCAAAGTCAAATCTTCCATCATCATGTATTGGACCCTTTACCTTTTTCTACCCCCATTTCTCTTCCATTTGATAACCGCCATACTGTTGTCTGTGTCTGAGTTTTTGTTTGTTTGTTTTCCTTGTTTGTTCATTTGTTGCTTTCAGTTTTATATCCCACACTAGAGGCCCGGTGCATGAATTCATGCACAGGTGGGTTTTGGCTGGAGGGGAGGGACCATGGACGGTTGGCCGGCCACGCCCCCGATCGTGGTGGTGGGGGCAATCGTGGGCGGGGCCAGCCAGGGGAGGGGCCACAGGCAGTTGGCTGGCCATCCGCATCCCCTTGTCGAACTCTTGGTTGAACTCCCAGTCAAGGGAACAATTTGCATATTAGCCTTTTATTATATAGGATATGAGTGAACTCATATGGTTCTTGACTTTTTTCTGTCTGACTTATTTCACTTAGCATGATATTCTCAAGATCCATTCATGTTGTTGCAAATGGCAGTATTTCATCTTTCCTTATGGCTACGTAGTATTCCAATCTCTTGAATATAGTCATTTTTTTAAATGCTGCTGTCCATGACAAAACTACCTATAGTTTGGGAAAACACATTTTTAAAAATTGTAATATAATTGAATTACAATTGAAAACTGATATTGTAGACATTAGTTTTAGGTATACAACAAATTATTTGATATACGTATATCAAGAAATGATCACCACAATAAGTTTTTAAAAATATATATTTTTATTGATTTCAGAGAGGAAAGGAGAGGGAGAGAGAGATGGAAACATCAATGATGGGGGAGAATTGATTGGCTGCCTCCTGCATGCCCCACATTGGGGATGCCTGCAACCTAGGCATGTGCCCTGACCGGGAACCAAACTGTGACCTCCTGGTTCACAGGTTGACATTCAACTACTGAGCCACGCCGGTTGGGTACCACAATAAGTTTTGTTAACATCCATTACCACACATAGTTACAATTTGTTTCTTGTGATGAGAACTTTTAAGATCTATTCTCATAACAGCTTTCAAATATACGATACAGTGTTGTTAACTATAGTTGCCACTCTGTACATTACATGCTGCACAGGACTTATTTTATAACTGGAAGTTTGTACCCAAAAATATAGTTTCTTTATCCATTGTCAAGGGAATGAACAAATGGTTTGAGTGCTTTACTCAAAGATGCAAAAAAACCCAAAACAAAAACGCACAAAAAAACCCCAAATCACCTTATAAACAATAGTTCAGAATTAACTGAAAGGATGGCCACTCCTTGTGAAGAAATATTTTCGTCCTTGCTGGTTTGGCTCAGTGGATAGAGCGTCGCATGTGGGCTGAAGGGTCCCAGGTTTGATTGAGGTCAAGGGCACATGCCCAGGTTGCGGGCTTGATTCCCAGTGGGGTTTGTGCAGGAGGCAGCCGATTATTGGTTCTCTTATTACTGATGTTTCTCTCTCTCTCTCTCCCTCCCCCTTCCTCTCTGAAATAAATAAAAATATATTAAAAAAAACATTTTCCATCCCAGTTTATTTTGGGTTTTGAGTTGTATATCCTAAATCTCAATAAATTAAGATATTATCAAATTTCAATGTGTGTTTTGAGAAAATTTAATTCCAGTCATCTTTAAGCTGGGAGAGTTCAGAGGAAGAACAAATAGCCAACACAGTGTTGGTATTTTTGTGGAGAGCAGAGCATGGCATTGGATTAAAAGATCTTAAAATACTTTCTCCTTTGGATAAACCTTGGTTGGTTTTTCTCCATATTTGTTTTTAAAATTTGATTCATTTGCAAAATATCTTAGATTTAAACAAGATCTGTTTAGTATGGAAGAAATGGAAATCTATCTGGATTCACCATCTGTCTTCTTTACCACTTAGGAATTGTGTTCAACTGCAAGTAACAGAGATTTAAAATACTGTAGGTTCAAAACACAAGGGTTTTTTCCTCTTGCAAAAAAGAATTCTTAACCAGGCAGTTTCATAAAGCCCCGAGGGACCCAGACTCCTTTTGGCACCTCCACACTGAGTTTACCTCAGGGTCCAAGGCGGCTGCTGGAGAACCTAGACATCACCTTCACATTCCATGCAGGAGGGTAGAGTAGGATGCTCTGAGTCAGCTTCCTTTAAGTATGCTCCTTGAGGCTTGCCTATGGTCCTCCCACCTCTATCTCATTGGCTAGAATTTAGTAATGTGACCACACCTCTCTGAAAGGAAGACTAGGGAATTTAATATTTCATTCTGGGAGGCCTTGTGCCCAGTTAAAATATCAGTAATCTATTACTAATAGGGCGGAGCCCAACCTTTCTATGAAGAAAAAAAGAAGGACTCAATATTTGGAAGGCAACCAGCAGTCTCTAACCCATCTTGGAATAACCTAATTAAGGGAACTATGTCCAAAACTCTATGGCTAGAAAAGCAGGAAAGAGGTAAGGGACTTTGTATCAGCTAAATGTTATAAAAGGAAAAATTGTGTAGTAAGAAGGGAAAAAAAAAAAGACAGAGATTCCAGAGGTTGAGGGTTACAATATTTTCAAAGTGACCAGTCTGGGAAATCTATACTGTCAACAATTGAACATTGGCAATGTGACAAGTTCATGCCAAGGGAGATTGGTAGGGCTGTTACATGCTACCTAGTACCAGGGAATGTATGAGTGATATAAAATTACACAACACAGAACAGACTTGGCTGCTCTCACTGGGAGTTTCTGACATTGCCACCTGACTGTTCTTTAATTTAAGGGTCCTAGATGAAAAAGGTAGCTGCAAGTGATACACTAAAAGCTCAGTTCAATATATTCTGTGTTTCTTCAACAAGGGTTTGCAAGCACAAGAAAGGGATGGGGAAGGGAATGGGATGGCAACTAGAATTCTGTTTTAAGAGTCTGCATGGCTAGAGATCCTTATTGATTAACGTCATACAGATTAGGGGAGAAAATGAGAATTCCTAGCTAGAATCTTTACTTGAAAATCTTTCCTATAGGCAATTTTTAATCTTAAACTGAGGGGTTTCAGAGAGGCTTGGAAGGAAGGGAGGGAGGCAAGGAGGGTGGGAAGGAGAAGAAGAAACAACAGTGATGTGGTAGGAAAAAAGTCCATTGAACTTGGAATCATACAACACAGGTTTTAATTCCAACTTTGTCCCTTGCTAGCTGGTTGATCTTGGTTAAGTTATGTAACATTTCTGGCTTTCAATTTCCTTATCTATATAAAGTAATTCTAAAGTAATAATCCCAAGGCTGTTGCAAGGAATAAAGGAGTTAGTCTATAATATACACAAAGGTAGCCGGTATAGAGGCCAAGCCCTTTCTCTTATGTGTGTTTAAGCTTTTCCTTCCTACTGGCTCTTTCCTAGAAAACTAAAGGGCAAGTATAAAATTCTGACATTTGTGAGAAACTGGATTCAATACTTCCTGCCAGTACTCTCAGCCTCCCTAGTTAACCTTCCATCCCATGTGCTTAGTGGAGCTCCAGCATTGCCTCTCCACTCCTGCATCTGTATGCTGAGCCGGGCTGGGAAAATTCACACAACATGAGTATTGTTGCTACAAAATTTTATGGTCACCAACCTCAATACTGCTTACTCTCTTTTGTATTACTTGCTCTCTCTGGTTCTCTAGAGTATCTTTTAAAAAAGTCCTCCATGAACTCCAAATCCCTTTTCCCCTCCTGCCCTGTCTTTCTTTCCCCTGGCCCTTATCAAATAATTTCACTTCCCACCTCACAATGAAATTAGATGCCATCTTGAGTTTCTTCCAGCTCTTAACCTACAAAATTAATGTTTTTCCACATCCATCTCTTCCTCCTTAATTCTTGCTAATTGGAGAAGTGGCCTTCATCCAATAGGCAAGTTGTCTTCATTTGTTTTAGAGGTCAAGCCCTTTCTGCTTTCTCAGGATTCTTGTTTTATCCATGATCCCACCTCTTATGTATCTTTAAGCTTTTCCTTGATACTGGCTCTTTCCTATAAGCATTTATTTATTTGTTTTTTAAAAACTATGTTTTTATTGATTTCAGAGAGAGGAAGGGAGAGGGAGAGAGAGATAGAAACATCCATCAGAGAGAAACATCAATGGGTTGCCTCCTGCACGCCTCTACTGGGGATCGAGTCTGCAACCTGGGCATGTGCCCTCATGGGGAATCAAACCAGCACACACTGGCCAGACTTCTATAAGCATTTAAACTCACCTTACTTTTCCCCATCTTAAGAAAATATGTTCTTGGGCCAAATTTCCTATTCCACCTTCGGCCTCCCCACTCTGCTCACATTCCATTGCCCAAAGCCAGCCACATGTCTAGGCTCAGTCTCTATAGGATAGAAAAGTACCCACCTCCTACAGGAAAGCCCTGTAAATTATAAGGTAATGGGTAGGCTGCATCCCCCTATAATAAGGGAAATAAACAATTCACAATGCAGTCTACTCATCTTTTTTTTTAATCCTCACCCAAGAACATGTTCATTGATTTTTAGATAGAGAGGAAGGGAGGAGGGGAGTTGGGGGAGAGAGAGAGAAAAAGAGGGAGAAGAAGAGAGAGAGGGAGAGGGAGAGAGAGAGAGAGAGAGAGAGAGAGAAAGAGAGAGAGAAATGTGAGAGAGAAACATCAATCTGTTGCCTCCTGTATGTGCCCTGATTGGGTGAGGATCAAACTTGCAACCTAGATATGTGCCTGGACTGGAAATCAAACCCACAACCTTTTGGTGTATCTACCAGATGATGCTCCAACCAACTGAGCCACTTCATCTTCTTTATTGCCAGCTTTTTGAAAGAGTGGTCTAAACTGAAGCATCTCTATTGTTCAACTTAAAAAAAAAACACCAATCTCTTCAATCTGGTTTCTGCCTTCACCGCTTCAGTCAAACTGCTCTCGCCAAGGCCACTGACTATTTTCTTGTTGCTAAACCCAAAATACATTTTTCAGTTCACATAGTACTTGCCTTTTGCCATCATTTGAAACCATAGACCACTCCTAGAGATTCTCTCCGTGGCATCCGGGACTCTCCTCCCCGGTTCTTCTCCTATCTCTGACTGCTTATTCTCACTGGCCCTGTGGGCTCTGCCTTGGGCAGCCCCGTAGGGATGGGTGCTGTTCTGTCTCCTGTGCACCTCCTTCTCACTTCACACCCCCCAATGATCTCCTCTACTTCCATATCTTCAATCACACTTTACATGCTTGTAATACGTTACAAGTACAATCTGGATGTGCTAACTGTAGCTTTCTTTATTTTTAATAACTGATACAGTTGTGCTCAATCCTCTTCCTCAATCCTGCCAGTTAAATTTACTCATTCTCTTCCAGTTCTAATGTCTCTTTCAGATAAATATTAAGTTAACTCAATCTTCCTTTTATTGCCTCTCAAGGAAACTTCCTTCCTTATCACTGCCCACCTCCCAAGATGAAGTCTGGATGTAGGGAGTATGTGTAACTCTCTTCCTGCTCATGGAAGCACGTACTGGCTTATGGAACAGGTTGGATTTATTAGGGTGAAAGCAGAAAATTTCTTACCTTCCTTATCACTGCCCACCTCCCAAGATGAGGTCTGGATGTAGGGAGTATGTGTAACTCTCTTCCTGCTCATGGAAGCACGTACTGGCTTATGGAACAGGTTGGATTTATTAGGGTGAAAGCAGAAAATTTCTTACAATACCCCATTTGATTCTACTTTCTCTTCTTATTCTCCATTCACCAGAAGAAATTTTAAACAGAACTCAAGGTTTTTCTGGTTATATTTAGATAAAAAAGTGCAATCTAACTTATTAATCACATAACAACAAACCCCAATCCATTTTGATTCTCCACCCTAGTGGTTTTGTTTTGATTGAACGAGTATTAATAATTTTTATAATAACACACTTCAGAAGAAATCTTCTAAATATGTAGTACCTTATGATCACAGGAAGTAAAAGTTAAATTTAAATCTGTATTTTTATTGAAGGAAAGTATGATGGGAATAAAAGATGGCATCTTCTACTGAATCTTTTAATGAATCTTGGAATCTTCCAGTGGAGGGAGTAGGTTCATTCATTTTTCATTCATTGGCCAGGGGTTTGTGAAGGAAAGGGAAGATTTTACTCCTGGTTCATTTTCTTACTTGGTGTTAATGCTCTCTGGCTGTGAGAGATACCAAGTCGGCTTTTCTCATGGGGCTCTTTTGTGTTTTTGGAGACCTCCTTGTGGCCGGGAATTGCCAAGTTGCCTTTTGTTTCCCTCCAGGCTTACCTGCTGTGGTGGCCACATCTGATCATCACCCTCAACCCCAGACTCTATGTCCCCTGGTTTCTGTGTCATTCTTCCAGGGTTTCTTGGGAGACTTTCCCTCAGGATGACCCAACACCGGTTTCTGTGTCATTCTGAGGTTTCTTGGGAGACTTTCCCTCAGGATGACCCAACACAGTCCTCTCCTGTGAGGTGTACATCTGGTGAGTGGAGAATTCACATAGCATTCGTCCTGCCAAATTCTGGAAGTGTGACCATTCTCAACACTGCTCTTTCCTTTTTCTCTGCTGTAGTTGGGTCCACAACTTTATTTTCTTAATCCTCACCCCAGGAGTGAGGATATATTTTTCATTGATTTTTAGAGAGAGTGGAAGGAAGGAGAGAGAGAGAGAGAGAGAGAGAGAGAGAGAGAAGAGGAGAGAGACACATCAATTGGTTGGTTGCCTCCCTCTGGTGCCCTGACTGAGGTCAGGTATTGAACCTGCAACTGAGGTACATGCCCTTGACTGGAAATCGAACCTCCTACCCTTTGGTCCTTGGGCCATTGCTGAGCAAAACCAGCCAGGGCAGGCCCACAACTTCTTAAGTGTTCAGGTGAGGAAAGTCTTCTACTCTCCCCATGGGGGATGAGGGAAGAGAAGCCCATCCTACTGAAGTCTCACCAAAGAAACCCTCACTCCGTAGTCTCTCTGCTTTCTCTTAGATAGCCTGGCAGATGCTCATGGGCAGGTGTTGGCACAACCGCTCACTACCTTTTAGGGCACTGATCTTCCAGCTCTCTGACTTCCAGTTTAGCTTATTTTGAAATTGAACTGTGTGCTCCTTATACATTTTTATGTTGATACCTAAAATTTTATTTATTTATTTATTTTTAAATTTCTTTATTGATTAAGGCATTACATATGTGTCCTTATCCCCGCATTGCCCCCCACCTCCCCACTCATTCCCTCACCCCCCTGTTGTCTGTGTCCATTGGTTAGGCTTATATGTGCATGCATACTAAACATAAATTTAAATAGTACCAAAGGATGTAAATTCTTACTTATTATAGATATCAATATTTTAAAATAAAATGTTTAAATTACCCTTATAAATATGCTTAATAAAACTTGAATACCATAGCAATTTGATGCCCACTATTATGTTTTAAATAAACACCATAACCCACCACCACCTCCACAACAAGATGAATAACTCTTTTAATAGTCAGAGATTTTACATTGTTCTTTTTCCCATCTTGAACTCTTTTTCCTATTTCATGACATCCAAAGAATTTTTCCTCATGTAATATGTTTTGAAGCTTTCCAGCCTTTTATTTTCATCAAAAATATTTAAATTGAATTATTTTATTTTCTGTGATCATAAGGTACTATTTAGAAAATTTCTTCTGAAATGTGTTATCATAACAAGTATTGACACTAGGTTAATCAAAGCTTAAAAAATATTATAAGTTTTGACAAATACATCCTAACTGTAAAAGTGAACTTTTATCAGAAATGAGCTTTCTAAAGAGAAATGAGGCCTTCCTCCTGCTCCTTTTCCTCCTCCTCCGCCTCCCCTTCCTCCTGCTTTCAGTTTTAGGGCTGAGTAAGGATTTAGTGGAAATCAGTAGCAACAGTGAAAGGAAGTATGGATTTCAAAATATGCATTACAACCCTTAATAACATTATTTGCACTGAAATATAGTATAATGCCTTCCCATTAAGTAAATCCAAATAAAAGAATTACATGGTAACAGGGAATAATTGAGGAGAAAAGAGGTTAATAAATGACAGTAGGCGTAAAAATCAAATAGATATTTAGAGTATTCAGAAATCTTTTGGCAAAGGTTAAAAATATTTATCTTAATAATCTGAATAAATGTTCAAGAAAATATAACATCTCTATTTATTTGGCTCAAATATATAATATTAATCTGTTATCAGTAAACTTGGAGTTTTTCTTCTTTTTTTTTTAGGATGTAATCATGCAATTTGTTCAGTCAGAGCTAGTGCATTAGGTAATTAAAACATAAGCACACACAAATTTCTACACATGCATATTCGGTAGGAAAGTAATATATGATAAACATGCTTTGGATGGAATTCTTTGGGAATAGAAATCCTATGTCTACCAATATGCTATACCATCGATCAGCTGCCTTCTTCACACCCCCTACTGGGGATGTGAAAATGCAAAAATCAAGTATGACTGCTTGGGAGACCTGTGCACATATCACACAGAATAAAAGACACTAGTGTAAAGTAAGAATGTAAGTGGTTTGACACATTTTTGACTATCTAATCAGTCTTGGTTCATATATTTAATCAATGCAGGTTAGTTCTCCATTATCCAAAATGTTAGGAGGCAAGCAGGCCCTCAGTCTTCTGTCTCAGAAGAAGGTAGAAATAACCAAAAAGGTAATGAGATTTAAGATAATTTTTACTAATAAAAATAATGTAACTATTTTTTAAAAATATATTTTATTGATTTTTTACTGAGAGGAAGGGAGAGGGATAGAGAGTTAGAAACATTGATGAGAGAGAAACATCGATCAGCTGCCTCCTTCAAACCCTTTACTGGGGATGTGCCCACAATCAAGGTACATGCCTTGACCAGAATGGAACCTGGGACCCTTCAGTCTGCCGGCCGACGCTCGATCCACTGAGCCAAACTGGTTAGGGCTGTAACTATTTTTTTAAAATCTCTTTTTAAGAGTGGTGATTACTTTTGAGTCAGAATTGACATATGCATGGGTAATAGTTCTGTGTTTTTTGTTTAGTGAGCATGTATTATTACCTTAGTCAATTTATCCACCTTTATTTCACAGTAACCAGATTTTATGTAAAAACAACTAATGCTTTCTTCATTAGCTGTTTTTAAATTATATTTAATTTTGATTACTGTAATGTTTTTAAAATTATATGAAGCTATTTTTCCTATTTTACCATAATCTATTAATTGCCATCTATGCCCTATGTGTATAAAAACAAGTAATGCTTTCTTTATTAGCTGTTTTTAAATTATACATAATTTTGATAACTGTAATGTTTTTAAAATTATATGAAGCTATTTTCCCTATTTATACCATAATCTATTAATTGCCATCTATGCCCTATGTGTTAGTGGTACTGAGAAAGCAATGAGCATTTCTTTATTGTTACATTTTTCTGTTTGTTTTAAATATTTTTTTTCAGTTTACTTTCAGTATTAGTTTGTATTGGTTTCAGGTGTATAGCATAGTGATTAGACAATGATATACTTTAAAAAGTGTTCCCCCTGATATTTCCAGTACCCACCTGGCCCCATACATAGTTATCACAATATTATTGACTATATTCTCTATGCTGTACCTTACATCCCCATGACTATTCTGTAACTACCGATCTGTTACCCTCTGACAATTAATGTTTGGGCCATAAAAAAAGGGGGTGGAGGAGATATGTGCCATGAATTCAAATACCAGCATGAAAACAAAAATACTTATTCATTCATTAGGATTTGTAAAATGCCAATATCTGGAGACATGTAGAAATCTAGAAGGAATGCTTTCCTGTTTTAGTTTTCTCTGGATATGTGCTCACACATTTTGTGCTCATTCTTCTTAAAATACAAATGTGGAAAGTATATGTACATTTCTTTTGCAAAACATTAAGACTTTAGCTGACATATCCTAATCTCCTTTTCCCTCTTCTCCCCCCGCCCCCGCCATTACACCCATATGCCTTCTTTCTCTTACATTCTGAACAGTTTTTCACCTCTTTATTCTTGAAATAAAAAAATGCTGTTGAAACTCAAACCTGGGGCTTGATGAACAACCATTTAACAGACATGGATAAGTGTGCTGTCTCTTTGGGATGATGGAATTGCCCACAACCCAAACGCTACACCAGAGTTGAGTGAGGGATAGGTGAGACATTTACTTTCTTATGCAGAAAAGGAGAAGGGATTCTGTGGAAAAAAAATAAACAATATATTAATATATATAGTTAAATACATAATTTAATAAACTCGTCTGTGGCCTTGTACCCCTCTGGAAGTCTTGGTGTACCTCCAGGTATACCTGTACTCCAGGGGAGTGACCTCTCCATTTAGGATGTGGAGGGCGAAGGGGGTGGGTCCCTTGATGCCAACTGTATATACTCATCCTTTGTGACTTCTGTGAAAATTCTCAGCAACAGAGAGCGCCATGTCTAACTTGCCACTTCACACATAGATACATTCCCGTGGGAGGGGCATCTCTGGCTCTCCTTGGCTTTATAAGGGGTCCACTTTACTCAAGAGTGTTACGAAGCCCTGACTGGCAGATTGACCTCCTTTGACAATCCTATTATTAGGCAACTATGGACGCCACATATGACTCTGGATTGTGTACAGTGCATAACATTTCTGCCTCATCTTGATTCTGCACACCAAATGGTCTGCTTCTGTTACGTTCCCCCCACATCCACTGGGGACTCAGCTGCCATTCCACAGGGCATGGAGTGCAAATTAGTTATTCAGGCTCCACTGGCAAGCAGCGAGAGCACTGTGCAATCTGTTACCCTGTCTAAATATCTGTGGCACAAACAATCACTTAAATGTGATTATAGTTATTTGGTGCTGCAACTTAATTTCAAGATAAAATTGTATATATTTATTATCTCTCTGCCAGTTTTTATGAGATCTTGTCGCACAAAGGACTCGGTTTGTTGGAAATCAGATATCCGTCGTAGTTTGCACAACATGCACACCAAAGGTGGGATGTTTTTGTAGGAAGGTGAAAAGACCAATAAACAGCAAACAATGTTTCATTTTATTTAGAAAAATGCTGCAAAGCCAGGAGTGTTTAAGGAATATCCTTCCGGAGAGCTGCAGTAGTAGCTGGAGAGGGGAAACCCACATGTGAGAAATGCCTTCACCTTGGCTGAGACCTACGCAGGTAAAAAGATGACACAAAGGAAGGGAGAAAAGTGCATCCTAATCTAATGGAAGTGAGGGAACCACCAAGCTGTCAATTCACTGAGCTGTAGAGGTAGGAACAGAATGGAGCCTTTCAATTCTGCTGCCTTCTCCCTGGGGTTACAGACCGGTTGCCATGGATATTCTGGATTCCTGCAGCTAATGGGAGGGAGATCTGTAGCCTGGTATCCTGGGGACCCACCAGGGTGATGCATGAAATGGAGGCCTGTGGGGTGTGGTGCTGGATGGCTGGGAAGCAGGAGGTCATGGGGTCGGTTTCCAGCGGAGTTAAAGCTGATTTTATTTCAAGTCACATTCATTTGGCAATCTGTATTTTCCTGAAGAATTAAACCTTTCCATCCCTCCCCTACAGAGCAAAAAGAATCTTCACCTCCTTAAAACGGTTACTATCACAGCACTAAGTACTGTATGCTATAATTAGGTGTGCATCGGTGGTTCCCGGAAGGATTTTTCCCATGCATTTTTTTTGTGGGGGAGGGGGTAGAGGTAAACTAATTTTACTTTGGTTCAGAGATTTTAAGATGTTTAAAAATATCCCCCACACATAGCAAATGGGTGAATGATTAGAAGTTTCTGATTTATGCTATTTCATCTAAAAATATTATTTGTTACCTGGCCCCATCTTTCTTTCTAATAACTCATTGCAAGGTCAGCTCTTTCTCTACTCCTTTTGTCTGGCTTTCATTCAGCCTCAGTTTTTAACCAAGTCACCGTAAAACACTTTCCCTCTCTATAATCACTTGGAGAATTTTCCTCTCTGGCTGGATAATCAAGTAATTTAACGTCAAGTTCTTGGACAGTGTTTGCTAATCCTGATAAGCGGGAAGTGCCTCTGCCCTGACCTTCTGAGCTTTCTTCTCAGCCGAGCACTGAAAAGCAATCCGGTCCTCATTAGATGATTTCAGGGAGCAAAAGATTCCGCAGGAACTCTCTCTGCCGCCTTTATCTGCAAATTCCTTCAGTCTTCACGGAATGAGTTGTTCCAATGCAGATGAAATAAATCTTAATCACCGCTGCTGCCTGGTGAGGTGGAGAGGTGCAGACCGAAAGTTAGGACTGTTCTTGGCATTTTATGTGTGTCTTGCTTTTAAACCATTACATGGTCTTTGCTTGGCACTCACTGTGTAGCTGGTTGGCAAGGATAACAGAGGAAGGCTGGCATCCACTAATCTCTGAATTCCAAGAATAGAACTGCAGGTTTAATACTATCGGCCTCACGGAAAGCATGAGGACTTGGAAACATTTCCTTGTGGGCCAAACTCAAGGAAGTTCAGTGATTTGGAGTCTGGGAGGAGTGGCTTGCCAGATCCAAAGGAGCATGAGTTGGCCAAGGAAGCACATCGGCATTCCGCCAGTCTCTTAAGAACTGTGATTCTTCCATTATAAACCCCCTTCTCCCTATTGACCAGCCCTCGCTTTTTCTTCTGTACTGTCTTAAACCATTAGACATTAATTTAAATACCTGATCATCTACCAGCAAAGTTCTTTTATCCCCCTCTTCTCTCAAATTGAGGAAGCTGCAGTGGTCATTCCCAAACTCCGCATCCACACGTCCATAGCTTTCAGCACAACTCAGAGGCCACCACAAGATGCTATCTCTCTTTAGCTATGGGATGTTTCATGGCATGCTCAGGCCTGTGAATCGGGCACCACCAAGAAGACTGGAAAGCATGGCCTGAATTGGGGTTGACAGCGTGGGAAGTGGGCATGGAGACTTTCCCTCAATTGTTGACAGCCAAAGCATCTCATTCATGGTCTTTCAGGCAGAAAGGAGATCATTTGCGTGCTTAATTCTCTCATCGCTGGGGGAGTAAAGTACTTCAATTCTAGTCTTGGCAATAGAAGAAATTAATGGTGTGGTCATAGCATATTCTCTCAAGAATCTTATTTTTCTTAACTATAGAATGGTGGATTTGAACAATATGATATCTAAGTGCAGTTTCCAATTCCCGATTTTATATAGGAGAATATTTATATAACTTAGAAATGAGGAAAAATTTTTCTCATCCAAGAAGAAATAGAGTAATCTGAAAGACTTGATAGCTCCCAATAGAAAAATATCTGTATGTCCAATAAATATCCAAATGTTAAATATTCATAACAAGTGATAAAGGATTAATGGCTTTGTTACATAAAACACTTAGTGATTAAGGACAACTAGTTTAAGGAAACAGAGACAAATCACAAAAGTATTAAAAACCCAATACATCGGTGAAAAGAATATTTGTTCAGCTTCATCAATAATTAAAGAAAATAAAAACAATGTATGATTTTTAGCCTGCAAATTGGCAAACACAAAAAGTATATTTAGTGATGGCAAGGTTGCAGGGAAAGTAAGGACAGAGTTATTCCCCAACCTGACCTTTTGAAAAATCATTCAAAATATTATAAATTGCTGAATTTTTTTCTGGTAGTTATTTTGTCAATAAGTTATAAAGCAATTCCTCTTTCAGGAATTTATCCAAAGGAAATAAATAATTGTGTGGAAATAAATAATGGTGTGTAAAACATTTAGCTCTAGTTCTGCTAATTATAAAAACCTATTGAAAAAACATAATTTTCAATCACTAGGGGTTGGTTAAATAAATTATGATGCATTCACATAATGGAATTATATAAAAAGTCAACGAGATGGTACTCAAATGCTTCTCTTTGTATGGAAATAAATGATCAAATATGAAATTATATGCGACATTATAGAAGTATCTACACTAATAAAAGAGAAACATGGTAATTAGCGTACGACCGCTACCCTTCCCATTGGCTAATCAGCATATCCTTATGCAAATTAACTGTCAGCCAAGATGGCGGCCGGCAGCCATGCACCTGGAAGCGAACATGAGGCTTGCTTGCTCCAGTGACTGCAGACTCCAACGTTCCCCGCCTGACTTGCCGGCCTCTGAGTTGCAACTCTAAGCAACTATGTACTATGTTGCAAATAAGAAGCTAAACAAAACCCCAGAAACCAGCTTTCAGCCTGCCGGGATCTCAGAGCTGAAGTTATACATTGTTTCGATTATAGAACGGCAAACAAACCAGATACGAAGCCTCAGAGCTAGAGCCAGAGCTAAAGCTGGCCCAGAATAAAATAAAAAAAAGAAAAAAA
>NW_005363468.1:2690656-2692978 GCF_000412655.1 Myotis brandtii
GTGACAGGGGGTGGCGCCGCAACCTCCCCATCGACCCTGCCTTGAGTGTGACAGGGGGCGGTGCCCCAACCCCCCAATCTGGCAGGCCTAAGCCAGTAGGTCGTTATCTCCCGATGGGTCCCAGACTGCGAGAGGGCACAGGCCTGGCTGGGGGACCCCCCCCCCCGAGTGCACAAATTTTTGTGCACTGGGCCTCTAGTTATTAAAATAACTATGGATACATGCATATATAGGCATATAAACAATCTTAAGTTAAAGAGACCAATGTGTTAGTTTATGGATTTATTTGCATTTTACTTTTTTACCCATTCTAGGGATAAAAATTTATTGCTTTGGTATTAGAGAACAAAACTTCATTTAATAAAAACCTTAAAATACTACCATTTTAGAGGAATGCCTGGTTTAATAACTAATTTCTAAACTGGCACTCATCTATGTGATAGTAGTGGAAGATTAATCTGTCTGTAGTAATGATATCAATAAAGGCAGCACATTTTGTTCATACGGATGTAATTGAAGACATAGCTGTAATCGATGTCCATTTAGTAATTTCAAAAATACATAAAGGGATATGAGAACAAGCATTCCCCATGTCAAGTGTGAAGACAAATAGGTTCCCAACAGTTGTAAGTGTTCTCAGATCTCCAAGAACAATTGCATAGGTTGAAGGAGAAAAAATGAAAGACATTTTATTGGATTTGATTCTAAATAAATCTTTGAAAATCATGTAGTAAAGTACATTAACATTATTAATATTCACATAGTAAATGCTATGAGAGTTTCAGAAGAATATCCTTCACAACATTTATTTTAGATTTGTCTCTATTTGAGAACAAACATATTATAAAGAATTTAACTGATGTAAATGTAATCTTTATCTACAAAAGAAAATGGCAGTTCACTCTCAGTCTAGCAAATTTATCTATGTGGATTGACAACTCACTTTAAAATACTCACTGAAAAGTTAAATTCTCCAGCATGCTTTTCTTTAACACTAACAATTTCTACTTATTTTATTATCTTTTCATTTGAGAGTGTCCAAATGTTGCCCTTTTTAACCATATCTACCTTCCTCCTGCCCCCCTTAACCCCACTCCTACTCCCACACCTAATCCTTGGCAACTACTAATCCCATTCTCCATTTCTAAAATGTTAGCATTTCAAAATGTTATGTAATGGAATCACACAGTATGTAACTTTTTGGGATTAGCTTTTTTCACCTCAGCATAAACCCTGGATATTCATCAGAGTTGTTGCTTATATCAAGTTTGTTCTTTTATTTTTCCTGTGTAGTATTCCATGGAATCTGTATATCCCAGTTTGTTCACCTGCTGAAAAGCAGCTGGGCTATTTCCAACTTTTGGCTATTATGAATAAAGCTGCTATGAACATTTATGTATAGCATTTTGTGTAATATAGTTTTCCTTTTCTTCGAATACAAGTATAAGATTGCAATTGCTGGGTCATATGGTAATTGTATATTGAGCTTGACAAGAAACTACCCAACTGTTTTCTAGAGTGGCTGTATCATTTTATATTGCCATCAGCAATGTATGAATAATCTAGTTTCTCTTCATCCTCAATAGCATGTGGTTCTATTGCTTTTTAAAAAAATTCTCACCTCAGTATATGCTTTTATTGATTTTTAGAGAGAGGAAGGGGGAGATAGAAAGAAACATTAATAGGCTGCTCCCCTTATGTGCCCTAACTGGGGATCAGACCCAGAACCTAGGTATGTGCCCTTACTGGGAATCAAGCCATCAGTCGGACATCCTTAGCACTGACACAGAGGTGGGAGAGGCTCCCGCCACCGCCGATGCACTTGCCAGCTGTGAACCTGGCTTCTGGCTGAGCTGCCCTCCTCCTGTGGGAGTGCACTGACCACCAGGAGGCAGCTCCTTCATTGAGTGTCTGCTCCCTGGTGGTTAGTGCGAATCATAGCGACTTGTCGTTCCATTGTCAGGCCAAAATCAGCTCTCCGACATCCCCTGAGGGGTTCTGGATTGTGAGAGGGTGCAGGCCAGGCCAAAGGACACCACCAGTACATGATCGGGGCCAGGGAGGGATGCGGAGATTGGTCAGCCGTTGAGGGACCGCAGGAGGGCTCTAGGGCGTGTCCCGCCCATCTTGCCCAGTCCGATTGGCCAGACCCCCAGCAGCAAGCTCACCTACCAGTCAGAGCGCCTGCCCCCTGGTGGTCAGTGCATGTCATAGTGAGCAGTTGAAGGGCCTTAGCATATCATTAACATATTATGCTTTGACTAGAAGCCTGTTGCACAAAGATTCGCACAATAGGCCTTCCTTCACCTGGCTGCTGGCACC
>NW_005363468.1:2693074-2721627 GCF_000412655.1 Myotis brandtii
TCTTCAGTCTTCAGTCTTCAGTCTTCAGTCCGGCCAGAGCCTTCAGTCTTCGCTTCGTGCCTGTGTATGCAAATTAACCGCCATCTTTGTTGAGTTAATTTGCATAGTCACTCTGACTGGCGAGTGTAGCAAAGTGACACCAATTTGCATGTTTCTCTTTTATTAGTGTAGATTGGTTGAATGGCTGACTGGACGACTGGACACTTAGCATATTAAGCTTTTATTATATAGGATACTAGTCATTTGTTGGATATTTGGTTTGCAAATATACTCTGAGCTTATCTTTTCATCCTTTTTGCATGAGCCATCATGGATCAAAAGTTTGTAATTTTGATGAGATTCAGTTTATCAATTTTATGATTAAAAAAAAGCACATCAGCCCTAGCTTGTTTGGTTCAGTGGATAGAGCGTCGGCCTGCAGACTGAAGGGTCCCAGGTTCGATTCTAGTCAAGGGCATGTACTTTGGTTGCGGGCACATCCCCAGTGGGGAGTGTGCACGAGGCAGCTGATCGATGATTCTTGCTCATCGATGTTTATAGCTCTCTATCCCTCTCCCTTCCTCTCTGTAGAAAATCAATAAAATATATTTTAAAAAACACACACAAAAAACAACAAAAAAACACATCAATTTATGGATAGGGTTTTTGATGTCAAGTCTAAGGACTTCCTGCTTAGCCCTAAATTTCAAGTATTTTCTCCAATTTATTTTTCTAAATGTTTTATAGTTTATATTTTATCTGTCAGCCCATGATATATTTTTGATTTACTTTTTGTCCATGGTGTAAGTTTAGGTCCAAGGTTCATTTTATTTTTTACATATGGATTTTTAATTTTTCTAGCATCATATATTTTGGGGGCTAATATTCAACCTATAATTAATTAATTCTTTTCACTTTATTCTTCTTTATCAAGATTATAGATTGCTTTATTTTTTTAGGGCCTGTGGCTTTTCATGTAAATTTTAGAATAAGCTTGTGGCTATAAAAAGCCTTGCTGGTATTTTGATAGACGTTATATTAAGCTTATAGATCAATTTTGGAAGAATTGACAAATTTACTATGTTAAGTTTTCAACTCATGATCATGGTATACATCTATGTATTTCTTTTTCTTTAATTCCCATTTTGTAATTTTTTAGCATACAGATTCTGTATAGGTTTAGTTACATGTATATCTAAGTAGTTCAATTTCTTTGGCAATATAGTAAGTAGTATTATATTTTAATTTTTCTTTCTACATATTCATTCAAAGTACATAGAAATATAATTGACTTTGTGTGTTGATCTTCTATATTATTAGTTACAGGAGTTGTTTTTTGTAACTTTTTTGGGGTTTTCTACATAAACAGTCATGTCATCTGCAAATAAAAACAGGTTCATTTCTTCCTTTTTTGTCTGTATACCTTTTATTTCTTTTTCTTACCGATTGCAGTGACTAGAATTTTCAACACTACATTGAATAAGAGTGATGAGAGTAGACATTCATGCTTTGCTTCCAATCCTATTGGGAAAACATTCAATCTTTTACCATTAAGCATGATGTTATCTTCAGGGTTTTTTTTGTGTGTGAATGGATTTACCAAGTTGAAGGAATGATAGCATTATATTTCTAACTGCTGAAAGCTTGATCATGGTGTTAGATTTTGTAAAACGCTTTTCCTCTATAAATTGATATCATGATTTTGCTTCATTTGATTGTTGATATGGATTACATTGACTGATTTTCAAATGCTGAGCCAGTCTTGCAGATCTAGAACAAGCCCCACTTAGTCATGGTGCATAACTTTTTTGTACATTGTGGGACTCAAGCTGCTATTATTTTGTTGGGAATTGCTGCATCTATGTTTATGAGAACTATTGGTCTGTAATTTTCTTCTTTTTTGCTATCTTTGTTTTTGGTACAATTTCAATTATTATTGATTTTTGAAAATTTATGTTTTTCAAGGAATTTACCTATTTCTTTGAAGTTACTGAATTTATGAGCATAAAGTTATTCATAATATTTCTAATTATCATTCAATGACTGCAGAATCTGTAATGGTATCCCAATATTGGTCATTTATATCATTTACCTTTTAATTTTTGTCAGTCCTACTAGGGGTTTAACAATTTTATTTAAAAGAACTAGCTTTTTAAAAATTTTATTAACTTTATTGTGGTGACATTGGTGAGTATACATTTAGGATTGTTAATCTTCCTGGTGCATTGATACTTATATCATTATTCAATGCCCTTCATTATCTATATTAATTTTCTTTGCTCTAAAATCTACTTTGTCAAATATTAATATAGCCACTCCTGCTTTTAAAATTCAATGTTTGCATATTTTATATTTTGTATATAACTTTTCCATTTTTTTTACTTTCAATATACATATGTCATTGAATTTGGAGTAAGTTTCTTTCAAACATCATGTGTTGGGTCGTTTTTTTTTTAATTCATTTTACCAATTACTGTCTTTTGATTGGTGTATTTAGACCATTTACATATATGGTAATCTTGATATTAGTCCTTAAATCTACCATTTTTGTTTTGCTTGTTCTTTTGTTTCTTTCCCTCTTAGTTTTGTTCTTCTATTCCTCTTTTTGTCTTCCTGTGGATTACTCAAACATTTTTTAGGATATCATTTTGATTTATTTATAGTGCATCTAAGTATATATCTTTTTATAGTTTTCATAGTGGTTGCTTTGGGTATTATGATATGTCAAATGGCTTATTACAACCCATTGGTATGGAAAACAGACTGTTCTCCCCACCCGCAAAAGATGTCCATGTCTGAGTCCTTGAAATCTGTGAATACATTCATTTACGTGGCAAAGGGAACTTTGAAGATGTGAATAGTGAAGGATCTTGAGGTGGGAAGATCATCCTGTCTTACCTGGATGGGCCCCATATAATCACCAGGGTCTTACCAGAAGGAGACAGAGAAGCATAGAATGGTATATGATGATGGAAACAGAAGTCAGAGAGTCAGGGAGAGATTTGTAGATGCTATGCTGCTTGCTTCCAAGATGGAGGAAGGGACCACAAGTCATGGAATGCAGTTATATCTAGAAAATTTTGTCTATTGTGTTAAGAGTCCCTGGGTCCTTATTAAAATTTTTATGTCAGTAGGCTGTCATCCTGTTTTACATGCAGATCCTAGCCTCCTTTTTCTGGCCGTTGTCACAATGACAGCTTAATTTTCAGAGCTGTTGCAGTGTTATTTTGGCCCATTTGACTTGTCTTTGGCTGCTGGGACTCCCAATAATACTGCTGGTGCTTGCTGAAGGGATGAGGGGTTTCCCAGGCTGGGCTGCGATGTGTCACAGCTGATAAGAGGTGTCTCAGGCCTATATGGTCAAAAGGGCTTCCTGAACTGTGATGCTCGCTGTGCCTGGCTCCATCTTCCAGCCCTCCTGGGTGGATCTCTCTCTTATCTTTCAGTGGGAAAGGGGTCTTAGTCCCAACAGAAAAGGAGAGTGGTTTCTGAGGCCACTTATTGTTAGTGGGGCTCCTGACGCATCTCTCTTGCCAGTTCTTGTGGGTTTGCCTGATGCTATCAGAGGGGCTCCCATTGTTTCAGGGGGAGGAGGGAGCTTTCTTAGGCTGGCTTTTGTCGCTGGGTTGCAGGTCTGAACATGCTGGGTTTGGGTGCCTCTCTTTTGGGGAGAGGCACACGACACCCTACCTCTATGTTGTTCCTCCAGTCCTGGCGTTCCAAACAAGTTTGCTTACTATCTTTCAGAGGTCCCTTTGATTGTCTGTTGCTTTGGTTCCAGGATTTATGGTGTCTAGGGGGAAGAATTAGGGAGAAACAGGCCTATGGCTTCTTTTCTAGACCATAAGTCACCATAAGTCTCGATGCAATGAGAAACCATGCTAAGGTTTTAAGCAATGGAATTACAGAATCTTTTTTTTTTTTAATTTTAGAAGATCATTTTAGTTTCTACATGGAAAAGAGATGTTAGGGCTTAAGAGTAGAAATGATGAAATATAAAACTATTACCTACTATACTGAGATATGATGGCTACTTGGACAAAGATATTGCTAGAGAACAGATTACAGATAGATTTTAAAGGAATTATGTAAAGATTTTGTGATAAATTTGCTATAGAATATGAATAAAAGGGACATGCCACAAATGCCTCTCAAAGGTCTGGCTTAATGAACTATGTGGGTGAGGAAAGAAGAAGGGGAATAGATGCAAGAGGTATTGAAAGAGTTGACTTTGAGAAGGGTTTTACATATCCAAATAGAGATGCCACAGAGATGTTTGTAAATATCAGATGAGAGGAATGGACTAGAAATACAATGAGGCAGATATCAGATCATAGGTAATATGGAAACAGCAGGAGTGAACCAGGTCACTTTGGAAAAAATAAAGTAAGTAGAGTTGAGTGCTCAGTTCAGAGCCCTGAGGCAAACCCACTTTTAGTTGTTAGTGGAGGAGGAATGTGCCAAAGAAAATAAGAAGCATCAGCCAGAATGAGATAGGAATAAATCCAAGACATGTTTCCCATCTCTATTATAATTTATTTCAAATTCTCATCATATTAATCACCCTTAAGGATGATAAACAAAGCACAAAGTCACAGAAACACTCCTCACATAATATAATGAAGCTCCCTAATTATTAAATTATATCATTGCCACGTCACATTTAAGAAATTATCTGTAGGAGAAATTCTTGTATGTACATACTCAAAAATGTGGAAGATAATGTCAGAAAATGTTCCCAGATTATATTTAATGATGCAATTATGGATAGTTTTTACTTCTTCCTTTCACTTTTCTAATTTTTTAAAATTTTCTATAACAAACATATTAGAAAAATTGTCTACATTTTATTTATTTTCTATTAGTTAGAGCAGGGGTAAGGAATCTGAGTATTATGGCACCCCATGTTTTTATCAAGCATTCCAGCTGTTTTTTTTTTAAGTTAGATATATACAATTTATTTGCTTCTTTGCTATCTTCAGGCTTTTTCACACAGATTAGCATGTAGTTATTTATAAATATTGTGAGACAATGATGCATAGATTAAAGAATGTGAAAATTGAAATTAAATGATCTATATTTGAATTCTAGCTCTGCCACTTCATAGCTCTGGGATAAAATGGGACTGCTGCACTAGCTGGTTTGGCTCAGTGGATAGAGTGTCATTCTGCGGACTGAAAGGTTCCAGGTTCGATTCCGGTCAAGGGCATGTGCTGGGGTTGTGGGCTCAATTCCCAGTAGGGAGCATGCAGGTGGCAGCCGATCAATGATTCTTTTTCATCATTGATGTTTCTATCTCTCTCTCCCTCTCCCTTCCTCTCTAAAATCAATAAAAAAATAAAATAAAATGGGACTGCTAATATATATCTTGAAGTGTTATCTGAGGATCAAAATGAGATAAAACATATGAATGGCACAGCCCACTTCCTGGCACATGGTAGCTAATTGATATACTAGAGGCCTGGTGCACAAAATTTGTGCATGGGGGTGGGGTTGTCCCTCAGCCCAGCCTGCACCCTTTCCAATCTGGGACCCCTCAGGGGATGTTCAACTGCCTGTACATCGACCGACTGTCAGACATCCCTCTCACAATCGGGGACTGCTGGCTCCCAACTGCTCGCCTGCCTGCCTACCTGATTGCTCCTAACCGCTTCTGCCTGCCAGCCTGATCACCCCATAAACACTCCCCTGCCAGCCCAATCGCCCCCAACTGCCCTCCCCTGCTGGCCCGGTTGCCCCTGACTGCCCTCCCCTGCAGGCCTGGTCACCCCCAACAACTGCCCTCTCACAGCCCAGTTGCCCCCAACTACTCTGCCCTGCTGGCCCAGTTGCCCCCAACTGCCCTCCCCTGCCGGCCTGGTTGCCCCTGACTGCCCTCCCCTGCAGGCCTGGTCACTCCCAACTGCCCTCCCCTGCTGGCCTGATTGCCCATAACTTTGAGGATGGGGCAGTCAATTAGCATATTCCCTCCTTATTGGCTGCGGGCGCCGCCATCTTTGTGATGGTGTGTGAGTAAATTAGCATATTCCCTCTTTATTAGATAGGATGATGGTGGCTAATAGTGTAGGCTGTGTAGATAAGACTGCCTGGGATTGAAATTTACCCTTCATTTACCAAATGGGTCACTTTCTGCAAATTATTTCACCTCTATGTGCTTCATTTTCCTTGCATGATGAGAGTCTTAATAGTACTTACCTCAAGGATTATTATGAAATAATATATGTTCAACACTTAGAATAGTGCCTGGGAATAATACTCAAGTACTCAAAAGATAGCATTTTGCACATTTCTTTTATGATTAAGGATCTTTTATTTCAATGACTAGATTTTAAATTCCCCAGGGGGCAGAAACAAGGTCTTGCTCTTTTTTAAATATACAGTGATTATGTGCTCAAAACGTTTATAGTTTAGAATTATCATTCCAAATATTAATTCTCATGACATAAGGCTAGAGTAGGAGCTCTCATAACAGATCTTTGCTGAACTGTCTACTAGGTTGATTGTCCTCTTCTGACTCAGAAGTACCGATGCCCAGTTGATGCTGATCATTCCTGTACACTACAGGCCATTACTTTTATGCATGTCAGCACGTTTCTGCTCCCAATAGTTGGATTGTTTTCTTACCAAGAGACCTGTGCTTATGTCAAAACCAGTTAATGCCTATTATACTTACCATGGCACATTTATTTAAATTAATTGTTAAACTTTTGAGTACAAAAAGAAAAAGTTGTGTTTCTTATAAAAATTAAGTTGATTGCTTTAGAAAGATTTGATAAAATGAGTTCCTAAAAATTGCTATCAAATTAGGTGTGAGCAGTGCAAAGAAATATATTAAGAAAACCATATATACTCATTGCCTCACAAATATCTTTAGGTTCTCTTTCCTCTTAAGAAATACAAACTAGAAACCAAAGGCAATTAATGATGTATGTAATTTATATGTATGGTTTATGAAGTTACATATCTTCATCAGTGAACACATATTGAAAGAAGAGATCTTAGCCCAATATCTAGAGATTGGTACACACACACACACACACACACACACACACACACACACACACACGGCATATACACACATTCATTTAATGGGAAATGTATATACATGTACATATATATATTTCAAGTTAAAATGAAATATTTAAGATTTATATGAGACCATTTTTAATGATTCCCTTCTTTAATCAACAACTATTCATCCTGAAAGAATAAGAGGTCTTCCAAAGTACTTAGATGGGTTCAGCAGAAATTAAACTGAATATCTACTGATTTTGAATTCTAGCTTAATCATATGCTAACTTTATGCTTTTGAACAAGTTACTTATCCTCCTGAATCTTGGTCCTTCATTTGTAAAAGGTAATTTTTTTAAATTAATGAGAGCTTTTTTATAAATGAAACCACATATGTAAAGCACATGGCAGAGTTCCTAGAAGGGAATGAGTGCTTAATAAATACAGGTGTTTTTTTTTAATACTCAGATGATTACTCAGTCTTAAGCCATGACCTCTTCTAAGCCTTAAACCACATTTGTAATTGCAGACTGCACATATCCAATGACATTGCCTCAAACCACCTTCACCATTTTCTTATACTGAGTCTTAGACTAATTTTCAAGGCACCATTCTCCTATCTCTTAACTCATTCTCACCAAAAAAATTTGGCCACCAAATATGCTTGCTTTTGAATTTTCAAAATTCTCTTCCTTCTCCCTCCTTTTTCTCCATTGATATACCCCCATTACCTCCCTCCCTCCTTCCTCTCTTTCTTCACAATTACTCTACTTTATTTCGTTTAATACGAGCTATTTATTTCCATTATTCAAAAGTGGGTTTACATAAAGTCTCTATTAAATAACATCCCAAATTATTTGTTTCAATACTTTATTACTTATCATTGTACATTCCCATCTCTCTTCTCCCCATTGTATTCATTGCTATTGTTCTGCCTACCAATGCAAACACACACACACACACACACACACACACACACACACACACACTCATGCCTTGCCATTAAATCCAAATTGGGACCGAGCCTTCTTAGTTTTCCATATAAGCTCATCACAGTACCCCTGGAACCACTCTGTAGATTAAACCCTTTCCTCCCACCCACCAGACCCAACTTTTTGCTGTTCTCAAATACACCTGATTTTTTACAATTCTATATTGTCCTTTTATTTCCTCTTGCAGGTAAATTGCTCCATCATTTGGAGCACCCCCTTTTTTTCTGCTCAGGAATTGACCCCATTCCCAATTTTACAGCTCTGAAGATATTTAGGGAATCTGAGAGGCTAAAGCTGTATTTCTGTCACTATCTAGACACACACACACACACACACACACACACACACACACACACTCGCTGTTTTGCACATCTGTAGGCAGAATGTAATTCTAACAGAGTTCTCTTGGGTTGACTTAGTATCTTCTCACTAATTACTCCACATAGGGCCTCAAGTGACAATAACAGCTGGTTATGCAATTAAATCCTTTGGGCTGTGAGTGGATAGCTCAGTTAGGATGACTAGAAGGGCACAGTGTATAATGTACTTATTGGTTTAATAAGATGGAAAGTATTCGGCTGCTCAGTTATGCAATTCATTTTAAATGGAATGGAGAAATCAAATTAACTGCAAGCAGGTATTGGAGGAGCTGACAGCTCCAACATCCTCAGTGTTCCATGAAACCAGAGATTGTCCTTGGAGAATCACAGGTGTTCTTCCACCCCTTCTTTTTCTTAGAGCATTTCAACATAAATGTTCAATATATATTTTTGAGCAGCTAAAAGGATATTTTGGTTTGAGCTCTGCCAACTACAGAATTTGAAAAACAGTAATGTGAACCTCAGTAGTAGAGGCTCAAATATGTAACCTGTGGAAACAGTGCACTGATCAGTATTCTAACTCGCTGCATACCTTGCCACAGAAAGAGCAGAAATATATGGACATGGTATTTCCGTCTCATTTAGACTCATTGGGATAATTTTGATTCATGTTTCACAGAAAAATAGACTGTTCCTGTTTTCCAACATTACTTTGATAAAGGCTCGTGTGGTAGATTTACTTTTCAGTGCTCATAAGAGAAGGAGAGAATAAAGAACAAATTTAACTTCCTTTGGAAATATTCCTTATTTTACCATTTGAGTGATTTAGAATGTTTTCTTAAAGGCTTCCACACATGGCCCAAAGAGAGAAGGCACAAGTTAATAGTATAAATTTATAATAGCAATTTAAATATTCAAAGCTCCTTGAAAACACCAACAACAAATTATTATTATATAGAGATAGCACCATTTCTTAATTTATTTGGTGTATAATTTAAGTGAACAAGTAAGTGGAAATGAGAGAATAACAATTACAGAAAAATTAAACCACTTGGCACATTCATTTTAATTGTTGAAACATTTCATGTTGATATAAATTTACTGAACTGTATAAAATTTAATGGCTTATTAAATCTTTCGTACACATGACTGTTTCCTCATGCATTTGTAGCTGTGCTGTGCAAAACAGAGGGACTTTGTATCTGTTTATTGCTGCTCTCTCTCTGTCTCTCAATATGAGCTGCTTGTGGGCCAGGGTCCTGTGTCTCATTTTTCTAATCTTATCACCTACCAGGATCTAGCTATTGGAATCTGTACTTTTAATGAAGGAATTATTTTTTTAAGCACATAGATAATATCTAGTATTTGCCATGCACTATTTTAAGCACTCTCTCAATTAAAATATTAGCTAACTAGAGGCCTGGTGCACGAAATTCATGTACTCGGTGTGGGGGCAGAGGGGGTCCCTCAGCCCAGCCTGCGCCCTCTCACAGTCAGCAGTCCGGGAGCCTTTGGGGGATGTCTGACTGATGGCTCCCCAGAGGGGGAGTGGGCCTAAGCCATCAGTTGGACATCCTTAGTGGGAGCCTTTGGGGGATGTCTGACTGATGGAGTGGGCCTAAGCCATCAGTTGGACATCCTTAGCGATGCTGCAGAGGCAGGAGAGACTGCTGCCACCACCGCTGCACTCGCCAGACGTGAGCCTGGCTTCTGGCTGAGCAGTGCTCCCACCTGTGGAAACACACTGACCACCAGGGGGCAGCTCCTGCGTTAAGCGGGATCGGGCGAAACCGGCTCTCCTACATCCCCTGAGGGGTCCCGGATTGCAAGAGGGTGCAGGCCAGGTTGAGGGGCCCCACTGGTGCATGACTGGGACAGGGAAGGGACACAGGAGGTTGGCCAGCCGGGGAAGGAGCGTGGGAGGGCTCCAGGGCATGTCCGGCCCATCTCACTCAGTCCTGATCAGCTTCAGCAGCAAGCTAACCTACCAGTCAGAGTGTCTACCCCTAGTGGTCAGTAAACATCATAGCGACTGGTCAACCGGTTGACTGTCTGCCCCCTGGTTGTCAGTACATGTCATAGGGAGCAATTGAGTGGCCTTAGCATATCATTAGCATATTACACTTTGATTGGTTGAATGGACAACTGGACGATCAGACACTTAGCATATTAGGCTTTTATTTTATAGGATTTTATTCCATAACAACTCTATTACTTGTCAATTTTTGTGTAACAAATCATCCCCAAACTTAGCAGCTTAAAGCAACAACAGGTATTGATTGTCTCACACAGTTTCTGAGGGTCAGGAATTTGGGAACAACTTAGGGTAGTTTCGTGGTTCCAGGGTCTCTCATGAGGTTATAGTCATGGTGGTTGTAGCTACAGCCATCTGAAGGTCTGACCAGGACTAGAAGAACAACTTCCAACGTGATTCACTCACCGGCCTGACAAGTTAGTGCTGGTTGTTGGTAGGAGGCCTCAGTTCTTACCAGGCCAATGGTTAAGTCCCAGTTGTTGTTTCCTGTGCTTCTGACTGACTGGCTATAAGTTGGAGGCTCCCACCACCCCTTCTCAAGTTCCATTAATTTGCTAGAGTGGCTCATGGAATTCAGGATAACAGCCATGGAAAAGTTAAATAATTTGGGTTATGCTGAAGCTTAAATGAGAATACCCAAATGATGTAGAACGTTACCTGGCACATATCAAGCATTCAATAGATATTAACTAATATTTTTTCCCTGTAAACCACATCACTAAGTTATTATAAAAAGATACAAGTCAGGAACAGTCAGAGGAGATGCATAGGGTAAGAGATGTAGGAAGGGGCCTGGAGCTTTCAGGCCTCTCCAGGCACACCCTCCCAGCACCTCCACAGATTCACCCAACCTGAAACTCTCTGAACTCTATCCTGTGAGATTTTTACGGAGGCTTCATTACGGAGGCATGTTTGATTAAATCATCAATGATTGGTGATTGAGTCAATGACCGATGAGGGGGTGGTGCCTGAAAGTTCCAACCCTCGAATTATGGTTGGTTCCCTGGCAAGTAGCTCCCATCATTAGGGACTCTCTAAAAGTCACTGCATTAACATAAACTCAGGTGTGGTCGAAAGGGGTTTGCTATGAATAACAAGACACCTGTCACCTTTATCACTCTGAAGCTATTTTAGGAACTGAGACCCAAACCCAAATATTATAAAAAGGTGCCATTATTGCTCTAATTACTTAGTAAGTTCCAAAAGTTTTGAGAGCCACAGGCGAAGAACAGTTTTAAAGAGCAAATATATATTTCATATAAAGTACAATATCACAAGTGATCATTGTAGGCCATCTTGAAGGCTGGCTTCCACAATGAAGTATATGAAATAGGAATTTTTTTTAACTTATTTCCCATATTTTATAGTTGGGAGAAATGAGCCATGGAAAGCTTATATAATTTGGGTTATGCTGAAGCTTAAATGAGAATACACACATGCTGTAGAACATTACCTGGCACATACCAAGCATTCAATAGATATTAATGAATAATTTTTCCTGTAAACCAAAATAATTGCCTTTGGCAGTTGTTTTCACATTTTAATGGGTCAAATTTTGGGTTCAGTTTTATGGAAAAACATTTTGTGGCTATTGAGAGGGAAAGCTGGCAACTGGTGTACATTGGTTTTCCATTGCTGCTGGAATGAATTACCGCAAACTTAGTTGCTTAGTACAAACACTAATTTATTATATTTCAGTTCTGTAGGTCAGAAGTTTTATGCAGATCTTACTGGACTTGAGTTGGCAAGTCTGCATTCATTCTGGAGGCTCTAGGGCAGTGATGGCGAACCTATGACACGCATGTCAGAGGTGACACGCGAACTCATTTTTTTGGTTGATTTTTCTTTGTTAAATGGCATTTAAATATATAAAATAAATATCAAAAATATAAGTCTGTTTTACTATGGTTGCAAATATCAAAAAATTTCTATATGTGACACGGCACCAGAGTTAAGTTAGGGTTTTTCAAAATGCTGACACACCGAGCTCAAAAGGTTCGCCATCACTGCTCTAGGGGAATCCATTTTCTTTCCTTTTCCAGGTTCTGGAAGTTGCCTGAATTCCTTGGCCTGTGGCCACCTTCCTTCATTGTCAAAGCCAGCAGAATAGCACCTTCCAATCTCTCTCACATCTTTCTAGCCTCTCCTTCCATGGTTGCATCCCCTCCTCTGCCTTTCCTGATCTTTGTGTCTCCCTCTTGTAAGGAAGGACCCTGTGATTACATTGGATGCACCAGCGTCCAGTCCACTCTCCCCATCTCAGTGGTCTTAATCACATCTCCAAAGTCACTTCTGTCATGTAAGGTAACAGTCACAGGATCCAAGGATTAGGATGTGGGTGTATTTGGGAGGCAATTATTCAGTCTACCACATGGTAAGTTTATTATTTGAATCAAAACTTGTGTTATTACTACTTAACTCTCTTGGGCAATGAGGGAAAATTGAGTCCATCTGCCCACCCCCTCTCTCTGGGGTGCTTTTAAAGTTTATTCTCTCCATTTCCTGAAAATGGTATAAGCCTGCAAAGAATTGTGAGAAGCAAGCCTGTAGCAGAACCACATTGGACCATGTATCATAGCCCGAGTCCTTGCACAAACTCTGCCTCTTTCTGTCTGTGAGGCCCTGGGCAAATCATTTAGCATTAAAAAAACAAAGCTAAATTATCTTGTGACCAAAAGTACTTGTCTTGCCTACCTCACAGGATTGCTGGGTTCATCAATTGAGTAATAGGAAAGGACGTGCTTTGTAAGATATAAAAAACCAAATAAATATAAGGACCCTTGGTTATCACTGCATGGTATTTGAGGGGTTTGCCGTAGTGTAGTGTGGGGAAGGAAGACATATTTCTCTACCATTCTAGTTTCTTCTGGCTAGTCTAATAATGAAATCAACATGAAACAGATTAACAAGAGAAAAGAACCAAATTTAATTATAAACATACATACTGTCACATACACGAGACAGTCAGAGACTCCACATACATGAGAAGTTCAGAGGCAGAAAGGGAAAATGAGGTATACTAGTATATGACATTCTGAGCTAAGGGGGAGGTAGGGTTCCTTGAGGCTTCAGAGGGGAGGAGGTCATTCACAGGATGATAATAAGAGCAGATGTTCAATAATTAGAATGTTTAGTGATTCTATGCCCTGTAGATTGGTCATAAAACGTTACTTCTGGCCAAGTCCCTAATGTTACCTTGTTAAGAGGGGTAAAAGTTCTTCTTGAGCCCACAGGGTCTCGACCGCCTTCAACTCAAAACTATCCACATGCAGAAGTAACACGTCCTGGGGAGGCCTCCTCTGAACCCCTTCAGTACAACAGCTGGGAGAGAGCAGGTCATGGGGCCAATGCAGTCTTTTAAAAAGAGCCCTCTTCACAGTCCCCCTCTCTTGCCCGGGTCCCACACCCGCCTTACTGCCAGTGTCGTCCCAAGCCACTCATAGATGAAGCCAGCACTGCTGTGAACACGGGCCAGGGCAAGTCCAGACATTCGAGGGACTCCGTGAGTGGACAGGACTGTGAGGGGAGTATATTTTATTCCAGGCCTTTAGCAGTTAGATGGAACACTGGAGAGAGAGGCAGATTTTCCAACAAAAAAGGTATTTATATCCCCTAGGACCGCCCATGCTCTAATAAAAACAAAGGCAGGCTTTAACTTGTGAGCTTGGATTTAAATAGCATGGTAATCAAGTAAAAATGTTATTAAATGGCTTTTATGTGTCAATCAGAGAGGGACTTAAATGTTGAATATTTCTCTGAATTTGTTTTTTATTCGCTTGTGTGTATGTCGTGAAAGTAGACATTTTTGGGCCAATGGAGATGTGTTAGATAACTGGATGGTCACAAACATGGAGGGGGAAAGCCTTGATCGTGATGTATACTGTTGGTGCCTTTCCTTCTTTCATAAAAAGGTCTTTGGGCTGCTTGTGTGTGCCTGTGCCAGGGCCCTCAGAGAACAACAGGACTGTCATTTAGTAATCCTCTCAGAGCCCACAGATACAAATAAAAACAGCCTGGGCCCACCCCCATTTCCTTCCCTAAGCAGTAATTTATACATTAAAGGCCAGGAACCCTGTCATCTGAAATAATGAGGTAATAAGGAGTTAGAGAATGGTCAAGAAATCAAAGCGCTGAAGACAGGGAGGACACCCAAGAGGTCCTAAAGTTAGCCTCTCTCTTGCTACTTGGAGACTCAGAGCTTTAAAAGGTACTTTTTACCCCTTTTCAGCCAGGGACTAATTTAAAAAAAAACACCACATTATTGATTTGTGTCAACAATCAGTCCATTTTCTATCAGTGCTGATTTTATTACCCATGATCCATCCTGCTCCAAGGGACTGTGGGGTTGGAGCTTAGGGGCTCCGCCCCAGCAGTGTGCCTGTCCTCCAGACCACCAGCCACACACCACACGGGGACATCAGTCACTCCATGGGAGGTGGCTACAGATGACTGCAGCCTCTACCCAATCAGTATCTTTTAACAAAAGACTCAAACAATTTTGAATTTCTAGGAAACAACCTGGATTTTTGCCTTATTCTCCTTGAAGTATAGATTTCACAAAACAAAACTCTTTTAAAGAAGAGAATTATTGCCAGCCCTGAGAGAGAGTCAGAGAGACTCCTGCTCTTCTGTTCATTTGTCCCTCTAGACAAAGGCGAGCAAGGGAAGACCCACTCTTCCTAATCCCGAGCAGTCATATAAAGATGTGGGGGGGAAATACTGTTCTTTTCAAAGCCCGCCTTTCATACTGAACATTAACCTCAATTTTTCAGGGAGCAGAAAAATCTTGATGAGAATGATCCTGACCCTTTGACTTCCCCCCTCCTTTTTTCTGCCTAACTTCCAGACAGTTTGGTACTCATTAACATTTCTCTTTCATACAGAACAGAGAAAATAAGAAATTTGACTAGAAACAGACAATTCTACTGTCTTCAAGAGGGTTGATGTATATACCAAAATAAGATGTTCATTTAATCTCTATCCCTCACACATTATGGTTTGCATAAAGATTTTACAAAACCTCAAATCAGTTTTCTTTGATTCAGCACTCTGCATATAATTAACTGGTTTGCCTTATTTGCAGGAATTCTAATGTACCTGCTAAGTAATCCATCTCTAATTGTGGCATTCAAAAACTCTGAAGCTTGAGATGCAAACTTCAATTTTTAGGATTAAAAGCCCAGCTTTCTTTGCTAGAAGAAGAAACCTTTTTAGTGGCTGAAATGATTGACCTGTCAGTCATGTCTCAGAATAGTGAATGTGTTAGGTAAGGGATGATCCCTTTGGGTCTGCAGGATAAATGACCTCATTATGGATGTGCTACGATGGAGATATCCTGAAATATAAATAAGGTTGCGGGGAGGGTGGCGCAGAGGAATTGGAGTGCTGTGCAGAGCTGGGACCTTCGGAGCACATCTTCCTGGGAGGTTGTAGACCAGGACTCAGACAAGCACTGAGGTGTGTGGCTCTAGTGTGGGGGCCATTCTTATCCCCCCATCCTGGTGAGCTCAGCCTGCACTATTCCCCACTTGGAGATACTCATTTGATCTTCCCCTCTGCTGTTAAGAGGCATTTTCCTGCAGAGTTTGCTTCTGCAAAGGGGCCAGCTGAACCCTGTGGTGAACTCCCTCTGGGGGAGCTAGAGTTGGAGACTCAGGCAGGGACTGAGTAGTATGACTCTGAAGTAGGGGTCACTTTCCGCCCATTGAGTGCTTGACTGTGTTGCCCCCAAGCAGGAGACACACTAGCCTTGTCCTCCCGACCCTGGTCATCCTGCCTATCAAGCTCTGCCTTGTAAAAGGTTCTGTGAGTTGTGGCCAGCCTAGGCCCACTTTATGGTCTTTCTACTGAAGGCTCTTGAGGAAGACCAGGCAACCTCAGGGGGTAGCTGGGCAGCCTAAAGGTGGAGGTGGACCTGAGAGTGCCTTGGACCTTTTACTAATCTGCTCCCTGATTCAGAGCTAGAGGAAGCCAACCACTGTACACAGCTTGACCCCTCCCATGCACATCCAGGCCCAGTAGAGGCAGCCACAAACAGTGAATTGTGTGGTAGCTCCAGACAGGTAGCCCAAGGTCAGTTGCACACAATGTCTGATTTTGATTTGCACCAGAACCATGCCCACGTGGACTCAGAACTAACACAACTAGTGATGGGCTTCAAACAACACAAGAGCTCAACCCAACTAACCACACAAGCAGCACACCTGAAAGGAGATCCCAGCAGGCACCAGACCCTGCTGAGGGGCAGCCCCCTTACAGCGACTCACACAATGTGACTGAGGTCTATCCTTATATTAATCCAACCTGAGGGTTAGCAGCATCCACGAATGTGCCAAGAGCATTCAAGATTCAACTACAACAGGAGGGCACACACGACTCACACAAGAGACATTCCTAGAGCACCTAGCCCAGATGACCTAGAAGATTGCACACCGAGCCCCACAAGACACCTACCACATAAAACTACCACATTTTTTGAGAGTCAGCATATCTACCTCATACACAAAGACAAACACAAAAAAGCAGACAAAATAGGGAGACAGAAACATGCCTGAAATAAGAGAACAAGAGAAATCCCCAGGAAAAGAATTAAATGAAATTGAAGCAACCAAGATACCAGATACAGAGTTCAAAAAAATGGTTATAAGGATGCTCAAGGATGTTAGCAGAAGAATGGATGATCTAAGTGAGAACTTAAAGAAATAGTAAGCATGAAAAAGGACACAGAAGCCCTAAAAAAGAACCAGTCAGCAATGAAGAATACAATATCTGAAATGATGAATACTCTAGAAGGAATCAACCAGGTTAGATGAAACAGAGGATTGAATCACTGATATAGAGGACAAGATAATAGAAAACACCCAAGTACAGCAGCAAAAAGAAAAGAAAATGCTAACAATGAGGAAAGTCTAAGGGACCTCTGGGAAAACATCAAGCATAAGAATATACATATCATAGGGGTACCAGGAGAAGAGAGAGAGAGCAAGGGATCAAAAAACCTGTTTGAAGAAATAATGCTTGAAAACTTCCCTAACCTGGTGAAGGAAAAAAAAAAAACCCCACACAAGTCCAGGTAGCACTAAGAGTCCCAAACAAGATGAAACCAAAGAGGCCCACACCAAGACACATCATAATTAAAATGGCAAAGGTTAAAGATAAAGAATCTTAAGAGTAGCAAGAGAAAGACAATAAGTTATGTACAAGGGTGCTCCCATAAGTCTTAGGTGATTTCTTAGTAGAAGCAGTTCAGGCCGGAATAGCATGGCACAAAATAGTCAAAGTGATGAAAAGAAAGGACATACAAACTACTCTACATAGCAAGGCTATCATGTAAAATTGAGGGAGAAATAAAGAGTTTCCTAGACAAAAAAGTAAAGAAGTTGATTACCAATAAACCAGTATTATAAGAAATTATAAAGGGTCTTCTTTATGAAGAAGAAAGAAAAGAGGAAGAGAGAGAGAGAGAAAGAGAGAGAGAGAGAGAGAGAGAGAGAGAGAGAGAGAAAGAAATAGGGGAACATAGGTATAAAAATTAAATGGCAACAAATGAGTTCCTTTCAATAATTACTTTAAATGTAAATGGAATCAATGCACTAATAAAAAGATATAGGGTAGCAATATTTTTTTCAGATACATTTCCTCTGGCAAGGGAAATAAAAGAAAAAAAATAAAATGGTACTACATCAAACTGAAGTTTTTGCACAGCAAAGAAACCCATCAACAAAATGAAAAGACAACCCACTGAATGGGAGAACATATTTGCCATGGATACATCTGATAAGGGGTTAATATCCAAAATCTATAAGGAACTCAAATAACTCAACACCAAAAAAATCCAATTAAAAAATGGGCAAAGGACCTGAACAGACACTTTTCCAAAGAGGGCATACAGATGGCCAATAGACATATGAAAAGATACTCAACGTCACTAATCATCAGAAAAATTCAAATTAAAACCACAATGATATATCACTTTACACCTTTCAGAATGGCTGTCATCAATAAATTCACAATGACAAGTGTTGGTGAGGATGTGGAGAAAGGGAATCCTGTATACCGTTGGTGGGAATGAAGATTGGTACAGCCACTGTGGAAAAACAGTATGGAGTTTCCTCAAAAAATTAAAAGTGGAACTGCCTCATCACTCAGTGATTTCACTTCTGGGAATATATCCAAAGAATCCTGAAACACCAATTTGAAAGAATATATCACCCCTATGTTTATGCAGAGCTATTTACAATAGCCAAGATTTGGAAGCAGCCCAAGTGCCCATTAGTAGATGAGTGGATAAAAAAGCTGTGGTACATCTACACAATGGAATACTACTCAGCTGTAAAAAGGAAACAATACCTTTTGTGACAGCATGAATGGACGTAGAGGGTATTATGCTAAGTGAAATAAGCCAGTCAGAGGAAGACAAATCCCATGTGATTTTACTTATGTGTAGAATCTAATGAACAAAATAAACCAATGCAATAGAAACAGACTCATAACAGCTGTCAGAGGGGAGGATTGGGGCCTGGGGAAAATTGGTGAAGGAATTAAGAAAAAAACTGATAGACACAGACAACAGTATGGTGACTGCTAGAGGGAAAGGGGGCAGGGGCAGGTAGAGAGGGTAAATGGGGGATAATGGTGACAGAAGGAGACTAGACTTTGGATGGTGAACACACAATACAATATACAGATGATGTGTTATAGAAAAAGAATCTATATAATTGAAACCTATATAAACACTTGACACCTATATAATTTTATTAATCAACGTAACCCCAAGAAATTCAATTTAAAAAAGTCTGGGGACGTTTAAAGTAAAACCAGAATTAACTAGCAGTATGGCAGGCTACCTACTGTACTAATTGGCTGGGTTACTTTCATTTTTGTGCTTTACAATTTCCCAGAGTCAGTTTTAAGTTTTAAAATCAAAGTATGTGAAGGACTTGCCTAAAATAAAGCAACTAGGAAGTATGTATGCATGTATGCACTCACACATATAAGAGGAGTCAGGGCCGTTAAAGGATTAGGGTTGGGCATGGCCAGAGAAGGAAGAGGAGTTATTAATGTGGGCACTGAGCCTGTTTGAGTCCCAAAGCAGGTCTTTGAGAAAACCCAGCTCAAGGTCAGAAAATGAGAGATAGTAGCTAAGGTCTGGGGTAAAGAGGAGATACATTTTCATGATTATGGAGTACAGCATGCCACATGCATTTAACTTACAATATTATGTATCCTTGCCAAGAATTCAAATTGTTACCTGGAAATTTGACACTATATTTGACAAGGTGAGTTGGATGTGCTTGTTAACATTCCATTATGTAGAATAGCAAAGTGAAATGAACTTTCATCTCAGAGTCGGCTCAGAAGAAGTTAGGAGCATCTGCTTGATTACCATGCACCTGTCTCTCAAAGACTGGGTGATCCTGGGAAGAGTATAAAGCAATATTTTCTTGATAATGTTTGGGAGTGTGGTATCTTCCTCATGGGTTTATCTCGAGGATTAAATTATGAGATGGACAGAATTCATTTTCTGAACAAAAAATGAATTTATTCTCCGTTTCCTCCATTCAACAAATATTTACCCTGCCCTTACTAGTCCCAGCAAAGCACCAAGTACTAGGGTTATTGACAGCAATTAGTGTAAATTTGCCACTGCCCTCAAGGAATGCCTAAATTAAATAAATGTATAGATTCTAGACAATTGCTTGGCAAATAAGAGGCTCAACAAATACCATTTCTTTACTTTCTCAGTTAAAAAAATATAGAGTGTGTCTCTTACATCAAGCTTTTTAAAATTGCAAAACTGTAAATTTGCCTTAATGTGTGAAAATGAAATGTATTCTTTTATTCAGCCACTAAATAATTATTGAATGCCTGTGAAGTGAATATCACATTATTACTAGCACCTATGTGAAATACAGTAGTATACTTTGTTTAAAATTCACAGTGTCTACACGTACCTGGCACAATTGAGTGATTCAGGGGATAAAAAGCTATTTGGCCTTAAAATAATCCCTTCTGGTATTGTACAGAATTTTGTGGAGGTGTCAAGAGTTTTGTGTTTTGACTTCACAAGAGCACTCATGATCTGTTCCTTGTCTTATCTTTGTTGTCAGTGCTCCCTCCCTAGTTCTGAGTCACCGTCTGATGATGGACTAGTTGGCTGGATCTTTGGGCTGGAAGAGGCTTCCTGGTGAGAGGCCTTAAAATGTTCTTCAGACCAGGTGAGCACTTGCCAATCAATGAGACTTCTAAAGAAAATACCCAGAGGCAAATCCTGACTCCAAGGTAACTCATTGCATTCCCTTATAAATACTTCTCTAATGTGCATCTTTCTGGTTTGAGGAGAAACCGGGCAATGTGACTTGGATTGCTTTTATATGCCTAGTACCTGTGTATCCAAACAAAGAGTTTGTCCACCCGATGCTAGCAGAGTCAAGCCTGAACACCAAGAATTGCAGCGAAGAAATTAGATTGGTTTTATTGGTAGCGATACACAAAGAGAACGGGAATGCAAGTGCTTAAAAGCTTGAACTCCCTGTCCAATTACTGGCAATGAGTGTTAGAGGGTGAAGTTGGGCATAGGAATCTTCAATCCATGATCAGCTCACGGGTATCTTGTGATTGGTTGGAGCTGGAGTTACAAAGGTATTTTAGGAGTTATGATCATCAGTCCCCCCAGCTAGACTGGAGATTTAGGTGATGGCAGTCAGTGAGAGTAACTGGTGGAGTTTTTGTAAAAACAACTCAAGGTATGTGTCAAAGTGTTATCTGTGATTCCACAGGCAGAACTAGTGCCCCAAGACCCTGATTTATGTCTGAGAAAGTTGACTCAGGTAAATGTAAAGAAAAGGGTCTGGTTTCTTGCAAGGAAGAAACTTGGGGTTTGGGGAGTGCTATGCTGAGAAGGGATTCTGGCTTGGTTTCACCTGGCACTATGCTGGGGTCAGTAGTGTTACATGGAGTTGGGGTTCGCAGATTCTCCTTGTGGGTTCTTGCCCTACAAAGTTTGAAGAATAAACTCTTGGACTAAAAGGCTTCTTTAGTAAAAATGTGGAAGTTTATTGGAAGCATATACAAACTCCCCCTGGGGAGAGGTCCCCAAATGGGAAAAGCCTGCTCTCTCGCTCTCTAACGGGGAAAAAATCTAAATCTATTCTGAGTTTCTTTTAAAAAAATATATATTTTATTGATTTCAGAGAGGAAGGGAGAGGGAGAGAGAGATAGAAACATTACTGATGAGAGAATCATTGATTGGCTGCCTCCTGCACACCCCCTACTGGAGGTGGAGCCCGCAACCCGGGCATGTGCCCTTGACTGGAATTGAACCTGGGACCCTTCAGTCTGCAGGCTGACACTCTATCCACTGAGCCAAACCAGATAGGGCTGTCCTGAGTTTCTTATCTCTGGTTTATGTATGCTGGTAGCTCTTTGTCTGAACATGACCCTTTTTAATTGGACCCTTCCGTAATTTAGGCCCCCTGTGCTTTCCTCATAGGCCAGTCTCCTGCATAGTATCAATTTCAAAAGTCAAAACCCACATGGTGCCCCCCTCTTTTTCTCCCCCTTAACTTGCAACATTACTCTATCCTCTGTGAATGTATGCCTTCCTCTTGTAACATTCCTCTATCCTCTGTGAATGTATGTTCCCTCTCCCCTGTATCTTGTGACATTTCTCTATCCTCTGTAAAAGTATGCCTTCCTCTTGTAACATTCCTCTATCCTCCGTGAAAGTAAGACAAGCATTCCTCCCTGCACCCCTTATTCCTGAAACTGATTTATGTCTGTCTCTAAAATTCCTTTCAGTAGGGACATGGTTAATATTTGTTGAATGGAGGAAAAGAAGAATAAATGAATTCTGCCTATCTTAAAATACATGCGGTTCTGACAACCACAAAAAATAAAAGGAATGGAGGACATTTGTCCTCTCTTGTGCAGCCCACACTGGCTTCCCTAGGCCAGTGGTCGGCAAACTGTGGCTTGGCAAACCGTGGCTCGTGAGCCACATGCGGCTCTTTGACCCCTTGAGTGTGGCTCTTCCACAAAATACCGACTTCTGCGCATGGGCCACGAAGTTTCAATCGCACTGTATGTGCGCGCCCGCACGTGGTATTTTGTGGAAGAGCCACACTCAAGAGGCCAAAGAACCGCATGTGGCTCATGAGCTGTGGTTTGCCGACCACGGCTAGGCTATCAAGCTCTTTTGATGACTGATTTTGCCTTGCTGTATTATGATGATCCTTTTTCTTGGAGCAAGTTACACAACATACAGGTTGCAATGTAGCTGAATTAAATTGAAATTCTGTTCTCTTTAAGTTTGGGAAATACAGGGTTAAACCATGTTAAAGTGGTTGCTTTTAACTAGGATTTTTCAGGGGCATTACTGCTGACTGTGCATGGTGAATCTCTAAGGATGTACAGCATCTTGAAATTTATTTGACTTTTGGTTCTTTTCTTTTTTGGAGTATTTTGTGCAACTTGAGGTCTGTAACACACCCTTTGTTAAGCTCTGTATTTGGCTGTCATAAGGAAGAAACATAATTCTCCCAACAGTAATAAGAGATCATTGAATTCAGTTTTACTTTTTGCTAAGTTCCTGCTAAGGAGAACTCAAATGTCTACTAATATCTTCAAAGAAAGAAAATCTAATCAAATGTTATCTGTGGTAAATGGTAGGAAATGAGCTCCCAAGTGTTAAGAATAGCCAGACAGCCTCCCAACAGCCTCCTCCCCACATGGCCGACCTCCCGGCCAATCTGAAGCTGCCAACCAAATGCCTGGGGAGATTCCCATGGAAGCAGATGGTGCTGCCTGGAGACAGTTGTCCACAGCTTGGCATCTGGGCTTGTGAGTGCTGCCCAGCTGAGGACTGTTCAGGCAGAATGCTGGGTGATAGGCTTCCTGCTGAAATCCATTAGCACTCCAGCACAGCCCATTCTTCTTTTCCTTAAAAAGGGATTTGTACTTTCTGAAATCATGTGAGAAATATCTGCCCATGAAGATGTGCAAGGAAAGTGTCGCCTTTAAAAGAACAAACTTAAGGATAGAAAAGCATTAATAAAGATGGGGGTCACCGATTTAGTGAAAGCTGATACTACAACCTAGCTCCTAGGTAGCACATGGGGAAGAGGGTTCTCTGTGTTGCTTCCCTACAGTAATTATCTTCTTAGTGACAAGGACTGTGTACTTGACCGAGTTTTAGTGAGGCTCCTCGAAGCCTTCTTCTTGAGTGGACCTTGACTTTGGGCTTCTGTCTGTCCTTGCCAAGCCAAGTTTCAGCAGGTATAAGAATAGTTTTTTTAAAATTTATCATTAGACATGCTTTTTCCCTATTGCAGCAGTCCTGAATAAAGTCTTCATTACCATTTTAACAGGTATAAGAATAGTTTTTAAACTTTATCATTAGACATGCTTTTTTTTTTTTCCACTATGAAGCTCTCTGCTTGGGATCCTTTGTGCTTAGTTAGAATTAGCAAAGGTGAAAAAGTGAATGATTTAAAACTAGCATTTAGAGATGCTAGCTGTCTCTTTGGCTGGTTCATAAACAGCTAGAACTTCAGTATAATGAGAGCTAAGAGAGAGGATCACCAGGTGAGAAAAGGGACAGCTCCTGAATTATGCCCACAGCAAGAAGAAATATTTATATCCTTCTGAATAGAAAGGCCAAGAATGTCAATAAATACATAATATTATAAATATGGCCTATCATTTCCATAATTTTATTTGCCTAATGATTATTTTTTCAAAATTAAGCTCAATATTAAAGTAAAATTTAAAACTATAGAAAAATTGATAAATATTTATGCAAAAATTCTTTCCTATGCCTCATCCACTCAGACATTGAATTTTTATGGAGTTCTTCTAGCTATACCTAAAGAGATCAGATATCCTCGTTTGTCTAGAGCACTGTTCAAACTAAGTGTTCTAGTTGGAAGAGTTGTCCCAGAACACAGCTGTCTGAGAGCACAGTATGTCTTAGCATATGTCCTAGACAGGAATCTCAGTTCGATTGTGAATTATATGACTCCTCTAACCCAGTGGTTCTCAACCTTGGCTGCACATTAGAATCACCTGGGAATCTTTTTAAAATCCTGATTTCTGGGCCTCATCCTCCAGAAATTGTTTCTTTGTTACTAATGTTGTGGCCCCACCCCATAACAAAGAAACAGAATTTCCGGAGGATGAGGCCCAGAAATCAGGATTTTAAAAAGATTCCCAGGTGATTCTAATGCGCAGCCAAGGTTGAGAACCACTGCTCCAACCCTACCTGATGTTGGGTACAACTAAATGTTGTAGTGCATACACCTGTGTGAACCCCCACTCCTTGTCATTGACTATATCAGATGCTTCTCACGACCCAGTTCTGTTCTCTTGGTTTCAACTGTTTTCAGAGCCTCTGGCCACTTGGTTATCCAGATGAATGTAAAGCCAAATATGTGTGGCTCTCTCCAGCCACATGTGAAGCAATTGATTTCTCTTGGTGCAACCCAATGGTGCCTTTCATGCCTGCACCACCCACCTCTTCCCTCCTGCCCTGAGTTTTCCCTGTTGCAGTTGTGGAATGGGAATTTGCAAAGGGCCCCATACATAGGCCATGTGGAATGTGGGATGTTTATACCTATGTGCCCAATATTGACCAATGCGGGGACAAAAGAAAGCAAATAAATTCTGCTCCGTTTTTTTTTCCTCCTGAGACCCAGTAGTTTATAAACTTCTTGGCAGATAATTTCAGGAGATGGAGCAACCAATTGCACACGATATCTAGTGGTGCCCAGCTTGATAATACACTGCTTTTTACTCTCCCTCTTCCTGCCTCATTCTGCTTTTCCTTCACTCTTGTTTTCCTGGGTTTGAAAATTCTAAGAAAATAGCAACATATAAGATTTTTCTTTGGGCTCAGGTTTCTGAGGAACCCATGCTAATAAATATACTCATAAATCTTTCAGCTCCATACCTCCCTTTTTCTTCCCAAGATTCTGGGGCTGGGACTCTGCAAATTACATTTCCCAGACTCCTTTGCCAGTTTGTGTACAGGTTCTTCCAATAGGAAGCCTGGAGGGCAATTGGAAGTTGAAAGAAAAGAAGTATGGAGAAGGGATCTCTTTCCCCCTGTTTTTGACAGCGTGGCCACAGCAGTGGAAGTTACTCCAACAGGGTTGAAGACCCCAGGCTCCAGCTTCTCTTGTCATTCCCCAAACCAGCCTCAGGGAAGTAGAGGCAGCAGAAGCAGCTGGAGGACAGCCCCTTCAGAGCACCTCCTCCAAGCTCGTAGGTCCAGGCTCCAGTAATTGCTCCTCTTTACCTAAGTGCAGCCCTTAGGGAGGTATTTCCTCCAGTTTTTATCTCAGTTTTGTTTCCGAGGATTTGTGTGAGGATTAAATGAGTCAATACACAAACATCTGATTCTCATTATTTGCAGGAGATTCTATAAAATCCTGGGAACATTAAATTAGTGAATACTGAACCATTACCCCTAGAGGAAATATGTACACACACACATACACACATACATACTCTTCTCACATCATAATAATAAAAGACCAGAGGCCTCATGACCAAAACGACCAAATGACCGGTCACCAGGAGGTGCATGGAGCCCCTCTCGGTCTGTGGGCCCCCGCAGGCTCCCATCCCTGGATGGCCAAGGGGGAACCAAGGGGAACTGGGCTGGGTGGCAGTGGAGCAGGACTGGGGACTGGTGAGCAGGGGCAAGGCAGACCTCCTGGTTCGGGAGGCACTCACCACTGTGAGGCTCTGGAGCGGAGACTTCACTAAGAACTTCAGTGCCTGCATCGACCCTCAGCCTTCACTGCTGGGAGGTGGACGGAGAGCATCAGCTTTAAAGCACAGACACCCTCCTCGGAAAAACCACCACTTCCCTAGTCCACAGCTGCTTCCGTGTCTGCAAGAAATGGCGCATGCTCCTTCTTGTGGGATGGGTGGGGCCAGAGCCTGAGTTGAGCTGTTCCCAGTTCCTGATAGGGGAGAGGCCAAGCCAGGTGGCTGGGCCAGTGCAGGGATGGAGGGAGGGAGGGCCGGGCAGGAGCAAGGGGCAGCCCTGGTTCCCTGCACCTCCTCCCACAGGCATAGCCTTTCCTGGTGTTAATGATAAAAGGAGTTGTGTTTTTCTAACTCTGTCCGGGTAAAGGAAACAAGTGTCTGTTGACTTCCTATCTTACTCTCCGAGATGCCATTTACCCCCTCTGGGTGCATCATATCCAACGTCCAAAGGATCAGAGGAGCAGTTCAACCTTCGTTCCATAGTTGAGGAAACTAACCAATAAACCATGTGTCTCATGCCTCAGTGTCAACTCCCACGGAAATGTCCAAGTAATAATTCAGATTGTATATCTAAGGGTATGTTTTCTTCTGTTTTCGTGTTTAATTCAACCCCAGGAATCAAATAATACAATAAAGAATAAATGAGTTCAGAGGGCTCAGCATTGTATTCCCGGGGCCTTTGGTCCCATACAAACTGCAGAGCTCAGTTATCCTGAGATGAAAGAAAAGGAAAGAGAAACGTGAAAGGTTTCCCAGCTCAGTCACAGAGACATCTCATAGCCACATGCTAAGGACACGGCATTAACTTAGGGGTGGAAAGGACACAAATGTAATAGAAGACGGAGCCATTTCCGTTCAGATTTAAACCAAGTTAAGGAGGCAGAAGAAACACTGGACGCCATGGAAGAATAAGGTGAAACGGTCTGGTAGGGAGTGTCACAGACCTCGCAGGGACAGCACCTGGAGCTACGGACATGACAGAAGAGGGAAGGGCCTGGGTGAGAGGAAGTGCCTGGAAAGGCCTGGGAGGAGGAACAAGAGGGTGATATGCGGAAGGTGGGCCCCACAGGGCGGTGACAGGGGGCAAGCCTGCGGGAGGTGGCCAAGTGCCCCCATCTCTGCTGAGGGGTGCATGCGTCTGTCCTGGGAGCTGTGGCTGATGGAGAGGGAAGCTATGGCTCTATGTGGATGAGTTGCCAATGAGAGCCTCCCTGCAACCACAGTACTCGGTGTTCTCAACACGGGCGGGAGCACAGGATCATGCACACAACATCATGAAAGAAAAAGCATCCTATTCCCAACTTATTCACAGACTTCCACAACCAGAGCACTTTTAATACCTAATGAGCCAAATACACTGATGAACAAAAATAGACCCAGAGACACAGACGCATGAACAGACTGTGGAACCTCAGAGGGAAGGCGGGTGGGAAGAGATCAACCAATGGCCTTGTGTGCATATATGCATCCCCCTGGACACAGACAATGGGGTGGTGAGGGCCCGGGGTGGGTACTTAGCTGGAAAAGGTTAATGGGGAGAAAGGGGACCTATGTAAATCATTCAACAATAAAGATTTAATAAAAAGAGTAAAAAATAAAAAAGTAAAAGAAAAGAAAAGCTAAAAATAACTGCCCTGGATGGGTGGCTCCATTGGTTGGAGCTTCATCCTATACATTGAAGGTTGCGGGTTTGAACCCGCGTTGGGGTGTATGCAAGAAGCCACTGAGCAAGTAGTGCCTGGAGGAGGAGGCTCCTTGGACCTAAACACAGTCCAGGCCTCACCCATGATCCAAGGCCCATCCTTTGCTGAGTGAGACCGGACCTCCCAGCTTCCTGTCGAGTCCCTGGTCTCTGAGTAATAGGGCCGCTTCCCCATGTTCCCCAGAATGCACTGCTCAGTAACCATCTATACCAGTGATGGCGAACCTTTTGAGCTCGGCGTGTCAGCATTTTGAAAAACCCTAACTTAACTCTGGTGCTGTGTCACATATAGAAATTTTTTGATATTTGCAACCATAGTAAAACAAAGACTTATATTTTTGATATTTATTTTATATATTTAAATGCCATTTAACAAAGAAAAATCAACCAAAAAAAATGAGTTCGCGTGTCACCTCTGACAAGCGTGTCATAGGTTCGCCATCACTGAATTATACCCTAGTGGTCTACTCTATAGAAATAAGGGGTAAGTTTATAGTGATGAATGTCTACACTAAAAAAGAAATATCCCTGCCAGAACCGGTTTGGCTCAGTGGATCAGGCAGAGTGATTAGAGGCAATCAGGCAGGCAGGCAGGTGAGCGATTAGGAGCCAGTGGTCCCAGATTGTAAGGGGGATGTCTGACTACCGGTCTAGGCCTGATCCCGCAGATCGTAGAGGTCAGTGTGAGGCAGCTCCAACTCTGGGGACAACTGCAAGCTGGGCTGAGGGAACCCTCCCCC